>NC_072376.2:73767857-74076964 GCF_028885625.2 Pongo pygmaeus
AAAACTAGATTGAACTATTCTCAGAAACTTCTTTGCGACGAGTGCCTTCTACTCACAGAGTCGAACCTTCCTTTCGAGAGAACAGTTTTGAAACACTCTTTCTGTGGACTCTGCAAGGGGATCACTAGGTCGCTTTGATGCCTAGGCTGGAAAAGGAAATATCTTCACACGAAAACAAGACAGAAGCATTCTCAGAAACCTTTTCTGATGTGCGCATTCAACTCACCGAGTTGAACCTTCCTTTTCATAGAGCAGTTTCGAAACACTCTTTTTGTAGAATCTGCAAGTGGAGATTTGGAGGGCTTTGAGTCCTACCCTGGAAAAGGAAATAACTTCACTTAGAACCTAGACGGAAGCATTCTCAGAGACTTCCCTGTGCTTTCCGCATTCAACTCACAGAGTTGAACCTTCCTTTTGATAGAACAGCTTTGAAACGCTCTTTTTGTAGAATCTGCAAGTCGATACTTGGAACGCTTTGAGGCCTATGCTGGAAAAGGAAATATCTTCACATAAAAACTAGAGAGAAGCATTCTCAGAAACTTCTTTGTGATCTGCGCATTCAACCCACAGAGTTGAAGCTTCCCTTTGCTATAGCAGTTTTGAAACTCTCTTTGAGTAGAATCTTCCAGGGGATATTCGGTGTGCCGAGAGGCCAACACTGGAAAAGGAAATATCTTCACTTGAAAACTAGACGGAAGCGTTCTCAGAAACTACCCTGTGCTTTATGCATTCAACTCACAGAGAGGACTCTTCCTTTGGAGAGCGCAGTTTTGAAACACTCTTTTTGCAGAATTTGCTAGGGGATGTTTGGAGCTTTGGGAGGCCTATGCTGGAAAAGGAAATATCTTCACAAACCAACTAGACGGAAGCATTCTCACAAACTTCTTTGTGATGAGTGCCTTCAACTCACAGACTTGAACCTTCCTTTGGAAAGAGCAGTTTTGAAACACTCCTTTTGTAGAATCTGCAAGTGGATATTTGGAGCGTTTTGAGGCCTTTGCTGGGAAATGAAATATCTTCACCTAAAAACTAGACAGAAGCATTCTCAGAAACATCATTGCGATGTGTGCATTCAACTCACAGGGTTGAACCTTCCTTTTGATAGAGCAGTTTTGAAACACACCTTGTGTAGAATCTGCAAGTGGATATTTGGAGCGCTTTGAGGCCTATGCTGGAAAAGGGAATATCTTCACATAAACACTAGACAGAAGCATTCTCAGAAACTTCTTTGTGATGTGCGCATTCAACTCACAGAGTTGAAGCGGCCTTTTGATAGAGCCGTTTGGGAACAGCCTTTTTGTAACATCTGCAAGTGGATATTTGGAGCGATTTGAGGCCTATGATGGAAAGGGAAACATCTTCACATAGAAACTAGACAGAAGCCTCCTCAGAAACTTCTGTGTGATGAGTGCATTCAACTCACAGACTTGAACCTTCCTTTTGATAGAGAAGTTTAGAAACACTCTTGCAGAGGCATCTGAATGAGGATCTTGGGAGCGCTTCGAGGCCAATGCTGGGAAACGAAATATCATCACATAGAAACTAGACAGAAGGATTCTCAGAAACTTCTTGGTGATGAGTGCGTTCCACTCACAGACTTGAACGTTCCTCTTGAGAGAACACTTTTGAAACACTCCTTTTGTAGAATCTGCAAGGGTTTATTTGGAGCGCTTTGAGGCCTATGTTGGAAAAGGAAATATCTTCACATATAAACTAGACAGAAGCATTCTCAGAAACTTCTTTACGATGAGTGCATTCAACGCAGAGGCTTGAAGCTTCCTTTGGAAAGAGCAGTTTTGAAACACTCTTTTTGTAGAATCTGCAAGTGGATATGTGGAGCGCTTTGAGGCCTCTGCTGCAAAAGGAAATATCTTCACAGAAACACTAGACAGAAGCATTCTCAGAAACGTCTTGGTCATGTGTGCATTGAACTCACAGAGTTGAACCTTCCTTTTGATAGAGAAGTTTGGAAGCACTCTTTTAGTAGAATCTTCAGGTGGATGTATGGAGTGCTTTGAGGCCTATGCTGGAAAAGGAAATGTCTTCACGTAGAAACGAGACAAAGGCATTCTCAGAAAGGTCCCTGTGCCTTGCGCATTCAACTCACAGAGTTCAGCCTTCTTTTTGATAGAGCAGTTTCGAAACACTCTTTTTGTAGAGTCTGCAAGTGGATAATTGGAGCGCTTTGATGCCTATGCTGCAAAAGGAAATATCATTGCATAAAAACTAGATGGAAGCACTCTCACAAACTTCTTTGTGGTGAGTGCATTCAACTCACAGAGTTGAACCTTCGTTTTGATAGACCCGTTTTGAAACACTGTTTTTGTAGTCTTCGCAAGTGGATATTTGGAGCGCGTTGAGGCTGGAGTTGGAAAAGGAAATCTCTTCACGTACCAGCTAGACGGAAGCATTCTCCGAAACTTCTTTGTCATGTGGGGATTGAACTCACAGAGTTGAACCTTCCTTTTCGTAGAGAGGTTCTGCAAGACTCTTTTTGTGGAAACTGCAAGTGGATATTTGGTGCGATTGCGGCATCCAGTGGAAAGGATCATACATTACGATGAAAACTAGATTGAACTATTCTCAGAAACTTCTTTGCGACGAGTGCCTTCTACTCACAGAGTCGAACCTTCCTTTCGAGAGAACAGTTTTGAAACACTCTTTCTGTGGACTCTGCAAGGGGATCACTAGGTCGCTTTGATGCCTAGGCTGGAAAAGGAAATATCTTCACACGAAAACAAGACAGAAGCATTCTCAGAAACCTTTTCTGATGTGCGCATTCAACTCACCGAGTTGAACCTTCCTTTTCATAGAGCAGTTTCGAAACACTCTTTTTGTAGAATCTGCAAGTGGAGATTTGGAGGGCTTTGAGTCCTACCCTGGAAAAGGAAATAACTTCACTTAGAACCTAGACGGAAGCATTCTCAGAGACTTCCCTGTGCTTTCCGCATTCAACTCACAGAGTTGAACCTTCCTTTTGATAGAACAGCTTTGAAACGCTCTTTTTGTAGAATCTGCAAGTCGATACTTGGAACGCTTTGAGGCCTATGCTGGAAAAGGAAATATCTTCACATAAAAACTAGAGAGAAGCATTCTCAGAAACTTCTTTGTGATCTGCGCATTCAACCCACAGAGTTGAAGCTTCCCTTTGCTATAGCAGTTTTGAAACTCTCTTTGAGTAGAATCTTCAAGGGGATATTCGGTGTGCCGAGAGGCCAACACTGGAAAAGGAAATATCTTCACTTGAAAACTAGACGGAAGCGTTCTCAGAAACTACCCTGTGCTTTATGCATTCAACTCACAGAGAGGACTCTTCCTTTGGAGAGCGCAGTTTTGAAACACTCTTTTTGCAGAATTTGCTAGGGGATGTTTGGAGCTTTTGGAGGCCTATGCTGGAAAAGGAAATATCTTCACAAACCAACTAGACGGAAGCATTCTCACAAACTTCTTTGTGATGAGTGCCTTCAACTCACAGACTTGAACCTTCCTTTGGAAAGAGCAGTTTTGAAACACTCCTTTTGTAGAATCTGCAAGTGGATATTTGGAGCGTTTTGAGGCCTTTGCTGGGAAATGAAATATCTTCACCTAAAAACTAGACAGAAGCATTCTCAGAAACATCATTGCGATGTGTGCATTCAACTCACAGGGTTGAACCTTCCTTTTGATAGAGCAGTTTTGAAACACACCTTGTGTAGAATCTGCAAGTGGATATTTGGAGCGCTTTGAGGCCTATGCTGGAAAAGGGAATATCTTCACATAAACACTAGACAGAAGCATTCTCAGAAACTTCTTTGTGATGTGCGCATTCAACTCACAGAGTTGAAGCGGCCTTTTGATAGAGCCGTTTGGGAACAGCCTTTTTGTAACATCTGCAAGTGGATATTTGGAGCGATTTGAGGCCTATGATGGAAAGGGAAACATCTTCACATAGAAACTAGACAGAAGCCTCCTCAGAAACTTCTGTGTGATGAGTGCATTCAACTCACAGACTTGAACCTTCCTTTTGATAGAGAAGTTTAGAAACACTCTTGCAGAGGCATCTGAATGAGGATCTTGGGAGCGCTTCGAGGCCAATGCTGGGAAACGAAATATCATCACATAGAAACTAGACAGAAGGATTCTCAGAAACTTCTTGGTGATGAGTGCGTTCCACTCACAGACTTGAACGTTCCTCTTGAGAGAACACTTTTGAAACACTCCTTTTGTAGAATCTGCAAGTGCTTATTTGGAGCGCTTTGAGGCCTATGTTGGAAAAGGAAATATCTTCACATATAAACTAGACAGAAGCATTCTCAGAAACTTCTTTACGATGAGTGCATTCAACGCACAGGCTTGAAGCTTCCTTTGGAAAGAGCAGTTTTGAAACGCTCTTTTTGTAGAATCTGCAAGTGGATATGTGGAGCGCTTTGAGGCCTCTGCTGCAAAAGGAAATATCTTCACAGAAACACTAGACAGAAGCATTCTCAGAAACGTCTTGGTCATGTGTGCATTGAACTCACAGAGTTGAACCTTCCTTTTGATAGAGAAGTTTGGAAGCACTCTTTTAGTAGAATCTTCAGGTGGATGTATGGAGTGCTTTGAGGCCTATGCTGGAAAAGGAAATGTCTTCACGTAGAAACGAGACAAAGGCATTCTCAGAAAGGTCCCTGTGCCTTGCGCATTCAACTCACAGAGTTCAGCCTTCTTTTTGATAGAGCAGTTTCAAAACACTCTTTTTGTAGAGTCTGCAAGTGGATAATTGGAGCGCTTTGATGCCTATGCTGCAAAAGGAAATATCATTGCATAAAAACTAGATGGAAGCACTCTCACAAACTTCTTTGTGGTGAGTGCATTCAACTCACAGAGTTGAACCTTCGTTTTGATAGACCCGTTTTGAAACACTGTTTTTGTAGTCTTCGCAAGTGGATATTTGGAGCGCGTTGAGGCTGGAGTTGGAAAAGGAAATCTCTTCACGTACCAGCTAGACGGAAGCATTCTCCGAAACTTCTTTGTCATGTGGGGATTGAACTCACAGAGTTGAACCTTCCTTTTCGTAGAGAGGTTCTGCAAGACTCTTTTTGTGGAAACTGCAAGTGGATATTTGGTGCGATTGCGGCATCCAGTGGAAAGGATCATACATTACGATGAAAACTAGATTGAACTATTCTCAGAAACTTCTTTGCGACGAGTGCCTTCTACTCACAGAGTCGAACCTTCCTTTCGAGAGAACAGTTTTGAAACACTCTTTCTGTGGACTCTGCAAGGGGATCACTAGGTCGCTTTGATGCCTAGGCTGGAAAAGGAAATATCTTCACACGAAAACAAGACAGAAGCATTCTCAGAAACCTTTTCTGATGTGCGCATTCAACTCACCGAGTTGAACCTTCCTTTTCATAGAGCAGTTTCGAAACACTCTTTTTGTAGAATCTGCAAGTGGAGATTTGGAGGGCTTTGAGTCCTACCCTGGAAAAGGAAATAACTTCACTTAGAACCTAGACGGAAGCATTCTCAGAGACTTCCCTGTGCTTTCCGCATTCAACTCACAGAGTTGAACCTTCCTTTTGATAGAACAGCTTTGAAACGCTCTTTTTGTAGAATCTGCAAGTCGATACTTGGAACGCTTTGAGGCCTATGCTGGAAAAGGAAATATCTTCACATAAAAACTAGAGAGAAGCATTCTCAGAAACTTCTTTGTGATCTGCGCATTCAACCCACAGAGTTGAAGCTTCCCTTTGCTATAGCAGTTTTGAAACTCTCTTTGAGTAGAATCTTCCAGGGGATATTCGGTGTGCCGAGAGGCCAACACTGGAAAAGGAAATATCTTCACTTGAAAACTAGACGGAAGCGTTCTCAGAAACTACCCTGTGCTTTATGCATTCAACTCACAGAGAGGACTCTTCCTTTGGAGAGCGCAGTTTTGAAACACTCTTTTTGCAGAATTTGCTAGGGGATGTTTGGAGCTTTTGGAGGCCTATGCTGGAAAAGGAAATATCTTCACAAACCAACTAGACGGAAGCATTCTCACAAACTTCTTTGTGATGAGTGCCTTCAACTCACAGACTTGAACCTTCCTTTGGAAAGAGCAGTTTTGAAACACTCCTTTTGTAGAATCTGCAAGTGGATATTTGGAGCGTTTTGAGGCCTTTGCTGGGAAATGAAATATCTTCACCTAAAAACTAGACAGAAGCATTCTCAGAAACATCATTGCGATGTGTGCATTCAACTCACAGGGTTGAACCTTCCTTTTGATAGAGCAGTTTTGAAACACACCTTGTGTAGAATCTGCAAGTGGATATTTGGAGCGCTTTGAGGCCTATGCTGGAAAAGGGAATATCTTCACATAAACACTAGACAGAAGCATTCTCAGAAACTTCTTTGTGATGTGCGCATTCAACTCACAGAGTTGAAGCGGCCTTTTGATAGAGCCGTTTGGGAACAGCCTTTTTGTAACATCTGCAAGTGGATATTTGGAGCGATTTGAGGCCTATGATGGAAAGGGAAACATCTTCACATAGAAACTAGACAGAAGCCTCCTCAGAAACTTCTGTGTGATGAGTGCATTCAACTCACAGACTTGAACCTTCCTTTTGATAGAGAAGTTTAGAAACACTCTTGCAGAGGCATCTGAATGAGGATCTTGGGAGCGCTTCGAGGCCAATGCTGGGAAACGAAATATCATCACATAGAAACTAGACAGAAGGATTCTCAGAAACTTCTTGGTGATGAGTGCGTTCCACTCACAGACTTGAACGTTCCTCTTGAGAGAACACTTTTGAAACACTCCTTTTGTAGAATCTGCAAGGGTTTATTTGGAGCGCTTTGAGGCCTATGTTGGAAAAGGAAATATCTTCACATATAAACTAGACAGAAGCATTCTCAGAAACTTCTTTACGATGAGTGCATTCAACGCACAGGCTTGAAGCTTCCTTTGGAAAGAGCAGTTTTGAAACACTCTTTTTGTAGAATCTGCAGGTGGATATGTGGAGCGCTTTGAGGCCTCTGCTGCAAAAGGAAATATCTTCACAGAAACACTAGACAGAAGCATTCTCAGAAACGTCTTGGTCATGTGTGCATTGAACTCACAGAGTTGAACCTTCCTTTTGATAGAGAAGTTTGGAAGCACTCTTTTAGTAGAATCTTCAGGTGGATGTATGGAGTGCTTTGAGGCCTATGCTGGAAAAGGAAATGTCTTCACGTAGAAACGAGACAAAGGCATTCTCAGAAAGGTCCCTGTGCCTTGCGCATTCAACTCACAGAGTTCAGCCTTCTTTTTGATAGAGCAGTTTCGAAACACTCTTTTTGTAGAGTCTGCAAGTGGATAATTGGAGCGCTTTGATGCCTATGCTGCAAAAGGAAATATCATTGCATAAAAACTAGATGGAAGCACTCTCACAAACTTCTTTGTGGTGAGTGCATTCAACTCACAGAGTTGAACCTTCGTTTTGATAGACCCGTTTTGAAACACTGTTTTTGTAGTCTTCGCAAGTGGATATTTGGAGCGCGTTGAGGCTGGAGTTGGAAAAGGAAATCTCTTCACGTACCAGCTAGACGGAAGCATTCTCCGAAACTTCTTTGTCATGTGGGGATTGAACTCACAGAGTTGAACCTTCCTTTTCGTAGAGAGGTTCTGCAAGACTCTTTTTGTGGAAACTGCAAGTGGATATTTGGTGCGATTGCGGCATCCAGTGGAAAGGATCATACATTACGATGAAAACTAGATTGAACTATTCTCAGAAACTTCTTTGCGACGAGTGCCTTCTACTCACAGAGTCGAACCTTCCTTTCGAGAGAACAGTTTTGAAACACTCTTTCTGTGGACTCTGCAAGGGGATCACTAGGTCGCTTTGATGCCTAGGCTGGAAAAGGAAATATCTTCACACGAAAACAAGACAGAAGCATTCTCAGAAACCTTTTCTGATGTGCGCATTCAACTCACCGAGTTGAACCTTCCTTTTCATAGAGCAGTTTCGAAACACTCTTTTTGTAGAATCTGCAAGTGGAGATTTGGAGGGCTTTGAGTCCTACCCTGGAAAAGGAAATAACTTCACTTAGAACCTAGACGGAAGCATTCTCAGAGACTTCCCTGTGCTTTCCGCATTCAACTCACAGAGTTGAACCTTCCTTTTGATAGAACAGCTTTGAAACGCTCTTTTTGTAGAATCTGCAAGTCGATACTTGGAACGCTTTGAGGCCTATGCTGGAAAAGGAAATATCTTCACATAAAAACTAGAGAGAAGCATTCTCAGAAACTTCTTTGTGATCTGCGCATTCAACCCACAGAGTTGAAGCTTCCCTTTGCTATAGCAGTTTTGAAACTCTCTTTGAGTAGAATCTTCCAGGGGATATTCGGTGTGCCGAGAGGCCAACACTGGAAAAGGAAATATCTTCACTTGAAAACTAGACGGAAGCGTTCTCAGAAACTACCCTGTGCTTTATGCATTCAACTCACAGAGAGGACTCTTCCTTTGGAGAGCGCAGTTTTGAAACACTCTTTTTGCAGAATTTGCTAGGGGATGTTTGGAGCTTTGGGAGGCCTATGCTGGAAAAGGAAATATCTTCACAAACCAACTAGACGGAAGCATTCTCACAAACTTCTTTGTGATGAGTGCCTTCAACTCACAGACTTGAACCTTCCTTTGGAAAGAGCAGTTTTGAAACACTCCTTTTGTAGAATCTGCAAGTGGATATTTGGAGCGTTTTGAGGCCTTTGCTGGGAAATGAAATATCTTCACCTAAAAACTAGACAGAAGCATTCTCAGAAACATCATTGCGATGTGTGCATTCAACTCACAGGGTTGAACCTTCCTTTTGATAGAGCAGTTTTGAAACACACCTTGTGTAGAATCTGCAAGTGGATATTTGGAGCGCTTTGAGGCCTATGCTGGAAAAGGGAATATCTTCACATAAACACTAGACAGAAGCATTCTCAGAAACTTCTTTGTGATGTGCGCATTCAACTCACAGAGTTGAAGCGGCCTTTTGATAGAGCCGTTTGGGAACAGCCTTTTTGTAACATCTGCAAGTGGATATTTGGAGCGATTTGAGGCCTATGATGGAAAGGGAAACATCTTCACATAGAAACTAGACAGAAGCCTCCTCAGAAACTTCTGTGTGATGAGTGCATTCAACTCACAGACTTGAACCTTCCTTTTGATAGAGAAGTTTAGAAACACTCTTGCAGAGGCATCTGAATGAGGATCTTGGGAGCGCTTCGAGGCCAATGCTGGGAAACGAAATATCATCACATAGAAACTAGACAGAAGGATTCTCAGAAACTTCTTGGTGATGAGTGCGTTCCACTCACAGACTTGAACGTTCCTCTTGAGAGAACACTTTTGAAACACTCCTTTTGTAGAATCTGCAAGGGTTTATTTGGAGCGCTTTGAGGCCTATGTTGGAAAAGGAAATATCTTCACATATAAACTAGACAGAAGCATTCTCAGAAACTTCTTTACGATGAGTGCATTCAACGCAGAGGCTTGAAGCTTCCTTTGGAAAGAGCAGTTTTGAAACACTCTTTTTGTAGAATCTGCAAGTGGATATGTGGAGCGCTTTGAGGCCTCTGCTGCAAAAGGAAATATCTTCACAGAAACACTAGACAGAAGCATTCTCAGAAACGTCTTGGTCATGTGTGCATTGAACTCACAGAGTTGAACCTTCCTTTTGATAGAGAAGTTTGGAAGCACTCTTTTAGTAGAATCTTCAGGTGGATGTATGGAGTGCTTTGAGGCCTATGCTGGAAAAGGAAATGTCTTCACGTAGAAACGAGACAAAGGCATTCTCAGAAAGGTCCCTGTGCCTTGCGCATTCAACTCACAGAGTTCAGCCTTCTTTTTGATAGAGCAGTTTCGAAACACTCTTTTTGTAGAGTCTGCAAGTGGATAATTGGAGCGCTTTGATGCCTATGCTGCAAAAGGAAATATCATTGCATAAAAACTAGATGGAAGCACTCTCACAAACTTCTTTGTGGTGAGTGCATTCAACTCACAGAGTTGAACCTTCGTTTTGATAGACCCGTTTTGAAACACTGTTTTTGTAGTCTTCGCAAGTGGATATTTGGAGCGCGTTGAGGCTGGAGTTGGAAAAGGAAATCTCTTCACGTACCAGCTAGACGGAAGCATTCTCCGAAACTTCTTTGTCATGTGGGGATTGAACTCACAGAGTTGAACCTTCCTTTTCGTAGAGAGGTTCTGCAAGACTCTTTTTGTGGAAACTGCAAGTGGATATTTGGTGCGATTGCGGCATCCAGTGGAAAGGATCATACATTACGATGAAAACTAGATTGAACTATTCTCAGAAACTTCTTTGCGACGAGTGCCTTCTACTCACAGAGTCGAACCTTCCTTTCGAGAGAACAGTTTTGAAACACTCTTTCTGTGGACTCTGCAAGGGGATCACTAGGTCGCTTTGATGCCTAGGCTGGAAAAGGAAATATCTTCACACGAAAACAAGACAGAAGCATTCTCAGAAACCTTTTCTGATGTGCGCATTCAACTCACCGAGTTGAACCTTCCTTTTCATAGAGCAGTTTCGAAACACTCTTTTTGTAGAATCTGCAAGTGGAGATTTGGAGGGCTTTGAGTCCTACCCTGGAAAAGGAAATAACTTCACTTAGAACCTAGACGGAAGCATTCTCAGAGACTTCCCTGTGCTTTCCGCATTCAACTCACAGAGTTGAACCTTCCTTTTGATAGAACAGCTTTGAAACGCTCTTTTTGTAGAATCTGCAAGTCGATACTTGGAACGCTTTGAGGCCTATGCTGGAAAAGGAAATATCTTCACATAAAAACTAGAGAGAAGCATTCTCAGAAACTTCTTTGTGATCTGCGCATTCAACCCACAGAGTTGAAGCTTCCCTTTGCTATAGCAGTTTTGAAACTCTCTTTGAGTAGAATCTTCCAGGGGATATTCGGTGTGCCGAGAGGCCAACACTGGAAAAGGAAATATCTTCACTTGAAAACTAGACGGAAGCGTTCTCAGAAACTACCCTGTGCTTTATGCATTCAACTCACAGAGAGGACTCTTCCTTTGGAGAGCGCAGTTTTGAAACACTCTTTTTGCAGAATTTGCTAGGGGATGTTTGGAGCTTTTGGAGGCCTATGCTGGAAAAGGAAATATCTTCACAAACCAACTAGACGGAAGCATTCTCACAAACTTCTTTGTGATGAGTGCCTTCAACTCACAGACTTGAACCTTCCTTTGGAAAGAGCAGTTTTGAAACACTCCTTTTGTAGAATCTGCAAGTGGATATTTGGAGCGTTTTGAGGCCTTTGCTGGGAAATGAAATATCTTCACCTAAAAACTAGACAGAAGCATTCTCAGAAACATCATTGCGATGTGTGCATTCAACTCACAGGGTTGAACCTTCCTTTTGATAGAGCAGTTTTGAAACACACCTTGTGTAGAATCTGCAAGTGGATATTTGGAGCGCTTTGAGGCCTATGCTGGAAAAGGGAATATCTTCACATAAACACTAGACAGAAGCATTCTCAGAAACTTCTTTGTGATGTGCGCATTCAACTCACAGAGTTGAAGCGGCCTTTTGATAGAGCCGTTTGGGAACAGCCTTTTTGTAACATCTGCAAGTGGATATTTGGAGCGATTTGAGGCCTATGATGGAAAGGGAAACATCTTCACATAGAAACTAGACAGAAGCCTCCTCAGAAACTTCTGTGTGATGAGTGCATTCAACTCACAGACTTGAACCTTCCTTTTGATAGAGAAGTTTAGAAACACTCTTGCAGAGGCATCTGAATGAGGATCTTGGGAGCGCTTCGAGGCCAATGCTGGGAAACGAAATATCATCACATAGAAACTAGACAGAAGGATTCTCAGAAACTTCTTGGTGATGAGTGCGTTCCACTCACAGACTTGAACGTTCCTCTTGAGAGAACACTTTTGAAACACTCCTTTTGTAGAATCTGCAAGGGTTTATTTGGAGCGCTTTGAGGCCTATGTTGGAAAAGGAAATATCTTCACATATAAACTAGACAGAAGCATTCTCAGAAACTTCTTTACGATGAGTGCATTCAACGCAGAGGCTTGAAGCTTCCTTTGGAAAGAGCAGTTTTGAAACACTCTTTTTGTAGAATCTGCAAGTGGATATGTGGAGCGCTTTGAGGCCTCTGCTGCAAAAGGAAATATCTTCACAGAAACACTAGACAGAAGCATTCTCAGAAACGTCTTGGTCATGTGTGCATTGAACTCACAGAGTTGAACCTTCCTTTTGATAGAGAAGTTTGGAAGCACTCTTTTAGTAGAATCTTCAGGTGGATGTATGGAGTGCTTTGAGGCCTATGCTGGAAAAGGAAATGTCTTCACGTAGAAACGAGACAAAGGCATTCTCAGAAAGGTCCCTGTGCCTTGCGCATTCAACTCACAGAGTTCAGCCTTCTTTTTGATAGAGCAGTTTCGAAACACTCTTTTTGTAGAGTCTGCAAGTGGATAATTGGAGCGCTTTGATGCCTATGCTGCAAAAGGAAATATCATTGCATAAAAACTAGATGGAAGCACTCTCACAAACTTCTTTGTGGTGAGTGCATTCAACTCACAGAGTTGAACCTTCGTTTTGATAGACCCGTTTTGAAACACTGTTTTTGTAGTCTTCGCAAGTGGATATTTGGAGCGCGTTGAGGCTGGAGTTGGAAAAGGAAATCTCTTCACGTACCAGCTAGACGGAAGCATTCTCCGAAACTTCTTTGTCATGTGGGGATTGAACTCACAGAGTTGAACCTTCCTTTTCGTAGAGAGGTTCTGCAAGACTCTTTTTGTGGAAACTGCAAGTGGATATTTGGTGCGATTGCGGCATCCAGTGGAAAGGATCATACATTACGATGAAAACTAGATTGAACTATTCTCAGAAACTTCTTTGCGACGAGTGCCTTCTACTCACAGAGTCGAACCTTCCTTTCGAGAGAACAGTTTTGAAACACTCTTTCTGTGGACTCTGCAAGGGGATCACTAGGTCGCTTTGATGCCTAGGCTGGAAAAGGAAATATCTTCACACGAAAACAAGACAGAAGCATTCTCAGAAACCTTTTCTGATGTGCGCATTCAACTCACCGAGTTGAACCTTCCTTTTCATAGAGCAGTTTCGAAACACTCTTTTTGTAGAATCTGCAAGTGGAGATTTGGAGGGCTTTGAGTCCTACCCTGGAAAAGGAAATAACTTCACTTAGAACCTAGACGGAAGCATTCTCAGAGACTTCCCTGTGCTTTCCGCATTCAACTCACAGAGTTGAACCTTCCTTTTGATAGAACAGCTTTGAAACGCTCTTTTTGTAGAATCTGCAAGTCGATACTTGGAACGCTTTGAGGCCTATGCTGGAAAAGGAAATATCTTCACATAAAAACTAGAGAGAAGCATTCTCAGAAACTTCTTTGTGATCTGCGCATTCAACCCACAGAGTTGAAGCTTCCCTTTGCTATAGCAGTTTTGAAACTCTCTTTGAGTAGAATCTTCCAGGGGATATTCGGTGTGCCGAGAGGCCAACACTGGAAAAGGAAATATCTTCACTTGAAAACTAGACGGAAGCGTTCTCAGAAACTACCCTGTGCTTTATGCATTCAACTCACAGAGAGGACTCTTCCTTTGGAGAGCGCAGTTTTGAAACACTCTTTTTGCAGAATTTGCTAGGGGATGTTTGGAGCTTTGGGAGGCCTATGCTGGAAAAGGAAATATCTTCACAAACCAACTAGACGGAAGCATTCTCACAAACTTCTTTGTGATGAGTGCCTTCAACTCACAGACTTGAACCTTCCTTTGGAAAGAGCAGTTTTGAAACACTCCTTTTGTAGAATCTGCAAGTGGATATTTGGAGCGTTTTGAGGCCTTTGCTGGGAAATGAAATATCTTCACCTAAAAACTAGACAGAAGCATTCTCAGAAACATCATTGCGATGTGTGCATTCAACTCACAGGGTTGAACCTTCCTTTTGATAGAGCAGTTTTGAAACACACCTTGTGTAGAATCTGCAAGTGGATATTTGGAGCGCTTTGAGGCCTATGCTGGAAAAGGGAATATCTTCACATAAACACTAGACAGAAGCATTCTCAGAAACTTCTTTGTGATGTGCGCATTCAACTCACAGAGTTGAAGCGGCCTTTTGATAGAGCCGTTTGGGAACAGCCTTTTTGTAACATCTGCAAGTGGATATTTGGAGCGATTTGAGGCCTATGATGGAAAGGGAAACATCTTCACATAGAAACTAGACAGAAGCCTCCTCAGAAACTTCTGTGTGATGAGTGCATTCAACTCACAGACTTGAACCTTCCTTTTGATAGAGAAGTTTAGAAACACTCTTGCAGAGGCATCTGAATGAGGATCTTGGGAGCGCTTCGAGGCCAATGCTGGGAAACGAAATATCATCACATAGAAACTAGACAGAAGGATTCTCAGAAACTTCTTGGTGATGAGTGCGTTCCACTCACAGACTTGAACGTTCCTCTTGAGAGAACACTTTTGAAACACTCCTTTTGTAGAATCTGCAAGGGTTTATTTGGAGCGCTTTGAGGCCTATGTTGGAAAAGGAAATATCTTCACATATAAACTAGACAGAAGCATTCTCAGAAACTTCTTTACGATGAGTGCATTCAACGCAGAGGCTTGAAGCTTCCTTTGGAAAGAGCAGTTTTGAAACACTCTTTTTGTAGAATCTGCAAGTGGATATGTGGAGCGCTTTGAGGCCTCTGCTGCAAAAGGAAATATCTTCACAGAAACACTAGACAGAAGCATTCTCAGAAACGTCTTGGTCATGTGTGCATTGAACTCACAGAGTTGAACCTTCCTTTTGATAGAGAAGTTTGGAAGCACTCTTTTAGTAGAATCTTCAGGTGGATGTATGGAGTGCTTTGAGGCCTATGCTGGAAAAGGAAATGTCTTCACGTAGAAACGAGACAAAGGCATTCTCAGAAAGGTCCCTGTGCCTTGCGCATTCAACTCACAGAGTTCAGCCTTCTTTTTGATAGAGCAGTTTCGAAACACTCTTTTTGTAGAGTCTGCAAGTGGATAATTGGAGCGCTTTGATGCCTATGCTGCAAAAGGAAATATCATTGCATAAAAACTAGATGGAAGCACTCTCACAAACTTCTTTGTGGTGAGTGCATTCAACTCACAGAGTTGAACCTTCGTTTTGATAGACCCGTTTTGAAACACTGTTTTTGTAGTCTTCGCAAGTGGATATTTGGAGCGCGTTGAGGCTGGAGTTGGAAAAGGAAATCTCTTCACGTACCAGCTAGACGGAAGCATTCTCCGAAACTTCTTTGTCATGTGGGGATTGAACTCACAGAGTTGAACCTTCCTTTTCGTAGAGAGGTTCTGCAAGACTCTTTTTGTGGAAACTGCAAGTGGATATTTGGTGCGATTGCGGCATCCAGTGGAAAGGATCATACATTACGATGAAAACTAGATTGAACTATTCTCAGAAACTTCTTTGCGACGAGTGCCTTCTACTCACAGAGTCGAACCTTCCTTTCGAGAGAACAGTTTTGAAACACTCTTTCTGTGGACTCTGCAAGGGGATCACTAGGTCGCTTTGATGCCTAGGCTGGAAAAGGAAATATCTTCACACGAAAACAAGACAGAAGCATTCTCAGAAACCTTTTCTGATGTGCGCATTCAACTCACCGAGTTGAACCTTCCTTTTCATAGAGCAGTTTCGAAACACTCTTTTTGTAGAATCTGCAAGTGGAGATTTGGAGGGCTTTGAGTCCTACCCTGGAAAAGGAAATAACTTCACTTAGAACCTAGACGGAAGCATTCTCAGAGACTTCCCTGTGCTTTCCGCATTCAACTCACAGAGTTGAACCTTCCTTTTGATAGAACAGCTTTGAAACGCTCTTTTTGTAGAATCTGCAAGTCGATACTTGGAACGCTTTGAGGCCTATGCTGGAAAAGGAAATATCTTCACATAAAAACTAGAGAGAAGCATTCTCAGAAACTTCTTTGTGATCTGCGCATTCAACCCACAGAGTTGAAGCTTCCCTTTGCTATAGCAGTTTTGAAACTCTCTTTGAGTAGAATCTTCAAGGGGATATTCGGTGTGCCGAGAGGCCAACACTGGAAAAGGAAATATCTTCACTTGAAAACTAGACGGAAGCGTTCTCAGAAACTACCCTGTGCTTTATGCATTCAACTCACAGAGAGGACTCTTCCTTTGGAGAGCGCAGTTTTGAAACACTCTTTTTGCAGAATTTGCTAGGGGATGTTTGGAGCTTTTGGAGGCCTATGCTGGAAAAGGAAATATCTTCACAAACCAACTAGACGGAAGCATTCTCACAAACTTCTTTGTGATGAGTGCCTTCAACTCACAGACTTGAACCTTCCTTTGGAAAGAGCAGTTTTGAAACACTCCTTTTGTAGAATCTGCAAGTGGATATTTGGAGCGTTTTGAGGCCTTTGCTGGGAAATGAAATATCTTCACCTAAAAACTAGACAGAAGCATTCTCAGAAACATCATTGCGATGTGTGCATTCAACTCACAGGGTTGAACCTTCCTTTTGATAGAGCAGTTTTGAAACACACCTTGTGTAGAATCTGCAAGTGGATATTTGGAGCGCTTTGAGGCCTATGCTGGAAAAGGGAATATCTTCACATAAACACTAGACAGAAGCATTCTCAGAAACTTCTTTGTGATGTGCGCATTCAACTCACAGAGTTGAAGCGGCCTTTTGATAGAGCCGTTTGGGAACAGCCTTTTTGTAACATCTGCAAGTGGATATTTGGAGCGATTTGAGGCCTATGATGGAAAGGGAAACATCTTCACATAGAAACTAGACAGAAGCCTCCTCAGAAACTTCTGTGTGATGAGTGCATTCAACTCACAGACTTGAACCTTCCTTTTGATAGAGAAGTTTAGAAACACTCTTGCAGAGGCATCTGAATGAGGATCTTGGGAGCGCTTCGAGGCCAATGCTGGGAAACGAAATATCATCACATAGAAACTAGACAGAAGGATTCTCAGAAACTTCTTGGTGATGAGTGCGTTCCACTCACAGACTTGAACGTTCCTCTTGAGAGAACACTTTTGAAACACTCCTTTTGTAGAATCTGCAAGTGCTTATTTGGAGCGCTTTGAGGCCTATGTTGGAAAAGGAAATATCTTCACATATAAACTAGACAGAAGCATTCTCAGAAACTTCTTTACGATGAGTGCATTCAACGCACAGGCTTGAAGCTTCCTTTGGAAAGAGCAGTTTTGAAACGCTCTTTTTGTAGAATCTGCAAGTGGATATGTGGAGCGCTTTGAGGCCTCTGCTGCAAAAGGAAATATCTTCACAGAAACACTAGACAGAAGCATTCTCAGAAACGTCTTGGTCATGTGTGCATTGAACTCACAGAGTTGAACCTTCCTTTTGATAGAGAAGTTTGGAAGCACTCTTTTAGTAGAATCTTCAGGTGGATGTATGGAGTGCTTTGAGGCCTATGCTGGAAAAGGAAATGTCTTCACGTAGAAACGAGACAAAGGCATTCTCAGAAAGGTCCCTGTGCCTTGCGCATTCAACTCACAGAGTTCAGCCTTCTTTTTGATAGAGCAGTTTCAAAACACTCTTTTTGTAGAGTCTGCAAGTGGATAATTGGAGCGCTTTGATGCCTATGCTGCAAAAGGAAATATCATTGCATAAAAACTAGATGGAAGCACTCTCACAAACTTCTTTGTGGTGAGTGCATTCAACTCACAGAGTTGAACCTTCGTTTTGATAGACCCGTTTTGAAACACTGTTTTTGTAGTCTTCGCAAGTGGATATTTGGAGCGCGTTGAGGCTGGAGTTGGAAAAGGAAATCTCTTCACGTACCAGCTAGACGGAAGCATTCTCCGAAACTTCTTTGTCATGTGGGGATTGAACTCACAGAGTTGAACCTTCCTTTTCGTAGAGAGGTTCTGCAAGACTCTTTTTGTGGAAACTGCAAGTGGATATTTGGTGCGATTGCGGCATCCAGTGGAAAGGATCATACATTACGATGAAAACTAGATTGAACTATTCTCAGAAACTTCTTTGCGACGAGTGCCTTCTACTCACAGAGTCGAACCTTCCTTTCGAGAGAACAGTTTTGAAACACTCTTTCTGTGGACTCTGCAAGGGGATCACTAGGTCGCTTTGATGCCTAGGCTGGAAAAGGAAATATCTTCACACGAAAACAAGACAGAAGCATTCTCAGAAACCTTTTCTGATGTGCGCATTCAACTCACCGAGTTGAACCTTCCTTTTCATAGAGCAGTTTCGAAACACTCTTTTTGTAGAATCTGCAAGTGGAGATTTGGAGGGCTTTGAGTCCTACCCTGGAAAAGGAAATAACTTCACTTAGAACCTAGACGGAAGCATTCTCAGAGACTTCCCTGTGCTTTCCGCATTCAACTCACAGAGTTGAACCTTCCTTTTGATAGAACAGCTTTGAAACGCTCTTTTTGTAGAATCTGCAAGTCGATACTTGGAACGCTTTGAGGCCTATGCTGGAAAAGGAAATATCTTCACATAAAAACTAGAGAGAAGCATTCTCAGAAACTTCTTTGTGATCTGCGCATTCAACCCACAGAGTTGAAGCTTCCCTTTGCTATAGCAGTTTTGAAACTCTCTTTGAGTAGAATCTTCAAGGGGATATTCGGTGTGCCGAGAGGCCAACACTGGAAAAGGAAATATCTTCACTTGAAAACTAGACGGAAGCGTTCTCAGAAACTACCCTGTGCTTTATGCATTCAACTCACAGAGAGGACTCTTCCTTTGGAGAGCGCAGTTTTGAAACACTCTTTTTGCAGAATTTGCTAGGGGATGTTTGGAGCTTTTGGAGGCCTATGCTGGAAAAGGAAATATCTTCACAAACCAACTAGACGGAAGCATTCTCACAAACTTCTTTGTGATGAGTGCCTTCAACTCACAGACTTGAACCTTCCTTTGGAAAGAGCAGTTTTGAAACACTCCTTTTGTAGAATCTGCAAGTGGATATTTGGAGCGTTTTGAGGCCTTTCCTGGGAAATGAAATATCTTCACCTAAAAACTAGACAGAAGCATTCTCAGAAACATCATTGCGATGTGTGCATTCAACTCACAGGGTTGAACCTTCCTTTTGATAGAGCAGTTTTGAAACACACCTTGTGTAGAATCTGCAAGTGGATATTTGGAGCGCTTTGAGGCCTATGCTGGAAAAGGGAATATCTTCACATAAACACTAGACAGAAGCATTCTCAGAAACTTCTTTGTGATGTGCGCATTCAACTCACAGAGTTGAAGCGGCCTTTTGATAGAGCCGTTTGGGAACAGCCTTTTTGTAACATCTGCAAGTGGATATTTGGAGCGATTTGAGGCCTATGATGGAAAGGGAAACATCTTCACATAGAAACTAGACAGAAGCCTCCTCAGAAACTTCTGTGTGATGAGTGCATTCAACTCACAGACTTGAACCTTCCTTTTGATAGAGAAGTTTAGAAACACTCTTGCAGAGGCATCTGAATGAGGATCTTGGGAGCGCTTCGAGGCCAATGCTGGGAAACGAAATATCATCACATAGAAACTAGACAGAAGGATTCTCAGAAACTTCTTGGTGATGAGTGCGTTCCACTCACAGACTTGAACGTTCCTCTTGAGAGAACACTTTTGAAACACTCCTTTTGTAGAATCTGCAAGTGCTTATTTGGAGCGCTTTGAGGCCTATGTTGGAAAAGGAAATATCTTCACATATAAACTAGACAGAAGCATTCTCAGAAACTTCTTTACGATGAGTGCATTCAACGCACAGGCTTGAAGCTTCCTTTGGAAAGAGCAGTTTTGAAACACTCTTTTTGTAGAATCTGCAAGTGGATATGTGGAGCGCTTTGAGGCCTCTGCTGCAAAAGGAAATATCTTCACAGAAACACTAGACAGAAGCATTCTCAGAAACGTCTTGGTCATGTGTGCATTGAACTCACAGAGTTGAACCTTCCTTTTGATAGAGAAGTTTGGAAGCACTCTTTTAGTAGAATCTTCAGGTGGATGTATGGAGTGCTTTGAGGCCTATGCTGGAAAAGGAAATGTCTTCACGTAGAAACGAGACAAAGGCATTCTCAGAAAGGTCCCTGTGCCTTGCGCATTCAACTCACAGAGTTCAGCCTTCTTTTTGATAGAGCAGTTTCGAAACACTCTTTTTGTAGAGTCTGCAAGTGGATAATTGGAGCGCTTTGATGCCTATGCTGCAAAAGGAAATATCATTGCATAAAAACTAGATGGAAGCACTCTCACAAACTTCTTTGTGGTGAGTGCATTCAACTCACAGAGTTGAACCTTCGTTTTGATAGACCCGTTTTGAAACACTGTTTTTGTAGTCTTCGCAAGTGGATATTTGGAGCGCGTTGAGGCTGGAGTTGGAAAAGGAAATCTCTTCACGTACCAGCTAGACGGAAGCATTCTCCGAAACTTCTTTGTCATGTGGGGATTGAACTCACAGAGTTGAACCTTCCTTTTCGTAGAGAGGTTCTGCAAGACTCTTTTTGTGGAAACTGCAAGTGGATATTTGGTGCGATTGGGGCATCCAGTGGAAAGGATCATACATTACGATGAAAACTAGATTGAACTATTCTCAGAAACTTCTTTGCGACGAGTGCCTTCTACTCACAGAGTCGAACCTTCCTTTCGAGAGAACAGTTTTGAAACACTCTTTCTGTGGACTCTGCAAGGGGATCACTAGGTCGCTTTGATGCCTAGGCTGGAAAAGGAAATATCTTCACACGAAAACAAGACAGAAGCATTCTCAGAAACCTTTTCTGATGTGCGCATTCAACTCACCGAGTTGAACCTTCCTTTTCATAGAGCAGTTTCGAAACACTCTTTTTGTAGAATCTGCAAGTGGAGATTTGGAGGGCTTTGAGTCCTACCCTGGAAAAGGAAATAACTTCACTTAGAACCTAGACGGAAGCATTCTCAGAGACTTCCCTGTGCTTTCCGCATTCAACTCACAGAGTTGAACCTTCCTTTTGATAGAACAGCTTTGAAACGCTCTTTTTGTAGAATCTGCAAGTCGATACTTGGAACGCTTTGAGGCCTATGCTGGAAAAGGAAATATCTTCACATAAAAACTAGAGAGAAGCATTCTCAGAAACTTCTTTGTGATCTGCGCATTCAACCCACAGAGTTGAAGCTTCCCTTTGCTATAGCAGTTTTGAAACTCTCTTTGAGTAGAATCTTCAAGGGGATATTCGGTGTGCCGAGAGGCCAACACTGGAAAAGGAAATATCTTCACTTGAAAACTAGACGGAAGCGTTCTCAGAAACTACCCTGTGCTTTATGCATTCAACTCACAGAGAGGACTCTTCCTTTGGAGAGCGCAGTTTTGAAACACTCTTTTTGCAGAATTTGCTAGGGGATGTTTGGAGCTTTGGGAGGCCTATGCTGGAAAAGGAAATATCTTCACAAACCAACTAGACGGAAGCATTCTCACAAACTTCTTTGTGATGAGTGCCTTCAACTCACAGACTTGAACCTTCCTTTGGAAAGAGCAGTTTTGAAACACTCCTTTTGTAGAATCTGCAAGTGGATATTTGGAGCGTTTTGAGGCCTTTGCTGGGAAATGAAATATCTTCACCTAAAAACTAGACAGAAGCATTCTCAGAAACATCATTGCGATGTGTGCATTCAACTCACAGGGTTGAACCTTCCTTTTGATAGAGCAGTTTTGAAACACACCTTGTGTAGAATCTGCAAGTGGATATTTGGAGCGCTTTGAGGCCTATGCTGGAAAAGGGAATATCTTCACATAAACACTAGACAGAAGCATTCTCAGAAACTTCTTTGTGATGTGCGCATTCAACTCACAGAGTTGAAGCGGCCTTTTGATAGAGCCGTTTGGGAACAGCCTTTTTGTAACATCTGCAAGTGGATATTTGGAGCGATTTGAGGCCTATGATGGAAAGGGAAACATCTTCACATAGAAACTAGACAGAAGCCTCCTCAGAAACTTCTGTGTGATGAGTGCATTCAACTCACAGACTTGAACCTTCCTTTTGATAGAGAAGTTTAGAAACACTCTTGCAGAGGCATCTGAATGAGGATCTTGGGAGCGCTTCGAGGCCAATGCTGGGAAACGAAATATCATCACATAGAAACTAGACAGAAGGATTCTCAGAAACTTCTTGGTGATGAGTGCGTTCCACTCACAGACTTGAACGTTCCTCTTGAGAGAACACTTTTGAAACACTCCTTTTGTAGAATCTGCAAGTGCTTATTTGGAGCGCTTTGAGGCCTACGTTGGAAAAGGAAATATCTTCACATATAAACTAGACAGAAGCATTCTCAGAAACTTCTTTACGATGAGTGCATTCAACGCACAGGCTTGAAGCTTCCTTTGGAAAGAGCAGTTTTGAAACGCTCTTTTTGTAGAATCTGCAAGTGGATATGTGGAGCGCTTTGAGGCCTCTGCTGCAAAAGGAAATATCTTCACAGAAACACTAGACAGAAGCATTCTCAGAAACGTCTTGGTCATGTGTGCATTGAACTCACAGAGTTGAACCTTCCTTTTGATAGAGAAGTTTGGAAGCACTCTTTTAGTAGAATCTTCAGGTGGATGTATGGAGTGCTTTGAGGCCTATGCTGGAAAAGGAAATGTCTTCACGTAGAAACGAGACAAAGGCATTCTCAGAAAGGTCCCTGTGCCCTGCGCATTCAACTCACAGAGTTCAGCCTTCTTTTTGATAGAGCAGTTTCGAAACACTCTTTTTGTAGAGTCTGCAAGTGGATAATTGGAGCGCTTTGATGCCTATGCTGCAAAAGGAAATATCATTGCATAAAAACTAGATGGAAGCACTCTCACAAACTTCTTTGTGGTGAGTGCATTCAACTCACAGAGTTGAACCTTCGTTTTGATAGACCCGTTTTGAAACACTGTTTTTGTAGTCTTCGCAAGTGGATATTTGGAGCGCGTTGAGGCTGGAGTTGGAAAAGGAAATCTCTTCACGTACCAGCTAGACGGAAGCATTCTCCGAAACTTCTTTGTCATGTGGGGATTGAACTCACAGAGTTGAACCTTCCTTTTCGTAGAGAGGTTCTGCAAGACTCTTTTTGTGGAAACTGCAAGTGGATATTTGGTGCGATTGCGGCATCCAGTGGAAAGGATCATACATTACGATGAAAACTAGATTGAACTATTCTCAGAAACTTCTTTGCGACGAGTGCCTTCTACTCACAGAGTCGAACCTTCCTTTCGAGAGAACAGTTTTGAAACACTCTTTCTGTGGACTCTGCAAGGGGATCACTAGGTCGCTTTGATGCCTAGGCTGGAAAAGGAAATATCTTCACACGAAAACAAGACAGAAGCATTCTCAGAAACCTTTTCTGATGTGCGCATTCAACTCACCGAGTTGAACCTTCCTTTTCATAGAGCAGTTTCGAAACACTCTTTTTGTAGAATCTGCAAGTGGAGATTTGGAGGGCTTTGAGTCCTACCCTGGAAAAGGAAATAACTTCACTTAGAACCTAGACGGAAGCATTCTCAGAGACTTCCCTGTGCTTTCCGCATTCAACTCACAGAGTTGAACCTTCCTTTTGATAGAACAGCTTTGAAACGCTCTTTTTGTAGAATCTGCAAGTCGATACTTGGAACGCTTTGAGGCCTATGCTGGAAAAGGAAATATCTTCACATAAAAACTAGAGAGAAGCATTCTCAGAAACTTCTTTGTGATCTGCGCATTCAACCCACAGAGTTGAAGCTTCCCTTTGCTATAGCAGTTTTGAAACTCTCTTTGAGTAGAATCTTCCAGGGGATATTCGGTGTGCCGAGAGGCCAACACTGGAAAAGGAAATATCTTCACTTGAAAACTAGACGGAAGCGTTCTCAGAAACTACCCTGTGCTTTATGCATTCAACTCACAGAGAGGACTCTTCCTTTGGAGAGCGCAGTTTTGAAACACTCTTTTTGCAGAATTTGCTAGGGGATGTTTGGAGCTTTTGGAGGCCTATGCTGGAAAAGGAAATATCTTCACAAACCAACTAGACGGAAGCATTCTCACAAACTTCTTTGTGATGAGTGCCTTCAACTCACAGACTTGAACCTTCCTTTGGAAAGAGCAGTTTTGAAACACTCCTTTTGTAGAATCTGCAAGTGGATATTTGGAGCGTTTTGAGGCCTTTGCTGGGAAATGAAATATCTTCACCTAAAAACTAGACAGAAGCATTCTCAGAAACATCATTGCGATGTGTGCATTCAACTCACAGGGTTGAACCTTCCTTTTGATAGAGCAGTTTTGAAACACACCTTGTGTAGAATCTGCAAGTGGATATTTGGAGCGCTTTGAGGCCTATGCTGGAAAAGGGAATATCTTCACATAAACACTAGACAGAAGCATTCTCAGAAACTTCTTTGTGATGTGCGCATTCAACTCACAGAGTTGAAGCGGCCTTTTGATAGAGCCGTTTGGGAACAGCCTTTTTGTAACATCTGCAAGTGGATATTTGGAGCGATTTGAGGCCTATGATGGAAAGGGAAACATCTTCACATAGAAACTAGACAGAAGCCTCCTCAGAAACTTCTGTGTGATGAGTGCATTCAACTCACAGACTTGAACCTTCCTTTTGATAGAGAAGTTTAGAAACACTCTTGCAGAGGCATCTGAATGAGGATCTTGGGAGCGCTTCGAGGCCAATGCTGGGAAACGAAATATCATCACATAGAAACTAGACAGAAGGATTCTCAGAAACTTCTTGGTGATGAGTGCGTTCCACTCACAGACTTGAACGTTCCTCTTGAGAGAACACTTTTGAAACACTCCTTTTGTAGAATCTGCAAGTGCTTATTTGGAGCGCTTTGAGGCCTACGTTGGAAAAGGAAATATCTTCACATATAAACTAGACAGAAGCATTCTCAGAAACTTCTTTACGATGAGTGCATTCAACGCACAGGCTTGAAGCTTCCTTTGGAAAGAGCAGTTTTGAAACGCTCTTTTTGTAGAATCTGCAAGTGGATATGTGGAGCGCTTTGAGGCCTCTGCTGCAAAAGGAAATATCTTCACAGAAACACTAGACAGAAGCATTCTCAGAAACGTCTTGGTCATGTGTGCATTGAACTCACAGAGTTGAACCTTCCTTTTGATAGAGAAGTTTGGAAGCACTCTTTTAGTAGAATCTTCAGGTGGATGTATGGAGTGCTTTGAGGCCTATGCTGGAAAAGGAAATGTCTTCACGTAGAAACGAGACAAAGGCATTCTCAGAAAGGTTCCTGTGCCCTGCGCATTCAACTCACAGAGTTCAGCCTTCTTTTTGATAGAGCAGTTTCGAAACACTCTTTTTGTAGAGTCTGCAAGTGGATAATTGGAGCGCTTTGATGCCTATGCTGCAAAAGGAAATATCATTGCATAAAAACTAGATGGAAGCACTCTCACAAACTTCTTTGTGGTGAGTGCATTCAACTCACAGAGTTGAACCTTCGTTTTGATAGACCCGTTTTGAAACACTGTTTTTGTAGTCTTCGCAAGTGGATATTTGGAGCGCGTTGAGGCTGGAGTTGGAAAAGGAAATCTCTTCACGTACCAGCTAGACGGAAGCATTCTCCGAAACTTCTTTGTCATGTGGGGATTGAACTCACAGAGTTGAACCTTCCTTTTCGTAGAGAGGTTCTGCAAGACTCTTTTTGTGGAAACTGCAAGTGGATATTTGGTGCGATTGCGGCATCCAGTGGAAAGGATCATACATTACGATGAAAACTAGATTGAACTATTCTCAGAAACTTCTTTGCGACGAGTGCCTTCTACTCACAGAGTCGAACCTTCCTTTCGAGAGAACAGTTTTGAAACACTCTTTCTGTGGACTCTGCAAGGGGATCACTAGGTCGCTTTGATGCCTAGGCTGGAAAAGGAAATATCTTCACACGAAAACAAGACAGAAGCATTCTCAGAAACCTTTTCTGATGTGCGCATTCAACTCACCGAGTTGAACCTTCCTTTTCATAGAGCAGTTTCGAAACACTCTTTTTGTAGAATCTGCAAGTGGAGATTTGGAGGGCTTTGAGTCCTACCCTGGAAAAGGAAATAACTTCACTTAGAACCTAGACGGAAGCATTCTCAGAGACTTCCCTGTGCTTTCCGCATTCAACTCACAGAGTTGAACCTTCCTTTTGATAGAACAGCTTTGAAACGCTCTTTTTGTAGAATCTGCAAGTCGATACTTGGAACGCTTTGAGGCCTATGCTGGAAAAGGAAATATCTTCACATAAAAACTAGAGAGAAGCATTCTCAGAAACTTCTTTGTGATCTGCGCATTCAACCCACAGAGTTGAAGCTTCCCTTTGCTATAGCAGTTTTGAAACTCTCTTTGAGTAGAATCTTCCAGGGGATATTCGGTGTGCCGAGAGGCCAACACTGGAAAAGGAAATATCTTCACTTGAAAACTAGACGGAAGCGTTCTCAGAAACTACCCTGTGCTTTATGCATTCAACTCACAGAGAGGACTCTTCCTTTGGAGAGCGCAGTTTTGAAACACTCTTTTTGCAGAATTTGCTAGGGGATGTTTGGAGCTTTGGGAGGCCTATGCTGGAAAAGGAAATATCTTCACAAACCAACTAGACGGAAGCATTCTCACAAACTTCTTTGTGATGAGTGCCTTCAACTCACAGACTTGAACCTTCCTTTGGAAAGAGCAGTTTTGAAACACTCCTTTTGTAGAATCTGCAAGTGGATATTTGGAGCGTTTTGAGGCCTTTGCTGGGAAATGAAATATCTTCACCTAAAAACTAGACAGAAGCATTCTCAGAAACATCATTGCGATGTGTGCATTCAACTCACAGGGTTGAACCTTCCTTTTGATAGAGCAGTTTTGAAACACACCTTGTGTAGAATCTGCAAGTGGATATTTGGAGCGCTTTGAGGCCTATGCTGGAAAAGGGAATATCTTCACATAAACACTAGACAGAAGCATTCTCAGAAACTTCTTTGTGATGTGCGCATTCAACTCACAGAGTTGAAGCGGCCTTTTGATAGAGCCGTTTGGGAACAGCCTTTTTGTAACATCTGCAAGTGGATATTTGGAGCGATTTGAGGCCTATGATGGAAAGGGAAACATCTTCACATAGAAACTAGACAGAAGCCTCCTCAGAAACTTCTGTGTGATGAGTGCATTCAACTCACAGACTTGAACCTTCCTTTTGATAGAGAAGTTTAGAAACACTCTTGCAGAGGCATCTGAATGAGGATCTTGGGAGCGCTTCGAGGCCAATGCTGGGAAACGAAATATCATCACATAGAAACTAGACAGAAGGATTCTCAGAAACTTCTTGGTGATGAGTGCGTTCCACTCACAGACTTGAACGTTCCTCTTGAGAGAACACTTTTGAAACACTCCTTTTGTAGAATCTGCAAGGGTTTATTTGGAGCGCTTTGAGGCCTATGTTGGAAAAGGAAATATCTTCACATATAAACTAGACAGAAGCATTCTCAGAAACTTCTTTACGATGAGTGCATTCAACGCAGAGGCTTGAAGCTTCCTTTGGAAAGAGCAGTTTTGAAACACTCTTTTTGTAGAATCTGCAAGTGGATATGTGGAGCGCTTTGATGCCTCTGCTGCAAAAGGAAATATCTTCACAGAAACACTAGACAGAAGCATTCTCAGAAACGTCTTGGTCATGTGTGCATTGAACTCACAGAGTTGAACCTTCCTTTTGATAGAGAAGTTTGGAAGCACTCTTTTAGTAGAATCTTCAGGTGGATGTATGGAGTGCTTTGAGGCCTATGCTGGAAAAGGAAATGTCTTCACGTAGAAACGAGACAAAGGCATTCTCAGAAAGGTCCCTGTGCCCTGCGCATTCAACTCACAGAGTTCAGCCTTCTTTTTGATAGAGCAGTTTCGAAACACTCTTTTTGTAGAGTCTGCAAGTGGATAATTGGAGCGCTTTGATGCCTATGCTGCAAAAGGAAATATCATTGCATAAAAACTAGATGGAAGCACTCTCACAAACTTCTTTGTGGTGAGTGCATTCAACTCACAGAGTTGAACCTTCGTTTTGATAGACCCGTTTTGAAACACTGTTTTTGTAGTCTTCGCAAGTGGATATTTGGAGCGCGTTGAGGCTGGAGTTGGAAAAGGAAATCTCTTCACGTACCAGCTAGACGGAAGCATTCTCCGAAACTTCTTTGTCATGTGGGGATTGAACTCACAGAGTTGAACCTTCCTTTTCGTAGAGAGGTTCTGCAAGACTCTTTTTGTGGAAACTGCAAGTGGATATTTGGTGCGATTGCGGCATCCAGTGGAAAGGATCATACATTACGATGAAAACTAGATTGAACTATTCTCAGAAACTTCTTTGCGACGAGTGCCTTCTACTCACAGAGTCGAACCTTCCTTTCGAGAGAACAGTTTTGAAACACTCTTTCTGTGGACTCTGCAAGGGGATCACTAGGTCGCTTTGATGCCTAGGCTGGAAAAGGAAATATCTTCACACGAAAACAAGACAGAAGCATTCTCAGAAACCTTTTCTGATGTGCGCATTCAACTCACCGAGTTGAACCTTCCTTTTCATAGAGCAGTTTCGAAACACTCTTTTTGTAGAATCTGCAAGTGGAGATTTGGAGGGCTTTGAGTCCTACCCTGGAAAAGGAAATAACTTCACTTAGAACCTAGACGGAAGCATTCTCAGAGACTTCCCTGTGCTTTCCGCATTCAACTCACAGAGTTGAACCTTCCTTTTGATAGAACAGCTTTGAAACGCTCTTTTTGTAGAATCTGCAAGTCGATACTTGGAACGCTTTGAGGCCTATGCTGGAAAAGGAAATATCTTCACATAAAAACTAGAGAGAAGCATTCTCAGAAACTTCTTTGTGATCTGCGCATTCAACCCACAGAGTTGAAGCTTCCCTTTGCTATAGCAGTTTTGAAACTCTCTTTGAGTAGAATCTTCCAGGGGATATTCGGTGTGCCGAGAGGCCAACACTGGAAAAGGAAATATCTTCACTTGAAAACTAGACGGAAGCGTTCTCAGAAACTACCCTGTGCTTTATGCATTCAACTCACAGAGAGGACTCTTCCTTTGGAGAGCGCAGTTTTGAAACACTCTTTTTGCAGAATTTGCTAGGGGATGTTTGGAGCTTTTGGAGGCCTATGCTGGAAAAGGAAATATCTTCACAAACCAACTAGACGGAAGCATTCTCACAAACTTCTTTGTGATGAGTGCCTTCAACTCACAGACTTGAACCTTCCTTTGGAAAGAGCAGTTTTGAAACACTCCTTTTGTAGAATCTGCAAGTGGATATTTGGAGCGTTTTGAGGCCTTTGCTGGGAAATGAAATATCTTCACCTAAAAACTAGACAGAAGCATTCTCAGAAACATCATTGCGATGTGTGCATTCAACTCACAGGGTTGAACCTTCCTTTTGATAGAGCAGTTTTGAAACACACCTTGTGTAGAATCTGCAAGTGGATATTTGGAGCGCTTTGAGGCCTATGCTGGAAAAGGGAATATCTTCACATAAACACTAGACAGAAGCATTCTCAGAAACTTCTTTGTGATGTGCGCATTCAACTCACAGAGTTGAAGCGGCCTTTTGATAGAGCCGTTTGGGAACAGCCTTTTTGTAACATCTGCAAGTGGATATTTGGAGCGATTTGAGGCCTATGATGGAAAGGGAAACATCTTCACATAGAAACTAGACAGAAGCCTCCTCAGAAACTTCTGTGTGATGAGTGCATTCAACTCACAGACTTGAACCTTCCTTTTGATAGAGAAGTTTAGAAACACTCTTGCAGAGGCATCTGAATGAGGATCTTGGGAGCGCTTCGAGGCCAATGCTGGGAAACGAAATATCATCACATAGAAACTAGACAGAAGGATTCTCAGAAACTTCTTGGTGATGAGTGCGTTCCACTCACAGACTTGAACGTTCCTCTTGAGAGAACACTTTTGAAACACTCCTTTTGTAGAATCTGCAAGGGTTTATTTGGAGCGCTTTGAGGCCTATGTTGGAAAAGGAAATATCTTCACATATAAACTAGACAGAAGCATTCTCAGAAACTTCTTTACGATGAGTGCATTCAACGCACAGGCTTGAAGCTTCCTTTGGAAAGAGCAGTTTTGAAACACTCTTTTTGTAGAATCTGCAGGTGGATATGTGGAGCGCTTTGAGGCCTCTGCTGCAAAAGGAAATATCTTCACAGAAACACTAGACAGAAGCATTCTCAGAAACGTCTTGGTCATGTGTGCATTGAACTCACAGAGTTGAACCTTCCTTTTGATAGAGAAGTTTGGAAGCACTCTTTTAGTAGAATCTTCAGGTGGATGTATGGAGTGCTTTGAGGCCTATGCTGGAAAAGGAAATGTCTTCACGTAGAAACGAGACAAAGGCATTCTCAGAAAGGTCCCTGTGCCTTGCGCATTCAACTCACAGAGTTCAGCCTTCTTTTTGATAGAGCAGTTTCGAAACACTCTTTTTGTAGAGTCTGCAAGTGGATAATTGGAGCGCTTTGATGCCTATGCTGCAAAAGGAAATATCATTGCATAAAAACTAGATGGAAGCACTCTCACAAACTTCTTTGTGGTGAGTGCATTCAACTCACAGAGTTGAACCTTCGTTTTGATAGACCCGTTTTGAAACACTGTTTTTGTAGTCTTCGCAAGTGGATATTTGGAGCGCGTTGAGGCTGGAGTTGGAAAAGGAAATCTCTTCACGTACCAGCTAGACGGAAGCATTCTCCGAAACTTCTTTGTCATGTGGGGATTGAACTCACAGAGTTGAACCTTCCTTTTCGTAGAGAGGTTCTGCAAGACTCTTTTTGTGGAAACTGCAAGTGGATATTTGGTGCGATTGCGGCATCCAGTGGAAAGGATCATACATTACGATGAAAACTAGATTGAACTATTCTCAGAAACTTCTTTGCGACGAGTGCCTTCTACTCACAGAGTCGAACCTTCCTTTCGAGAGAACAGTTTTGAAACACTCTTTCTGTGGACTCTGCAAGGGGATCACTAGGTCGCTTTGATGCCTAGGCTGGAAAAGGAAATATCTTCACACGAAAACAAGACAGAAGCATTCTCAGAAACCTTTTCTGATGTGCGCATTCAACTCACCGAGTTGAACCTTCCTTTTCATAGAGCAGTTTCGAAACACTCTTTTTGTAGAATCTGCAAGTGGAGATTTGGAGGGCTTTGAGTCCTACCCTGGAAAAGGAAATAACTTCACTTAGAACCTAGACGGAAGCATTCTCAGAGACTTCCCTGTGCTTTCCGCATTCAACTCACAGAGTTGAACCTTCCTTTTGATAGAACAGCTTTGAAACGCTCTTTTTGTAGAATCTGCAAGTCGATACTTGGAACGCTTTGAGGCCTATGCTGGAAAAGGAAATATCTTCACATAAAAACTAGAGAGAAGCATTCTCAGAAACTTCTTTGTGATCTGCGCATTCAACCCACAGAGTTGAAGCTTCCCTTTGCTATAGCAGTTTTGAAACTCTCTTTGAGTAGAATCTTCCAGGGGATATTCGGTGTGCCGAGAGGCCAACACTGGAAAAGGAAATATCTTCACTTGAAAACTAGACGGAAGCGTTCTCAGAAACTACCCTGTGCTTTATGCATTCAACTCACAGAGAGGACTCTTCCTTTGGAGAGCGCAGTTTTGAAACACTCTTTTTGCAGAATTTGCTAGGGGATGTTTGGAGCTTTGGGAGGCCTATGCTGGAAAAGGAAATATCTTCACAAACCAACTAGACGGAAGCATTCTCACAAACTTCTTTGTGATGAGTGCCTTCAACTCACAGACTTGAACCTTCCTTTGGAAAGAGCAGTTTTGAAACACTCCTTTTGTAGAATCTGCAAGTGGATATTTGGAGCGTTTTGAGGCCTTTGCTGGGAAATGAAATATCTTCACCTAAAAACTAGACAGAAGCATTCTCAGAAACATCATTGCGATGTGTGCATTCAACTCACAGGGTTGAACCTTCCTTTTGATAGAGCAGTTTTGAAACACACCTTGTGTAGAATCTGCAAGTGGATATTTGGAGCGCTTTGAGGCCTATGCTGGAAAAGGGAATATCTTCACATAAACACTAGACAGAAGCATTCTCAGAAACTTCTTTGTGATGTGCGCATTCAACTCACAGAGTTGAAGCGGCCTTTTGATAGAGCCGTTTGGGAACAGCCTTTTTGTAACATCTGCAAGTGGATATTTGGAGCGATTTGAGGCCTATGATGGAAAGGGAAACATCTTCACATAGAAACTAGACAGAAGCCTCCTCAGAAACTTCTGTGTGATGAGTGCATTCAACTCACAGACTTGAACCTTCCTTTTGATAGAGAAGTTTAGAAACACTCTTGCAGAGGCATCTGAATGAGGATCTTGGGAGCGCTTCGAGGCCAATGCTGGGAAACGAAATATCATCACATAGAAACTAGACAGAAGGATTCTCAGAAACTTCTTGGTGATGAGTGCGTTCCACTCACAGACTTGAACGTTCCTCTTGAGAGAACACTTTTGAAACACTCCTTTTGTAGAATCTGCAAGGGTTTATTTGGAGCGCTTTGAGGCCTATGTTGGAAAAGGAAATATCTTCACATATAAACTAGACAGAAGCATTCTCAGAAACTTCTTTACGATGAGTGCATTCAACGCAGAGGCTTGAAGCTTCCTTTGGAAAGAGCAGTTTTGAAACACTCTTTTTGTAGAATCTGCAAGTGGATATGTGGAGCGCTTTGAGGCCTCTGCTGCAAAAGGAAATATCTTCACAGAAACACTAGACAGAAGCATTCTCAGAAACGTCTTGGTCATGTGTGCATTGAACTCACAGAGTTGAACCTTCCTTTTGATAGAGAAGTTTGGAAGCACTCTTTTAGTAGAATCTTCAGGTGGATGTATGGAGTGCTTTGAGGCCTATGCTGGAAAAGGAAATGTCTTCACGTAGAAACGAGACAAAGGCATTCTCAGAAAGGTCCCTGTGCCTTGCGCATTCAACTCACAGAGTTCAGCCTTCTTTTTGATAGAGCAGTTTCGAAACACTCTTTTTGTAGAGTCTGCAAGTGGATAATTGGAGCGCTTTGATGCCTATGCTGCAAAAGGAAATATCATTGCATAAAAACTAGATGGAAGCACTCTCACAAACTTCTTTGTGGTGAGTGCATTCAACTCACAGAGTTGAACCTTCGTTTTGATAGACCCGTTTTGAAACACTGTTTTTGTAGTCTTCGCAAGTGGATATTTGGAGCGCGTTGAGGCTGGAGTTGGAAAAGGAAATCTCTTCACGTACCAGCTAGACGGAAGCATTCTCCGAAACTTCTTTGTCATGTGGGGATTGAACTCACAGAGTTGAACCTTCCTTTTCGTAGAGAGGTTCTGCAAGACTCTTTTTGTGGAAACTGCAAGTGGATATTTGGTGCGATTGCGGCATCCAGTGGAAAGGATCATACATTACGATGAAAACTAGATTGAACTATTCTCAGAAACTTCTTTGCGACGAGTGCCTTCTACTCACAGAGTCGAACCTTCCTTTCGAGAGAACAGTTTTGAAACACTCTTTCTGTGGACTCTGCAAGGGGATCACTAGGTCGCTTTGATGCCTAGGCTGGAAAAGGAAATATCTTCACACGAAAACAAGACAGAAGCATTCTCAGAAACCTTTTCTGATGTGCGCATTCAACTCACCGAGTTGAACCTTCCTTTTCATAGAGCAGTTTCGAAACACTCTTTTTGTAGAATCTGCAAGTGGAGATTTGGAGGGCTTTGAGTCCTACCCTGGAAAAGGAAATAACTTCACTTAGAACCTAGACGGAAGCATTCTCAGAGACTTCCCTGTGCTTTCCGCATTCAACTCACAGAGTTGAACCTTCCTTTTGATAGAACAGCTTTGAAACGCTCTTTTTGTAGAATCTGCAAGTCGATACTTGGAACGCTTTGAGGCCTATGCTGGAAAAGGAAATATCTTCACATAAAAACTAGAGAGAAGCATTCTCAGAAACTTCTTTGTGATCTGCGCATTCAACCCACAGAGTTGAAGCTTCCCTTTGCTATAGCAGTTTTGAAACTCTCTTTGAGTAGAATCTTCCAGGGGATATTCGGTGTGCCGAGAGGCCAACACTGGAAAAGGAAATATCTTCACTTGAAAACTAGACGGAAGCGTTCTCAGAAACTACCCTGTGCTTTATGCATTCAACTCACAGAGAGGACTCTTCCTTTGGAGAGCGCAGTTTTGAAACACTCTTTTTGCAGAATTTGCTAGGGGATGTTTGGAGCTTTTGGAGGCCTATGCTGGAAAAGGAAATATCTTCACAAACCAACTAGACGGAAGCATTCTCACAAACTTCTTTGTGATGAGTGCCTTCAACTCACAGACTTGAACCTTCCTTTGGAAAGAGCAGTTTTGAAACACTCCTTTTGTAGAATCTGCAAGTGGATATTTGGAGCGTTTTGAGGCCTTTGCTGGGAAATGAAATATCTTCACCTAAAAACTAGACAGAAGCATTCTCAGAAACATCATTGCGATGTGTGCATTCAACTCACAGGGTTGAACCTTCCTTTTGATAGAGCAGTTTTGAAACACACCTTGTGTAGAATCTGCAAGTGGATATTTGGAGCGCTTTGAGGCCTATGCTGGAAAAGGGAATATCTTCACATAAACACTAGACAGAAGCATTCTCAGAAACTTCTTTGTGATGTGCGCATTCAACTCACAGAGTTGAAGCGGCCTTTTGATAGAGCCGTTTGGGAACAGCCTTTTTGTAACATCTGCAAGTGGATATTTGGAGCGATTTGAGGCCTATGATGGAAAGGGAAACATCTTCACATAGAAACTAGACAGAAGCCTCCTCAGAAACTTCTGTGTGATGAGTGCATTCAACTCACAGACTTGAACCTTCCTTTTGATAGAGAAGTTTAGAAACACTCTTGCAGAGGCATCTGAATGAGGATCTTGGGAGCGCTTCGAGGCCAATGCTGGGAAACGAAATATCATCACATAGAAACTAGACAGAAGGATTCTCAGAAACTTCTTGGTGATGAGTGCGTTCCACTCACAGACTTGAACGTTCCTCTTGAGAGAACACTTTTGAAACACTCCTTTTGTAGAATCTGCAAGGGTTTATTTGGAGCGCTTTGAGGCCTATGTTGGAAAAGGAAATATCTTCACATATAAACTAGACAGAAGCATTCTCAGAAACTTCTTTACGATGAGTGCATTCAACGCACAGGCTTGAAGCTTCCTTTGGAAAGAGCAGTTTTGAAACACTCTTTTTGTAGAATCTGCAAGTGGATATGTGGAGCGCTTTGAGGCCTCTGCTGCAAAAGGAAATATCTTCACAGAAACACTAGACAGAAGCATTCTCAGAAACGTCTTGGTCATGTGTGCATTGAACTCACAGAGTTGAACCTTCCTTTTGATAGAGAAGTTTGGAAGCACTCTTTTAGTAGAATCTTCAGGTGGATGTATGGAGTGCTTTGAGGCCTATGCTGGAAAAGGAAATGTCTTCACGTAGAAACGAGACAAAGGCATTCTCAGAAAGGTCCCTGTGCCTTGCGCATTCAACTCACAGAGTTCAGCCTTCTTTTTGATAGAGCAGTTTCGAAACACTCTTTTTGTAGAGTCTGCAAGTGGATAATTGGAGCGCTTTGATGCCTATGCTGCAAAAGGAAATATCATTGCATAAAAACTAGATGGAAGCACTCTCACAAACTTCTTTGTGGTGAGTGCATTCAACTCACAGAGTTGAACCTTCGTTTTGATAGACCCGTTTTGAAACACTGTTTTTGTAGTCTTCGCAAGTGGATATTTGGAGCGCGTTGAGGCTGGAGTTGGAAAAGGAAATCTCTTCACGTACCAGCTAGACGGAAGCATTCTCCGAAACTTCTTTGTCATGTGGGGATTGAACTCACAGAGTTGAACCTTCCTTTTCGTAGAGAGGTTCTGCAAGACTCTTTTTGTGGAAACTGCAAGTGGATATTTGGTGCGATTGCGGCATCCAGTGGAAAGGATCATACATTACGATGAAAACTAGATTGAACTATTCTCAGAAACTTCTTTGCGACGAGTGCCTTCTACTCACAGAGTCGAACCTTCCTTTCGAGAGAACAGTTTTGAAACACTCTTTCTGTGGACTCTGCAAGGGGATCACTAGGTCGCTTTGATGCCTAGGCTGGAAAAGGAAATATCTTCACACGAAAACAAGACAGAAGCATTCTCAGAAACCTTTTCTGATGTGCGCATTCAACTCACCGAGTTGAACCTTCCTTTTCATAGAGCAGTTTCGAAACACTCTTTTTGTAGAATCTGCAAGTGGAGATTTGGAGGGCTTTGAGTCCTACCCTGGAAAAGGAAATAACTTCACTTAGAACCTAGACGGAAGCATTCTCAGAGACTTCCCTGTGCTTTCCGCATTCAACTCACAGAGTTGAACCTTCCTTTTGATAGAACAGCTTTGAAACGCTCTTTTTGTAGAATCTGCAAGTCGATACTTGGAACGCTTTGAGGCCTATGCTGGAAAAGGAAATATCTTCACATAAAAACTAGAGAGAAGCATTCTCAGAAACTTCTTTGTGATCTGCGCATTCAACCCACAGAGTTGAAGCTTCCCTTTGCTATAGCAGTTTTGAAACTCTCTTTGAGTAGAATCTTCCAGGGGATATTCGGTGTGCCGAGAGGCCAACACTGGAAAAGGAAATATCTTCACTTGAAAACTAGACGGAAGCGTTCTCAGAAACTACCCTGTGCTTTATGCATTCAACTCACAGAGAGGACTCTTCCTTTGGAGAGCGCAGTTTTGAAACACTCTTTTTGCAGAATTTGCTAGGGGATGTTTGGAGCTTTGGGAGGCCTATGCTGGAAAAGGAAATATCTTCACAAACCAACTAGACGGAAGCATTCTCACAAACTTCTTTGTGATGAGTGCCTTCAACTCACAGACTTGAACCTTCCTTTGGAAAGAGCAGTTTTGAAACACTCCTTTTGTAGAATCTGCAAGTGGATATTTGGAGCGTTTTGAGGCCTTTGCTGGGAAATGAAATATCTTCACCTAAAAACTAGACAGAAGCATTCTCAGAAACATCATTGCGATGTGTGCATTCAACTCACAGGGTTGAACCTTCCTTTTGATAGAGCAGTTTTGAAACACACCTTGTGTAGAATCTGCAAGTGGATATTTGGAGCGCTTTGAGGCCTATGCTGGAAAAGGGAATATCTTCACATAAACACTAGACAGAAGCATTCTCAGAAACTTCTTTGTGATGTGCGCATTCAACTCACAGAGTTGAAGCGGCCTTTTGATAGAGCCGTTTGGGAACAGCCTTTTTGTAACATCTGCAAGTGGATATTTGGAGCGATTTGAGGCCTATGATGGAAAGGGAAACATCTTCACATAGAAACTAGACAGAAGCCTCCTCAGAAACTTCTGTGTGATGAGTGCATTCAACTCACAGACTTGAACCTTCCTTTTGATAGAGAAGTTTAGAAACACTCTTGCAGAGGCATCTGAATGAGGATCTTGGGAGCGCTTCGAGGCCAATGCTGGGAAACGAAATATCATCACATAGAAACTAGACAGAAGGATTCTCAGAAACTTCTTGGTGATGAGTGCGTTCCACTCACAGACTTGAACGTTCCTCTTGAGAGAACACTTTTGAAACACTCCTTTTGTAGAATCTGCAAGGGTTTATTTGGAGCGCTTTGAGGCCTATGTTGGAAAAGGAAATATCTTCACATATAAACTAGACAGAAGCATTCTCAGAAACTTCTTTACGATGAGTGCATTCAACGCAGAGGCTTGAAGCTTCCTTTGGAAAGAGCAGTTTTGAAACACTCTTTTTGTAGAATCTGCAAGTGGATATGTGGAGCGCTTTGAGGCCTCTGCTGCAAAAGGAAATATCTTCACAGAAACACTAGACAGAAGCATTCTCAGAAACGTCTTGGTCATGTGTGCATTGAACTCACAGAGTTGAACCTTCCTTTTGATAGAGAAGTTTGGAAGCACTCTTTTAGTAGAATCTTCAGGTGGATGTATGGAGTGCTTTGAGGCCTATGCTGGAAAAGGAAATGTCTTCACGTAGAAACGAGACAAAGGCATTCTCAGAAAGGTCCCTGTGCCTTGCGCATTCAACTCACAGAGTTCAGCCTTCTTTTTGATAGAGCAGTTTCGAAACACTCTTTTTGTAGAGTCTGCAAGTGGATAATTGGAGCGCTTTGATGCCTATGCTGCAAAAGGAAATATCATTGCATAAAAACTAGATGGAAGCACTCTCACAAACTTCTTTGTGGTGAGTGCATTCAACTCACAGAGTTGAACCTTCGTTTTGATAGACCCGTTTTGAAACACTGTTTTTGTAGTCTTCGCAAGTGGATATTTGGAGCGCGTTGAGGCTGGAGTTGGAAAAGGAAATCTCTTCACGTACCAGCTAGACGGAAGCATTCTCCGAAACTTCTTTGTCATGTGGGGATTGAACTCACAGAGTTGAACCTTCCTTTTCGTAGAGAGGTTCTGCAAGACTCTTTTTGTGGAAACTGCAAGTGGATATTTGGTGCGATTGCGGCATCCAGTGGAAAGGATCATACATTACGATGAAAACTAGATTGAACTATTCTCAGAAACTTCTTTGCGACGAGTGCCTTCTACTCACAGAGTCGAACCTTCCTTTCGAGAGAACAGTTTTGAAACACTCTTTCTGTGGACTCTGCAAGGGGATCACTAGGTCGCTTTGATGCCTAGGCTGGAAAAGGAAATATCTTCACACGAAAACAAGACAGAAGCATTCTCAGAAACCTTTTCTGATGTGCGCATTCAACTCACCGAGTTGAACCTTCCTTTTCATAGAGCAGTTTCGAAACACTCTTTTTGTAGAATCTGCAAGTGGAGATTTGGAGGGCTTTGAGTCCTACCCTGGAAAAGGAAATAACTTCACTTAGAACCTAGACGGAAGCATTCTCAGAGACTTCCCTGTGCTTTCCGCATTCAACTCACAGAGTTGAACCTTCCTTTTGATAGAACAGCTTTGAAACGCTCTTTTTGTAGAATCTGCAAGTCGATACTTGGAACGCTTTGAGGCCTATGCTGGAAAAGGAAATATCTTCACATAAAAACTAGAGAGAAGCATTCTCAGAAACTTCTTTGTGATCTGCGCATTCAACCCACAGAGTTGAAGCTTCCCTTTGCTATAGCAGTTTTGAAACTCTCTTTGAGTAGAATCTTCAAGGGGATATTCGGTGTGCCGAGAGGCCAACACTGGAAAAGGAAATATCTTCACTTGAAAACTAGACGGAAGCGTTCTCAGAAACTACCCTGTGCTTTATGCATTCAACTCACAGAGAGGACTCTTCCTTTGGAGAGCGCAGTTTTGAAACACTCTTTTTGCAGAATTTGCTAGGGGATGTTTGGAGCTTTTGGAGGCCTATGCTGGAAAAGGAAATATCTTCACAAACCAACTAGACGGAAGCATTCTCACAAACTTCTTTGTGATGAGTGCCTTCAACTCACAGACTTGAACCTTCCTTTGGAAAGAGCAGTTTTGAAACACTCCTTTTGTAGAATCTGCAAGTGGATATTTGGAGCGTTTTGAGGCCTTTGCTGGGAAATGAAATATCTTCACCTAAAAACTAGACAGAAGCATTCTCAGAAACATCATTGCGATGTGTGCATTCAACTCACAGGGTTGAACCTTCCTTTTGATAGAGCAGTTTTGAAACACACCTTGTGTAGAATCTGCAAGTGGATATTTGGAGCGCTTTGAGGCCTATGCTGGAAAAGGGAATATCTTCACATAAACACTAGACAGAAGCATTCTCAGAAACTTCTTTGTGATGTGCGCATTCAACTCACAGAGTTGAAGCGGCCTTTTGATAGAGCCGTTTGGGAACAGCCTTTTTGTAACATCTGCAAGTGGATATTTGGAGCGATTTGAGGCCTATGATGGAAAGGGAAACATCTTCACATAGAAACTAGACAGAAGCCTCCTCAGAAACTTCTGTGTGATGAGTGCATTCAACTCACAGACTTGAACCTTCCTTTTGATAGAGAAGTTTAGAAACACTCTTGCAGAGGCATCTGAATGAGGATCTTGGGAGCGCTTCGAGGCCAATGCTGGGAAACGAAATATCATCACATAGAAACTAGACAGAAGGATTCTCAGAAACTTCTTGGTGATGAGTGCGTTCCACTCACAGACTTGAACGTTCCTCTTGAGAGAACACTTTTGAAACACTCCTTTTGTAGAATCTGCAAGTGCTTATTTGGAGCGCTTTGAGGCCTATGTTGGAAAAGGAAATATCTTCACATATAAACTAGACAGAAGCATTCTCAGAAACTTCTTTACGATGAGTGCATTCAACGCACAGGCTTGAAGCTTCCTTTGGAAAGAGCAGTTTTGAAACACTCTTTTTGTAGAATCTGCAAGTGGATATGTGGAGCGCTTTGAGGCCTCTGCTGCAAAAGGAAATATCTTCACAGAAACACTAGACAGAAGCATTCTCAGAAACGTCTTGGTCATGTGTGCATTGAACTCACAGAGTTGAACCTTCCTTTTGATAGAGAAGTTTGGAAGCACTCTTTTAGTAGAATCTTCAGGTGGATGTATGGAGTGCTTTGAGGCCTATGCTGGAAAAGGAAATGTCTTCACGTAGAAACGAGACAAAGGCATTCTCAGAAAGGTCCCTGTGCCTTGCGCATTCAACTCACAGAGTTCAGCCTTCTTTTTGATAGAGCAGTTTCAAAACACTCTTTTTGTAGAGTCTGCAAGTGGATAATTGGAGCGCTTTGATGCCTATGCTGCAAAAGGAAATATCATTGCATAAAAACTAGATGGAAGCACTCTCACAAACTTCTTTGTGGTGAGTGCATTCAACTCACAGAGTTGAACCTTCGTTTTGATAGACCCGTTTTGAAACACTGTTTTTGTAGTCTTCGCAAGTGGATATTTGGAGCGCGTTGAGGCTGGAGTTGGAAAAGGAAATCTCTTCACGTACCAGCTAGACGGAAGCATTCTCCGAAACTTCTTTGTCATGTGGGGATTGAACTCACAGAGTTGAACCTTCCTTTTCGTAGAGAGGTTCTGCAAGACTCTTTTTGTGGAAACTGCAAGTGGATATTTGGTGCGATTGCGGCATCCAGTGGAAAGGATCATACATTACGATGAAAACTAGATTGAACTATTCTCAGAAACTTCTTTGCGACGAGTGCCTTCTACTCACAGAGTCGAACCTTCCTTTCGAGAGAACAGTTTTGAAACACTCTTTCTGTGGACTCTGCAAGGGGATCACTAGGTCGCTTTGATGCCTAGGCTGGAAAAGGAAATATCTTCACACGAAAACAAGACAGAAGCATTCTCAGAAACCTTTTCTGATGTGCGCATTCAACTCACCGAGTTGAACCTTCCTTTTCATAGAGCAGTTTCGAAACACTCTTTTTGTAGAATCTGCAAGTGGAGATTTGGAGGGCTTTGAGTCCTACCCTGGAAAAGGAAATAACTTCACTTAGAACCTAGACGGAAGCATTCTCAGAGACTTCCCTGTGCTTTCCGCATTCAACTCACAGAGTTGAACCTTCCTTTTGATAGAACAGCTTTGAAACGCTCTTTTTGTAGAATCTGCAAGTCGATACTTGGAACGCTTTGAGGCCTATGCTGGAAAAGGAAATATCTTCACATAAAAACTAGAGAGAAGCATTCTCAGAAACTTCTTTGTGATCTGCGCATTCAACCCACAGAGTTGAAGCTTCCCTTTGCTATAGCAGTTTTGAAACTCTCTTTGAGTAGAATCTTCAAGGGGATATTCGGTGTGCCGAGAGGCCAACACTGGAAAAGGAAATATCTTCACTTGAAAACTAGACGGAAGCGTTCTCAGAAACTACCCTGTGCTTTATGCATTCAACTCACAGAGAGGACTCTTCCTTTGGAGAGCGCAGTTTTGAAACACTCTTTTTGCAGAATTTGCTAGGGGATGTTTGGAGCTTTTGGAGGCCTATGCTGGAAAAGGAAATATCTTCACAAACCAACTAGACGGAAGCATTCTCACAAACTTCTTTGTGATGAGTGCCTTCAACTCACAGACTTGAACCTTCCTTTGGAAAGAGCAGTTTTGAAACACTCCTTTTGTAGAATCTGCAAGTGGATATTTGGAGCGTTTTGAGGCCTTTCCTGGGAAATGAAATATCTTCACCTAAAAACTAGACAGAAGCATTCTCAGAAACATCATTGCGATGTGTGCATTCAACTCACAGGGTTGAACCTTCCTTTTGATAGAGCAGTTTTGAAACACACCTTGTGTAGAATCTGCAAGTGGATATTTGGAGCGCTTTGAGGCCTATGCTGGAAAAGGGAATATCTTCACATAAACACTAGACAGAAGCATTCTCAGAAACTTCTTTGTGATGTGCGCATTCAACTCACAGAGTTGAAGCGGCCTTTTGATAGAGCCGTTTGGGAACAGCCTTTTTGTAACATCTGCAAGTGGATATTTGGAGCGATTTGAGGCCTATGATGGAAAGGGAAACATCTTCACATAGAAACTAGACAGAAGCCTCCTCAGAAACTTCTGTGTGATGAGTGCATTCAACTCACAGACTTGAACCTTCCTTTTGATAGAGAAGTTTAGAAACACTCTTGCAGAGGCATCTGAATGAGGATCTTGGGAGCGCTTCGAGGCCAATGCTGGGAAACGAAATATCATCACATAGAAACTAGACAGAAGGATTCTCAGAAACTTCTTGGTGATGAGTGCGTTCCACTCACAGACTTGAACGTTCCTCTTGAGAGAACACTTTTGAAACACTCCTTTTGTAGAATCTGCAAGTGCTTATTTGGAGCGCTTTGAGGCCTATGTTGGAAAAGGAAATATCTTCACATATAAACTAGACAGAAGCATTCTCAGAAACTTCTTTACGATGAGTGCATTCAACGCACAGGCTTGAAGCTTCCTTTGGAAAGAGCAGTTTTGAAACACTCTTTTTGTAGAATCTGCAAGTGGATATGTGGAGCGCTTTGAGGCCTCTGCTGCAAAAGGAAATATCTTCACAGAAACACTAGACAGAAGCATTCTCAGAAACGTCTTGGTCATGTGTGCATTGAACTCACAGAGTTGAACCTTCCTTTTGATAGAGAAGTTTGGAAGCACTCTTTTAGTAGAATCTTCAGGTGGATGTATGGAGTGCTTTGAGGCCTATGCTGGAAAAGGAAATGTCTTCACGTAGAAACGAGACAAAGGCATTCTCAGAAAGGTCCCTGTGCCTTGCGCATTCAACTCACAGAGTTCAGCCTTCTTTTTGATAGAGCAGTTTCGAAACACTCTTTTTGTAGAGTCTGCAAGTGGATAATTGGAGCGCTTTGATGCCTATGCTGCAAAAGGAAATATCATTGCATAAAAACTAGATGGAAGCACTCTCACAAACTTCTTTGTGGTGAGTGCATTCAACTCACAGAGTTGAACCTTCGTTTTGATAGACCCGTTTTGAAACACTGTTTTTGTAGTCTTCGCAAGTGGATATTTGGAGCGCGTTGAGGCTGGAGTTGGAAAAGGAAATCTCTTCACGTACCAGCTAGACGGAAGCATTCTCCGAAACTTCTTTGTCATGTGGGGATTGAACTCACAGAGTTGAACCTTCCTTTTCGTAGAGAGGTTCTGCAAGACTCTTTTTGTGGAAACTGCAAGTGGATATTTGGTGCGATTGGGGCATCCAGTGGAAAGGATCATACATTACGATGAAAACTAGATTGAACTATTCTCAGAAACTTCTTTGCGACGAGTGCCTTCTACTCACAGAGTCGAACCTTCCTTTCGAGAGAACAGTTTTGAAACACTCTTTCTGTGGACTCTGCAAGGGGATCACTAGGTCGCTTTGATGCCTAGGCTGGAAAAGGAAATATCTTCACACGAAAACAAGACAGAAGCATTCTCAGAAACCTTTTCTGATGTGCGCATTCAACTCACCGAGTTGAACCTTCCTTTTCATAGAGCAGTTTCGAAACACTCTTTTTGTAGAATCTGCAAGTGGAGATTTGGAGGGCTTTGAGTCCTACCCTGGAAAAGGAAATAACTTCACTTAGAACCTAGACGGAAGCATTCTCAGAGACTTCCCTGTGCTTTCCGCATTCAACTCACAGAGTTGAACCTTCCTTTTGATAGAACAGCTTTGAAACGCTCTTTTTGTAGAATCTGCAAGTCGATACTTGGAACGCTTTGAGGCCTATGCTGGAAAAGGAAATATCTTCACATAAAAACTAGAGAGAAGCATTCTCAGAAACTTCTTTGTGATCTGCGCATTCAACCCACAGAGTTGAAGCTTCCCTTTGCTATAGCAGTTTTGAAACTCTCTTTGAGTAGAATCTTCAAGGGGATATTCGGTGTGCCGAGAGGCCAACACTGGAAAAGGAAATATCTTCACTTGAAAACTAGACGGAAGCGTTCTCAGAAACTACCCTGTGCTTTATGCATTCAACTCACAGAGAGGACTCTTCCTTTGGAGAGCGCAGTTTTGAAACACTCTTTTTGCAGAATTTGCTAGGGGATGTTTGGAGCTTTTGGAGGCCTATGCTGGAAAAGGAAATATCTTCACAAACCAACTAGACGGAAGCATTCTCACAAACTTCTTTGTGATGAGTGCCTTCAACTCACAGACTTGAACCTTCCTTTGGAAAGAGCAGTTTTGAAACACTCCTTTTGTAGAATCTGCAAGTGGATATTTGGAGCGTTTTGAGGCCTTTGCTGGGAAATGAAATATCTTCACCTAAAAACTAGACAGAAGCATTCTCAGAAACATCATTGCGATGTGTGCATTCAACTCACAGGGTTGAACCTTCCTTTTGATAGAGCAGTTTTGAAACACACCTTGTGTAGAATCTGCAAGTGGATATTTGGAGCGCTTTGAGGCCTATGCTGGAAAAGGGAATATCTTCACATAAACACTAGACAGAAGCATTCTCAGAAACTTCTTTGTGATGTGCGCATTCAACTCACAGAGTTGAAGCGGCCTTTTGATAGAGCCGTTTGGGAACAGCCTTTTTGTAACATCTGCAAGTGGATATTTGGAGCGATTTGAGGCCTATGATGGAAAGGGAAACATCTTCACATAGAAACTAGACAGAAGCCTCCTCAGAAACTTCTGTGTGATGAGTGCATTCAACTCACAGACTTGAACCTTCCTTTTGATAGAGAAGTTTAGAAACACTCTTGCAGAGGCATCTGAATGAGGATCTTGGGAGCGCTTCGAGGCCAATGCTGGGAAACGAAATATCATCACATAGAAACTAGACAGAAGGATTCTCAGAAACTTCTTGGTGATGAGTGCGTTCCACTCACAGACTTGAACGTTCCTCTTGAGAGAACACTTTTGAAACACTCCTTTTGTAGAATCTGCAAGTGCTTATTTGGAGCGCTTTGAGGCCTATGTTGGAAAAGGAAATATCTTCACATATAAACTAGACAGAAGCATTCTCAGAAACTTCTTTACGATGAGTGCATTCAACGCACAGGCTTGAAGCTTCCTTTGGAAAGAGCAGTTTTGAAACACTCTTTTTGTAGAATCTGCAAGTGGATATGTGGAGCGCTTTGAGGCCTCTGCTGCAAAAGGAAATATCTTCACAGAAACACTAGACAGAAGCATTCTCAGAAACGTCTTGGTCATGTGTGCATTGAACTCACAGAGTTGAACCTTCCTTTTGATAGAGAAGTTTGGAAGCACTCTTTTAGTAGAATCTTCAGGTGGATGTATGGAGTGCTTTGAGGCCTATGCTGGAAAAGGAAATGTCTTCACGTAGAAACGAGACAAAGGCATTCTCAGAAAGGTCCCTGTGCCTTGCGCATTCAACTCACAGAGTTCAGCCTTCTTTTTGATAGAGCAGTTTCGAAACACTCTTTTTGTAGAGTCTGCAAGTGGATAATTGGAGCGCTTTGATGCCTATGCTGCAAAAGGAAATATCATTGCATAAAAACTAGATGGAAGCACTCTCACAAACTTCTTTGTGGTGAGTGCATTCAACTCACAGAGTTGAACCTTCGTTTTGATAGACCCGTTTTGAAACACTGTTTTTGTAGTCTTCGCAAGTGGATATTTGGAGCGCGTTGAGGCTGGAGTTGGAAAAGGAAATCTCTTCACGTACCAGCTAGACGGAAGCATTCTCCGAAACTTCTTTGTCATGTGGGGATTGAACTCACAGAGTTGAACCTTCCTTTTCGTAGAGAGGTTCTGCAAGACTCTTTTTGTGGAAACTGCAAGTGGATATTTGGTGCGATTGCGGCATCCAGTGGAAAGGATCATACATTACGATGAAAACTAGATTGAACTATTCTCAGAAACTTCTTTGCGACGAGTGCCTTCTACTCACAGAGTCGAACCTTCCTTTCGAGAGAACAGTTTTGAAACACTCTTTCTGTGGACTCTGCAAGGGGATCACTAGGTCGCTTTGATGCCTAGGCTGGAAAAGGAAATATCTTCACACGAAAACAAGACAGAAGCATTCTCAGAAACCTTTTCTGATGTGCGCATTCAACTCACCGAGTTGAACCTTCCTTTTCATAGAGCAGTTTCGAAACACTCTTTTTGTAGAATCTGCAAGTGGAGATTTGGAGGGCTTTGAGTCCTACCCTGGAAAAGGAAATAACTTCACTTAGAACCTAGACGGAAGCATTCTCAGAGACTTCCCTGTGCTTTCCGCATTCAACTCACAGAGTTGAACCTTCCTTTTGATAGAACAGCTTTGAAACGCTCTTTTTGTAGAATCTGCAAGTCGATACTTGGAACGCTTTGAGGCCTATGCTGGAAAAGGAAATATCTTCACATAAAAACTAGAGAGAAGCATTCTCAGAAACTTCTTTGTGATCTGCGCATTCAACCCACAGAGTTGAAGCTTCCCTTTGCTATAGCAGTTTTGAAACTCTCTTTGAGTAGAATCTTCAAGGGGATATTCGGTGTGCCGAGAGGCCAACACTGGAAAAGGAAATATCTTCACTTGAAAACTAGACGGAAGCGTTCTCAGAAACTACCCTGTGCTTTATGCATTCAACTCACAGAGAGGACTCTTCCTTTGGAGAGCGCAGTTTTGAAACACTCTTTTTGCAGAATTTGCTAGGGGATGTTTGGAGCTTTTGGAGGCCTATGCTGGAAAAGGAAATATCTTCACAAACCAACTAGACGGAAGCATTCTCACAAACTTCTTTGTGATGAGTGCCTTCAACTCACAGACTTGAACCTTCCTTTGGAAAGAGCAGTTTTGAAACACTCCTTTTGTAGAATCTGCAAGTGGATATTTGGAGCGTTTTGAGGCCTTTGCTGGGAAATGAAATATCTTCACCTAAAAACTAGACAGAAGCATTCTCAGAAACATCATTGCGATGTGTGCATTCAACTCACAGGGTTGAACCTTCCTTTTGATAGAGCAGTTTTGAAACACACCTTGTGTAGAATCTGCAAGTGGATATTTGGAGCGCTTTGAGGCCTATGCTGGAAAAGGGAATATCTTCACATAAACACTAGACAGAAGCATTCTCAGAAACTTCTTTGTGATGTGCGCATTCAACTCACAGAGTTGAAGCGGCCTTTTGATAGAGCCGTTTGGGAACAGCCTTTTTGTAACATCTGCAAGTGGATATTTGGAGCGATTTGAGGCCTATGATGGAAAGGGAAACATCTTCACATAGAAACTAGACAGAAGCCTCCTCAGAAACTTCTGTGTGATGAGTGCATTCAACTCACAGACTTGAACCTTCCTTTTGATAGAGAAGTTTAGAAACACTCTTGCAGAGGCATCTGAATGAGGATCTTGGGAGCGCTTCGAGGCCAATGCTGGGAAACGAAATATCATCACATAGAAACTAGACAGAAGGATTCTCAGAAACTTCTTGGTGATGAGTGCGTTCCACTCACAGACTTGAACGTTCCTCTTGAGAGAACACTTTTGAAACACTCCTTTTGTAGAATCTGCAAGTGCTTATTTGGAGCGCTTTGAGGCCTATGTTGGAAAAGGAAATATCTTCACATATAAACTAGACAGAAGCATTCTCAGAAACTTCTTTACGATGAGTGCATTCAACGCACAGGCTTGAAGCTTCCTTTGGAAAGAGCAGTTTTGAAACACTCTTTTTGTAGAATCTGCAAGTGGATATGTGGAGCGCTTTGAGGCCTCTGCTGCAAAAGGAAATATCTTCACAGAAACACTAGACAGAAGCATTCTCAGAAACGTCTTGGTCATGTGTGCATTGAACTCACAGAGTTGAACCTTCCTTTTGATAGAGAAGTTTGGAAGCACTCTTTTAGTAGAATCTTCAGGTGGATGTATGGAGTGCTTTGAGGCCTATGCTGGAAAAGGAAATGTCTTCACGTAGAAACGAGACAAAGGCATTCTCAGAAAGGTCCCTGTGCCTTGCGCATTCAACTCACAGAGTTCAGCCTTCTTTTTGATAGAGCAGTTTCGAAACACTCTTTTTGTAGAGTCTGCAAGTGGATAATTGGAGCGCTTTGATGCCTATGCTGCAAAAGGAAATATCATTGCATAAAAACTAGATGGAAGCACTCTCACAAACTTCTTTGTGGTGAGTGCATTCAACTCACAGAGTTGAACCTTCGTTTTGATAGACCCGTTTTGAAACACTGTTTTTGTAGTCTTCGCAAGTGGATATTTGGAGCGCGTTGAGGCTGGAGTTGGAAAAGGAAATCTCTTCACGTACCAGCTAGACGGAAGCATTCTCCGAAACTTCTTTGTCATGTGGGGATAGAACTCACAGAGTTGAACCTTCCTTTTCGTAGAGAGGTTCTGCAAGACTCTTTTTGTGGAAACTGCAAGTGGATATTTGGTGCGATTGCGGCATCCAGTGGAAAGGATCATACATTACGATGAAAACTAGATTGAGCTATTCTCAGAAACTTCTTTGCGACGAGTGCCTTCTACTCACAGAGTCGAACCTTCCTTTCGAGAGAACAGTTTTGAAACACTCTTTCTGTGGACTCTGCAAGGGGATCACTAGGTCGCTTTGATGCCTAGGCTGGAAAAGGAAATATCTTCACACGAAAACAAGACAGAAGCATTCTCAGAAACCTTTTCTGATGTGCGCATTCAACTCACCGAGTTGAACCTTCCTTTTCATAGAGCAGTTTCGAAACACTCTTTTTGTAGAATCTGCAAGTGGAGATTTGGAGGGCTTTGAGTCCTACCCTGGAAAAGGAAATAACTTCACTTAGAACCTAGACGGAAGCATTCTCAGAGACTTCCCTGTGCTTTCCGCATTCAACTCACAGAGTTGAACCTTCCTTTTGATAGAACAGCTTTGAAACGCTCTTTTTGTAGAATCTGCAAGTCGATACTTGGAACGCTTTGAGGCCTATGCTGGAAAAGGAAATATCTTCACATAAAAACTAGAGAGAAGCATTCTCAGAAACTTCTTTGTGATCTGCGCATTCAACCCACAGAGTTGAAGCTTCCCTTTGCTATAGCAGTTTTGAAACTCTCTTTGAGTAGAATCTTCCAGGGGATATTCGGTGTGCCGAGAGGCCAACACTGGAAAAGGAAATATCTTCACTTGAAAACTAGACGGAAGCGTTCTCAGAAACTACCCTGTGCTTTATGCATTCAACTCACAGAGAGGACTCTTCCTTTGGAGAGCGCAGTTTTGAAACACTCTTTTTGCAGAATTTGCTAGGGGATGTTTGGAGCTTTTGGAGGCCTATGCTGGAAAAGGAAATATCTTCACAAACCAACTAGACGGAAGCATTCTCACAAACTTCTTTGTGATGAGTGCCTTCAACTCACAGACTTGAACCTTCCTTTGGAAAGAGCAGTTTTGAAACACTCCTTTTGTAGAATCTGCAAGTGGATATTTGGAGCGTTTTGAGGCCTTTGCTGGGAAATGAAATATCTTCACCTAAAAACTAGACAGAAGCATTCTCAGAAACATCATTGCGATGTGTGCATTCAACTCACAGGGTTGAACCTTCCTTTTGATAGAGCAGTTTTGAAACACACCTTGTGTAGAATCTGCAAGTGGATATTTGGAGCGCTTTGAGGCCTATGCTGGAAAAGGGAATATCTTCACATAAACACTAGACAGAAGCATTCTCAGAAACTTCTTTGTGATGTGCGCATTCAACTCACAGAGTTGAAGCGGCCTTTTGATAGAGCCGTTTGGGAACAGCCTTTTTGTAACATCTGCAAGTGGATATTTGGAGCGATTTGAGGCCTATGATGGAAAGGGAAACATCTTCACATAGAAACTAGACAGAAGCCTCCTCAGAAACTTCTGTGTGATGAGTGCATTCAACTCACAGACTTGAACCTTCCTTTTGATAGAGAAGTTTAGAAACACTCTTGCAGAGGCATCTGAATGAGGATCTTGGGAGCGCTTCGAGGCCAATGCTGGGAAACGAAATATCATCACATAGAAACTAGACAGAAGGATTCTCAGAAACTTCTTGGTGATGAGTGCGTTCCACTCACAGACTTGAACGTTCCTCTTGAGAGAACACTTTTGAAACACTCCTTTTGTAGAATCTGCAAGTGCTTATTTGGAGCGCTTTGAGGCCTATGTTGGAAAAGGAAATATCTTCACATATAAACTAGACAGAAGCATTCTCAGAAACTTCTTTACGATGAGTGCATTCAACGCACAGGCTTGAAGCTTCCTTTGGAAAGAGCAGTTTTGAAACACTCTTTTTGTAGAATCTGCAAGTGGATATGTGGAGCGCTTTGAGGCCTCTGCTGCAAAAGGAAATATCTTCACAGAAACACTAGACAGAAGCATTCTCAGAAACGTCTTGGTCATGTGTGCATTGAACTCACAGAGTTGAACCTTCCTTTTGATAGAGAAGTTTGGAAGCACTCTTTTAGTAGAATCTTCAGGTGGATGTATGGAGTGCTTTGAGGCCTATGCTGGAAAAGGAAATGTCTTCACGTAGAAACGAGACAAAGGCATTCTCAGAAAGGTCCCTGTGCCTTGCGCATTCAACTCACAGAGTTCAGCCTTCTTTTTGATAGAGCAGTTTCGAAACACTCTTTTTGTAGAGTCTGCAAGTGGATAATTGGAGCGCTTTGATGCCTATGCTGCAAAAGGAAATATCATTGCATAAAAACTAGATGGAAGCACTCTCACAAACTTCTTTGTGGTGAGTGCATTCAACTCACAGAGTTGAACCTTCGTTTTGATAGACCCGTTTTGAAACACTGTTTTTGTAGTCTTCGCAAGTGGATATTTGGAGCGCGTTGAGGCTGGAGTTGGAAAAGGAAATCTCTTCACGTACCAGCTAGACGGAAGCATTCTCCGAAACTTCTTTGTCATGTGGGGATTGAACTCACAGAGTTGAACCTTCCTTTTCGTAGAGAGGTTCTGCAAGACTCTTTTTGTGGAAACTGCAAGTGGATATTTGGTGCGATTGCGGCATCCAGTGGAAAGGATCATACATTACGATGAAAACTAGATTGAGCTATTCTCAGAAACTTCTTTGCGACGAGTGCCTTCTACTCACAGAGTCGAACCTTCCTTTCGAGAGAACAGTTTTGAAACACTCTTTCTGTGGACTCTGCAAGGGGATCACTAGGTCGCTTTGATGCCTAGGCTGGAAAAGGAAATATCTTCACACGAAAACAAGACAGAAGCATTCTCAGAAACCTTTTCTGATGTGCGCATTCAACTCACCGAGTTGAACCTTCCTTTTCATAGAGCAGTTTCGAAACACTCTTTTTGTAGAATCTGCAAGTGGAGATTTGGAGGGCTTTGAGTCCTACCCTGGAAAAGGAAATAACTTCACTTAGAACCTAGACGGAAGCATTCTCAGAGACTTCCCTGTGCTTTCCGCATTCAACTCACAGAGTTGAACCTTCCTTTTGATAGAACAGCTTTGAAACGCTCTTTTTGTAGAATCTGCAAGTCGATACTTGGAACGCTTTGAGGCCTATGCTGGAAAAGGAAATATCTTCACATAAAAACTAGAGAGAAGCATTCTCAGAAACTTCTTTGTGATCTGCGCATTCAACCCACAGAGTTGAAGCTTCCCTTTGCTATAGCAGTTTTGAAACTCTCTTTGAGTAGAATCTTCCAGGGGATATTCGGTGTGCCGAGAGGCCAACACTGGAAAAGGAAATATCTTCACTTGAAAACTAGACGGAAGCGTTCTCAGAAACTACCCTGTGCTTTATGCATTCAACTCACAGAGAGGACTCTTCCTTTGGAGAGCGCAGTTTTGAAACACTCTTTTTGCAGAATTTGCTAGGGGATGTTTGGAGCTTTTGGAGGCCTATGCTGGAAAAGGAAATATCTTCACAAACCAACTAGACGGAAGCATTCTCACAAACTTCTTTGTGATGAGTGCCTTCAACTCACAGACTTGAACCTTCCTTTGGAAAGAGCAGTTTTGAAACACTCCTTTTGTAGAATCTGCAAGTGGATATTTGGAGCGTTTTGAGGCCTTTGCTGGGAAATGAAATATCTTCACCTAAAAACTAGACAGAAGCATTCTCAGAAACATCATTGCGATGTGTGCATTCAACTCACAGGGTTGAACCTTCCTTTTGATAGAGCAGTTTTGAAACACACCTTGTGTAGAATCTGCAAGTGGATATTTGGAGCGCTTTGAGGCCTATGCTGGAAAAGGGAATATCTTCACATAAACACTAGACAGAAGCATTCTCAGAAACTTCTTTGTGATGTGCGCATTCAACTCACAGAGTTGAAGCGGCCTTTTGATAGAGCCGTTTGGGAACAGCCTTTTTGTAACATCTGCAAGTGGATATTTGGAGCGATTTGAGGCCTATGATGGAAAGGGAAACATCTTCACATAGAAACTAGACAGAAGCCTCCTCAGAAACTTCTGTGTGATGAGTGCATTCAACTCACAGACTTGAACCTTCCTTTTGATAGAGAAGTTTAGAAACACTCTTGCAGAGGCATCTGAATGAGGATCTTGGGAGCGCTTCGAGGCCAATGCTGGGAAACGAAATATCATCACATAGAAACTAGACAGAAGGATTCTCAGAAACTTCTTGGTGATGAGTGCGTTCCACTCACAGACTTGAACGTTCCTCTTGAGAGAACACTTTTGAAACACTCCTTTTGTAGAATCTGCAAGTGTTTATTTGGAGCGCTTTGAGGCCTATGTTGGAAAAGGAAATATCTTCCCACATAAACTAGACAGAAGCATTCTCAGAAACTTCTTTACGATGAGTGCATTCAACTCACAGACTTGAAGCTTCCTTTGGAAAGAGCAGTTTTGAAACACTCTTTTTGTAGAATCTGCAGGTGGATATGTGGAGCGCTTTCAGGCCTCTGCTGGAAAAGGAAATATCTTCACAGAAACACTAGACAGAAGCATTCTCAGAAACGTCTTGGTCATGTGTGCATTGAACTCACAGAGTTGAACCTTCCTTTTGATAGAGAAGTTTGGAAGCACTCTTTTAGTAGAATCTTCATGTGGATGTATGGAGTGCTTTGAGGCCTATGCTGGAAAAGGAAATGTCTTCCCGTAGAAACGAGACAAAGGCATTCTCAGAAAGGTCCCTGTGCCTTGCGCATTCAACTCACAGAGTTCAGCCTTCTTTTTGATAGAGCAGTTTCGAAACACTCTTTTTGTAGAGTCTGCACGTGGATAATTAGAGCGCTTTGATGCCTATGCTGCAAAAGGAAATATCATTGCATAAAAACTAGATGGAAGCACTCTCACAAACTTCTTTGTGGTGAGTGCATTCAACTCACAGAGTTGAACCTTCGTTTTGATAGACCCGTTTTGAAACACTGTTTTTGTAGTCTTCGCAAGTGGATATTTGGAGCGCGTTGAGGCTGGAGTTGGAAAAGGAAATCTCTTCACGTACCAGCTAGACGGAAGCATTCTCCGAAACTTCTTTGTCATGTGGGGATTGAACTCACAGAGTTGAACCTTCCTTTTCGTAGAGAGGTTCTGCAAGACTCTTTTTGTGGAAACTGCAAGTGGATATTTGGTGCGATTGCGGCATCCAGTGGAAAGGATCATACATTACGATGAAAACTAGATTGAACTATTCTCAGAAACTTCTTTGCGACGAGTGCCTTCTACTCACAGAGTCGAACCTTCCTTTCGAGAGAACAGTTTTGAAACACTCTTTCTGTGGACTCTGCAAGGGGATCACTAGGTCGCTTTGATGCCTAGGCTGGAAAAGGAAATATCTTCACACGAAAACAAGACAGAAGCATTCTCAGAAACCTTTTCTGATGTGCGCATTCAACTCACCGAGTTGAACCTTCCTTTTCATAGAGCAGTTTCGAAACACTCTTTTTGTAGAATCTGCAAGTGGAGATTTGGAGGGCTTTGAGTCCTACCCTGGAAAAGGAAATAACTTCACTTAGAACCTAGACGGAAGCATTCTCAGAGACTTCCCTGTGCTTTCCGCATTCAACTCACAGAGTTGAACCTTCCTTTTGATAGAACAGCTTTGAAACGCTCTTTTTGTAGAATCTGCAAGTCGATACTTGGAACGCTTTGAGGCCTATGCTGGAAAAGGAAATATCTTCACATAAAAACTAGAGAGAAGCATTCTCAGAAACTTCTTTGTGATCTGCGCATTCAACCCACAGAGTTGAAGCTTCCCTTTGCTATAGCAGTTTTGAAACTCTCTTTGAGTAGAATCTTCCAGGGGATATTCGGTGTGCCGAGAGGCCAACACTGGAAAAGGAAATATCTTCACTTGAAAACTAGACGGAAGCGTTCTCAGAAACTACCCTGTGCTTTATGCATTCAACTCACAGAGAGGACTCTTCCTTTGGAGAGCGCAGTTTTGAAACACTCTTTTTGCAGAATTTGCTAGGGGATGTTTGGAGCTTTTGGAGGCCTATGCTGGAAAAGGAAATATCTTCACAAACCAACTAGACGGAAGCATTCTCACAAACTTCTTTGTGATGAGTGCCTTCAACTCACAGACTTGAACCTTCCTTTGGAAAGAGCAGTTTTGAAACACTCCTTTTGTAGAATCTGCAAGTGGATATTTGGAGCGTTTTGAGGCCTTTGCTGGGAAATGAAATATCTTCACCTAAAAACTAGACAGAAGCATTCTCAGAAACATCATTGCGATGTGTGCATTCAACTCACAGGGTTGAACCTTCCTTTTGATAGAGCAGTTTTGAAACACACCTTGTGTAGAATCTGCAAGTGGATATTTGGAGCGCTTTGAGGCCTATGCTGGAAAAGGGAATATCTTCACATAAACACTAGACAGAAGCATTCTCAGAAACTTCTTTGTGATGTGCGCATTCAACTCACAGAGTTGAAGCGGCCTTTTGATAGAGCCGTTTGGGAACAGCCTTTTTGTAACATCTGCAAGTGGATATTTGGAGCGATTTGAGGCCTATGATGGAAAGGGAAACATCTTCACATAGAAACTAGACAGAAGCCTCCTCAGAAACTTCTGTGTGATGAGTGCATTCAACTCACAGACTTGAACCTTCCTTTTGATAGAGAAGTTTAGAAACACTCTTGCAGAGGCATCTGAATGAGGATCTTGGGAGCGCTTCGAGGCCAATGCTGGGAAACGAAATATCATCACATAGAAACTAGACAGAAGGATTCTCAGAAACTTCTTGGTGATGAGTGCGTTCCACTCACAGACTTGAACGTTCCTCTTGAGAGAACACTTTTGAAACACTCCTTTTGTAGAATCTGCAAGTGTTTATTTGGAGCGCTTTGAGGCCTATGTTGGAAAAGGAAATATCTTCCCACATAAACTAGACAGAAGCATTCTCAGAAACTTCTTTACGATGAGTGCATTCAACTCACAGACTTGAAGCTTCCTTTGGAAAGAGCAGTTTTGAAACACTCTTTTTGTAGAATCTGCAGGTGGATATGTGGAGCGCTTTCAGGCCTCTGCTGGAAAAGGAAATATCTTCACAGAAACACTAGACAGAAGCATTCTCAGAAACGTCTTGGTCATGTGTGCATTGAACTCACAGAGTTGAACCTTCCTTTTGATAGAGAAGTTTGGAAGCACTCTTTTAGTAGAATCTTCATGTGGATGTATGGAGTGCTTTGAGGCCTATGCTGGAAAAGGAAATGTCTTCCCGTAGAAACGAGACAAAGGCATTCTCAGAAAGGTCCCTGTGCCTTGTGCATTCAACTCACAGAGTTCAGCCTTCTTTTTGATAGAGCAGTTTCGAAACACTCTTTTTGTAGAGTCTGCACGTGGATAATTAGAGCGCTTTGATGCCTATGCTGCAAAAGGAAATATCATTGCATAAAAACTAGATGGAAGCACTCTCACAAACTTCTTTGTGGTGAGTGCATTCAACTCACAGAGTTGAACCTTCGTTTTGATAGACCCGTTTTGAAACACTGTTTTTGTAGTCTTCGCAAGTGGATATTTGGAGCGCGTTGAGGCTGGAGTTGGAAAAGGAAATCTCTTCACGTACCAGCTAGACGGAAGCATTCTCCGAAACTTCTTTGTCATGTGGGGATTGAACTCACAGAGTTGAACCTTCCTTTTCGTAGAGAGGTTCTGCAAGACTCTTTTTGTGGAAACTGCAAGTGGATATTTGGTGCGATTGCGGCATCCAGTGGAAAGGATCATACATTACGATGAAAACTAGATTGAACTATTCTCAGAAACTTCTTTGCGACGAGTGCCTTCTACTCACAGAGTCGAACCTTCCTTTCGAGAGAACAGTTTTGAAACACTCTTTCTGTGGACTCTGCAAGGGGATCACTAGGTCGCTTTGATGCCTAGGCTGGAAAAGGAAATATCTTCACACGAAAACAAGACAGAAGCATTCTCAGAAACCTTTTCTGATGTGCGCATTCAACTCACCGAGTTGAACCTTCCTTTTCATAGAGCAGTTTCGAAACACTCTTTTTGTAGAATCTGCAAGTGGAGATTTGGAGGGCTTTGAGTCCTACCCTGGAAAAGGAAATAACTTCACTTAGAACCTAGACGGAAGCATTCTCAGAGACTTCCCTGTGCTTTCCGCATTCAACTCACAGAGTTGAACCTTCCTTTTGATAGAACAGCTTTGAAACGCTCTTTTTGTAGAATCTGCAAGTCGATACTTGGAACGCTTTGAGGCCTATGCTGGAAAAGGAAATATCTTCACATAAAAACTAGAGAGAAGCATTCTCAGAAACTTCTTTGTGATCTGCGCATTCAACCCACAGAGTTGAAGCTTCCCTTTGCTATAGCAGTTTTGAAACTCTCTTTGAGTAGAATCTTCCAGGGGATATTCGGTGTGCCGAGAGGCCAACACTGGAAAAGGAAATATCTTCACTTGAAAACTAGACGGAAGCGTTCTCAGAAACTACCCTGTGCTTTATGCATTCAACTCACAGAGAGGACTCTTCCTTTGGAGAGCGCAGTTTTGAAACACTCTTTTTGCAGAATTTGCTAGGGGATGTTTGGAGCTTTTGGAGGCCTATGCTGGAAAAGGAAATATCTTCACAAACCAACTAGACGGAAGCATTCTCACAAACTTCTTTGTGATGAGTGCCTTCAACTCACAGACTTGAACCTTCCTTTGGAAAGAGCAGTTTTGAAACACTCCTTTTGTAGAATCTGCAAGTGGATATTTGGAGCGTTTTGAGGCCTTTGCTGGGAAATGAAATATCTTCACCTAAAAACTAGACAGAAGCATTCTCAGAAACATCATTGCGATGTGTGCATTCAACTCACAGGGTTGAACCTTCCTTTTGATAGAGCAGTTTTGAAACACACCTTGTGTAGAATCTGCAAGTGGATATTTGGAGCGCTTTGAGGCCTATGCTGGAAAAGGGAATATCTTCACATAAACACTAGACAGAAGCATTCTCAGAAACTTCTTTGTGATGTGCGCATTCAACTCACAGAGTTGAAGCGGCCTTTTGATAGAGCCGTTTGGGAACAGCCTTTTTGTAACATCTGCAAGTGGATATTTGGAGCGATTTGAGGCCTATGATGGAAAGGGAAACATCTTCACATAGAAACTAGACAGAAGCCTCCTCAGAAACTTCTGTGTGATGAGTGCATTCAACTCACAGACTTGAACCTTCCTTTTGATAGAGAAGTTTAGAAACACTCTTGCAGAGGCATCTGAATGAGGATCTTGGGAGCGCTTCGAGGCCAATGCTGGGAAACGAAATATCATCACATAGAAACTAGACAGAAGGATTCTCAGAAACTTCTTGGTGATGAGTGCGTTCCACTCACAGAGTTGAACGTTCCTCTTGAGAGAACACTTTTGAAACACTCCTTTTGTAGAATCTGCAAGTGTTTATTTGGAGCGCTTTGAGGCCTATGTTGGAAAAGGAAATATCTTCCCACATAAACTAGACAGAAGCATTCTCAGAAACTTCTTTACGATGAGCGCATTCAACTCACAGACTTGAAGCTTCCTTTGGAAAGAGCAGTTTTGAAACACTCTTTTTGTAGAATCTGCAGGTGGATATGTGGAGCGCTTTCAGGCCTCTGCTGGAAAAGGAAATATCTTCACAGAAACACTAGACAGAAGCATTCTCAGAAACGTCTTGGTCATGTGTGCATTGAACTCACAGAGTTGAACCTTCCTTTTGATAGAGAAGTTTGGAAGCACTCTTTTAGTAGAATCTTCATGTGGATGTATGGAGTGCTTTGAGGCCTATGCTGGAAAAGGAAATGTCTTCCCGTAGAAACGAGACAAAGGCATTCTCAGAAAGGTCCCTGTGCCTTGTGCATTCAACTCACAGAGTTCAGCCTTCTTTTTGATAGAGCAGTTTCGAAACACTCTTTTTGTAGAGTCTGCACGTGGATAATTAGAGCGCTTTGATGCCTATGCTGCAAAAGGAAATATCATTGCATAAAAACTAGATGGAAGCACTCTCACAAACTTCTTTGTGGTGAGTGCATTCAACTCACAGAGTTGAACCTTCGTTTTGATAGACCCGTTTTGAAACACTGTTTTTTTAGTATTCGCAAGTGGATATTTGGAGCGCGTTGAGGCTGGAGTTGGAAAAGGAAATCTCTTCACGTACCAGCTAGACGGAAGCATTCTCCGAAACTTCTTTGTCATGTGGGGATTGAACTCACAGAGTTGAACCTTCCTTTTCCTAGAGCGGTTCTGCAAGACTCTTTTTGTGGAAACTGCAAGTGGATATTTGGTGCGATTGCGGCATCCAGTGGAAAGGATCATACATTACGATGAAAACTAGATTGAACTATTCTCAGAAACTTCTTTGCGACGAGTGCCTTCTACTCACAGAGTCGAACCTTCCTTTTGAGAGAACAGTTTTGAAACACTCTTTCTGTGGACTCTGCAAGGGGATCACTAGGTCGCTTTGATGCCTAGGCTGGAAAAGGAAATATCTTCACACGAAAACAAGACAGAAGCATTCTCAGAAACCTTTTCTGATGTGCGCATTCAACTCACCGAGTTGAACCTTCCTTTTCATAGAGCAGTTTCGAAACACTCTTTTTGTAGAATCTGCAAGTGGAGATTTGGAGGGCTTTGAGTCCTACCCTGGAAAAGGAAATAACTTCACTTAGAACCTAGACGGAAGCATTCTCAGAGACTTCCCTGTGCTTTCCGCATTCAACTCACAGAGTTGAACCTTCCTTTTGATAGAACAGCTTTGAAACGCTCTTTTTGTAGAATCTGCAAGTCGATACTTGGAACGCTTTGAGGCCTATGCTGGAAAAGGAAATATCTTCACATAACAACTAGAGAGAAGCATTCTCAGAAACTTCTTTGTGATCTGCGCATTCAACCCACAGAGTTGAAGCTTCCCTTTGCTATAGCAGTTTTGAAACTCTCTTTGAGTAGAATCTTCCAGGGGATATTCGGTGTGCCGAGAGGCCAACACTGGAAAAGGAAATATCTTCACTTGAAAACTAGACGGAAGCGTTCTCAGAAACTACCCTGTGCTTTATGCATTCAACTCACAGAGAGGACTCTTCCTTTGGAGAGCGCAGTTTTGAAACACTCTTTTTGCAGAATTTGCTAGGGGATGTTTGGAGCTTTTGGAGGCCTATGCTGGAAGAGGAAATATCTTCACATACCAAGTAGACGGAAGCATTCTCACAAACTTCTTTGTGATGAGTGCCTTCAACTCACAGACTTGAACCTTCCTTTGGAAAGAGCAGTTTTGAAACACTCCTTTTGTAGAATCTGCAAGTGGATATTTGGAGCGTTTTGAGGCCTTTGCTGGGAAATGAAATATCTTCACTTAAAAACTAGACAGAAGCATTCTCAGAAACATCATTGCGATGTGTGCATTCAACTCACAGGGTTGAACCTTCCTTTTGATAGAGCAGTTCTGAAACACACCTTGTGTAGAATCTGCAAGTGGATATTTGGAGCGCTTTGAGGCCTATGCTGGAAAAGGGAATATCTTCACATAAACACTAGACAGAAGCATTCTCAGAAACTTCTTTGTGATGTGCGCATTCAACTCACAGAGTTGAAGCGGCCTTTTGATAGAGCCGTTTGGGAACAGCCTTTTTGTAACATCTGCAAGTGGATATTTGGAGCGATTTGAGGCCTATGATGGAAAGGGAAACATCTTCACATAGAAACTAGACAGAAGCCTCCTCAGAAACTTCTGTGTGATGAGTGCATTCAACTCACAGACTTGAACCTTCCTTTTGATAGAGAAGTTTAGAAACACTCTTGCAGAGGCATCTGAATGAGGATCTTGGGAGCGCTTCGAGGCCAATGCTGGGAAACGAAATATCATCACATAGAAACTAGACAGAAGGATTCTCAGAAACTTCTTGGTGATGAGTGCGTTCCACTCACAGACTTGAACGTTCCTCTTGAGAGAACACTTTTGAAACACTCCTTTTGTAGAATCTGCAAGTGCTTATTTGGAGCGCTTTGAGGCCTATGTTGGAAAAGGAAATATCTTCACATATAAACTAGACAGAAGCATTCTCAGAAACTTCTTTACGATGAGTGCATTCAACGCACAGGCTTGAAGCTTCCTTTGGAAAGAGCAGTTTTGAAACACTCTTTTTGTAGAATCTGCAAGTGGATATGTGGAGCGCTTTGAGGCCTCTGCTGCAAAAGGAAATATCTTCACAGAAACACTAGACAGAAGCATTCTCAGAAACGTCTTGGTCATGTGTGCATTGAACTCACAGAGTTGAACCTTCCTTTTGATAGAGAAGTTTGGAAGCACTCTTTTAGTAGAATCTTCAGGTGGATGTATGGAGTGCTTTGAGGCCTATGCTGGAAAAGGAAATGTCTTCACGTAGAAACGAGACAAAGGCATTCTCAGAAAGGTCCCTGTGCCTTGCGCATTCAACTCACAGAGTTCAGCCTTCTTTTTGATAGAGCAGTTTCGAAACACTCTTTTTGTAGAGTCTGCAAGTGGATAATTGGAGCGCTTTGATGCCTATGCTGCAAAAGGAAATATCATTGCATAAAAACTAGATGGAAGCACTCTCACAAACTTCTTTGTGGTGAGTGCATTCAACTCACAGAGTTGAACCTTCGTTTTGATAGACCCGTTTTGAAACACTGTTTTTGTAGTCTTCGCAAGTGGATATTTGGAGCGCGTTGAGGCTGGAGTTGGAAAAGGAAATCTCTTCACGTACCAGCTAGACGGAAGCATTCTCCGAAACTTCTTTGTCATGTGGGGATTGAACTCACAGAGTTGAACCTTCCTTTTCGTAGAGAGGTTCTGCAAGACTCTTTTTGTGGAAACTGCAAGTGGATATTTGGTGCGATTGCGGCATCCAGTGGAAAGGATCATACATTACGATGAAAACTAGATTGAACTATTCTCAGAAACTTCTTTGCGACGAGTGCCTTCTACTCACAGAGTCGAACCTTCCTTTCGAGAGAACAGTTTTGAAACACTCTTTCTGTGGACTCTGCAAGGGGATCACTAGGTCGCTTTGATGCCTAGGCTGGAAAAGGAAATATCTTCACACGAAAACAAGACAGAAGCATTCTCAGAAACCTTTTCTGATGTGCGCATTCAACTCACCGCGTTGAACCTTCCTTTTCATAGAGCAGTTTCGAAACACTCTTTTTGTAGAATCTGCAAGTGGAGATTTGGAGGGCTTTGAGTCCTACCCTGGAAAAGGAAATAACTTCACTTAGAACCTAGACGGAAGCATTCTCAGAGACTTCCCTGTGCTTTCCGCATTCAACTCACAGAGTTGAACCTTCCTTTTGATAGAACAGCTTTGAAACGCTCTTTTTGTAGAATCTGCAAGTCGATACTTGGAACGCTTTGAGGCCTATGCTGGAAAAGGAAATATCTTCACATAAAAACTAGAGAGAAGCATTCTCAGAAACTACTTTGTGATCTGCGCATTCAACCCACAGAGTTGAAGCTTCCCTTTGCTATAGCAGTTTTGAAACTCTCTTTGAGTAGAATCTTCCAGGGGATATTCGGTGTGCCGAGAGGCCAACACTGGAAAAGGAAATATCTTCACTTGAAAACTAGACGGAAGCGTTCTCAGAAACTACCCTGTGCTTTATGCATTCAACTCACAGAGAGGACTCTTCCTTTGGAGAGCGCAGTTTTGAAACACTCTTTTTGCAGAATTTGCTAGGGGATGTTTGGAGCTTTTGGAGGCCTATGCTGGAAAAGGAAATATCTTCACAAACCAACTAGACGGAAGCATTCTCACAAACTTCTTTGTGATGAGTGCCTTCAACTCACAGACTTGAACCTTCCTTTGGAAAGAGCAGTTTTGAAACACTCCTTTTGTAGAATCTGCAAGTGGATATTTGGAGCGTTTTGAGGCCTTTGCTGGGAAATGAAATATCTTCACCTAAAAACTAGACAGAAGCATTCTCAGAAACATCATTGCGATGTGTGCATTCAACTCACAGGGTTGAACCTTCCTTTTGATAGAGCAGTTTTGAAACACACCTTGTGTAGAATCTGCAAGTGGATATTTGGAGCGCTTTGAGGCCTATGCTGGAAAAGGGAATATCTTCACATAAACACTAGACAGAAGCATTCTCAGAAACTTCTTTGTGATGTGCGCATTCAACTCACAGAGTTGAAGCGGCCTTTTGATAGAGCCGTTTGGGAACAGCCTTTTTGTAACATCTGCAAGTGGATATTTGGAGCGATTTGAGGCCTATGATGGAAAGGGAAACATCTTCACATAGAAACTAGACAGAAGCCTCCTCAGAAACTTCTGTGTGATGAGTGCATTCAACTCACAGACTTGAACCTTCCTTTTGATAGAGAAGTTTAGAAACACTCTTGCAGAGGCATCTGAATGAGGATCTTGGGAGCGCTTCGAGGCCAATGCTGGGAAACGAAATATCATCACATAGAAACTAGACAGAAGGATTCTCAGAAACTTCTTGGTGATGAGTGCGTTCCACTCACAGACTTGAACGTTCCTCTTGAGAGAACACTTTTGAAACACTCCTTTTGTAGAATCTGCAAGTGTTTATTTGGAGCGCTTTGAGGCCTATGTTGGAAAAGGAAATATCTTCCCACATAAACTAGACAGAAGCATTCTCAGAAACTTCTTTACGATGAGTGCATTCAACTCACAGACTTGAAGCTTCCTTTGGAAAGAGCAGTTTTGAAACACTCTTTTTGTAGAATCTGCAGGTGGATATGTGGAGCGCTTTCAGGCCTCTGCTGGAAAAGGAAATATCTTCACAGAAACACTAGACAGAAGCATTCTCAGAAACGTCTTGGTCATGTGTGCATTGAACTCACAGAGTTGAACCTTCCTTTTGATAGAGAAGTTTGGAAGCACTCTTTTAGTAGAATCTTCATGTGGATGTATGGAGTGCTTTGAGGCCTATGCTGGAAAAGGAAATGTCTTCCCGTAGAAACGAGACAAAGGCATTCTCAGAAAGGTCCCTGTGCCTTGCGCATTCAACTCACAGAGTTCAGCCTTCTTTTTGATAGAGCAGTTTCGAAACACTCTTTTTGTAGAGTCTGCACGTGGATAATTAGAGCGCTTTGATGCCTATGCTGCAAAAGGAAATATCATTGCATAAAAACTAGATGGAAGCACTCTCACAAACTTCTTTGTGGTGAGTGCATTCAACTCACAGAGTTGAACCTTCGTTTTGATAGACCCGTTTTGAAACACTGTTTTTGTAGTCTTCGCAAGTGGATATTTGGAGCGCGTTGAGGCTGGAGTTGGAAAAGGAAATCTCTTCACGTACCAGCTAGACGGAAGCATTCTCCGAAACTTCTTTGTCATGTGGGGATTGAACTCACAGAGTTGAACCTTCCTTTTCGTAGAGAGGTTCTGCAAGACTCTTTTTGTGGAAACTGCAAGTGGATATTTGGTGCGATTGCGGCATCCAGTGGAAAGGATCATACATTACGATGAAAACTAGATTGAACTATTCTCAGAAACTTCTTTGCGACGAGTGCCTTCTACTCACAGAGTCGAACCTTCCTTTCGAGAGAACAGTTTTGAAACACTCTTTCTGTGGACTCTGCAAGGGGATCACTAGGTCGCTTTGATGCCTAGGCTGGAAAAGGAAATATCTTCACACGAAAACAAGACAGAAGCATTCTCAGAAACCTTTTCTGATGTGCGCATTCAACTCACCGAGTTGAACCTTCCTTTTCATAGAGCAGTTTCGAAACACTCTTTTTGTAGAATCTGCAAGTGGAGATTTGGAGGGCTTTGAGTCCTACCCTGGAAAAGGAAATAACTTCACTTAGAACCTAGACGGAAGCATTCTCAGAGACTTCCCTGTGCTTTCCGCATTCAACTCACAGAGTTGAACCTTCCTTTTGATAGAACAGCTTTGAAACGCTCTTTTTGTAGAATCTGCAAGTCGATACTTGGAACGCTTTGAGGCCTATGCTGGAAAAGGAAATATCTTCACATAAAAACTAGAGAGAAGCATTCTCAGAAACTTCTTTGTGATCTGCGCATTCAACCCACAGAGTTGAAGCTTCCCTTTGCTATAGCAGTTTTGAAACTCTCTTTGAGTAGAATCTTCCAGGGGATATTCGGTGTGCCGAGAGGCCAACACTGGAAAAGGAAATATCTTCACTTGAAAACTAGACGGAAGCGTTCTCAGAAACTACCCTGTGCTTTATGCATTCAACTCACAGAGAGGACTCTTCCTTTGGAGAGCGCAGTTTTGAAACACTCTTTTTGCAGAATTTGCTAGGGGATGTTTGGAGCTTTTGGAGGCCTATGCTGGAAAAGGAAATATCTTCACAAACCAACTAGACGGAAGCATTCTCACAAACTTCTTTGTGATGAGTGCCTTCAACTCACAGACTTGAACCTTCCTTTGGAAAGAGCAGTTTTGAAACACTCCTTTTGTAGAATCTGCAAGTGGATATTTGGAGCGTTTTGAGGCCTTTGCTGGGAAATGAAATATCTTCACCTAAAAACTAGACAGAAGCATTCTCAGAAACATCATTGCGATGTGTGCATTCAACTCACAGGGTTGAACCTTCCTTTTGATAGAGCAGTTTTGAAACACACCTTGTGTAGAATCTGCAAGTGGATATTTGGAGCGCTTTGAGGCCTATGCTGGAAAAGGGAATATCTTCACATAAACACTAGACAGAAGCATTCTCAGAAACTTCTTTGTGATGTGCGCATTCAACTCACAGAGTTGAAGCGGCCTTTTGATAGAGCCGTTTGGGAACAGCCTTTTTGTAACATCTGCAAGTGGATATTTGGAGCGATTTGAGGCCTATGATGGAAAGGGAAACATCTTCACATAGAAACTAGACAGAAGCCTCCTCAGAAACTTCTGTGTGATGAGTGCATTCAACTCACAGACTTGAACCTTCCTTTTGATAGAGAAGTTTAGAAACACTCTTGCAGAGGCATCTGAATGAGGATCTTGGGAGCGCTTCGAGGCCAATGCTGGGAAACGAAATATCATCACATAGAAACTAGACAGAAGGATTCTCAGAAACTTCTTGGTGATGAGTGCGTTCCACTCACAGACTTGAACGTTCCTCTTGAGAGAACACTTTTGAAACACTCCTTTTGTAGAATCTGCAAGTGTTTATTTGGAGCGCTTTGAGGCCTATGTTGGAAAAGGAAATATCTTCCCACATAAACTAGACAGAAGCATTCTCAGAAACTTCTTTACGATGAGTGCATTCAACTCACAGACTTGAAGCTTCCTTTGGAAAGAGCAGTTTTGAAACACTCTTTTTGTAGAATCTGCAGGTGGATATGTGGAGCGCTTTCAGGCCTCTGCTGGAAAAGGAAATATCTTCACAGAAACACTAGACAGAAGCATTCTCAGAAACGTCTTGGTCATGTGTGCATTGAACTCACAGAGTTGAACCTTCCTTTTGATAGAGAAGTTTGGAAGCACTCTTTTAGTAGAATCTTCATGTGGATGTATGGAGTGCTTTGAGGCCTATGCTGGAAAAGGAAATGTCTTCCCGTAGAAACGAGACAAAGGCATTCTCAGAAAGGTCCCTGTGCCTTGTGCATTCAACTCACAGAGTTCAGCCTTCTTTTTGATAGAGCAGTTTCGAAACACTCTTTTTGTAGAGTCTGCACGTGGATAATTAGAGCGCTTTGATGCCTATGCTGCAAAAGGAAATATCATTGCATAAAAACTAGATGGAAGCACTCTCACAAACTTCTTTGTGGTGAGTGCATTCAACTCACAGAGTTGAACCTTCGTTTTGATAGACCCGTTTTGAAACACTGTTTTTGTAGTCTTCGCAAGTGGATATTTGGAGCGCGTTGAGGCTGGAGTTGGAAAAGGAAATCTCTTCACGTACCAGCTAGACGGAAGCATTCTCCGAAACTTCTTTGTCATGTGGGGATTGAACTCACAGAGTTGAACCTTCCTTTTCGTAGAGAGGTTCTGCAAGACTCTTTTTGTGGAAACTGCAAGTGGATATTTGGTGCGATTGCGGCATCCAGTGGAAAGGATCATACATTACGATGAAAACTAGATTGAACTATTCTCAGAAACTTCTTTGCGACGAGTGCCTTCTACTCACAGAGTCGAACCTTCCTTTCGAGAGAACAGTTTTGAAACACTCTTTCTGTGGACTCTGCAAGGGGATCACTAGGTCGCTTTGATGCCTAGGCTGGAAAAGGAAATATCTTCACACGAAAACAAGACAGAAGCATTCTCAGAAACCTTTTCTGATGTGCGCATTCAACTCACCGAGTTGAACCTTCCTTTTCATAGAGCAGTTTCGAAACACTCTTTTTGTAGAATCTGCAAGTGGAGATTTGGAGGGCTTTGAGTCCTACCCTGGAAAAGGAAATAACTTCACTTAGAACCTAGACGGAAGCATTCTCAGAGACTTCCCTGTGCTTTCCGCATTCAACTCACAGAGTTGAACCTTCCTTTTGATAGAACAGCTTTGAAACGCTCTTTTTGTAGAATCTGCAAGTCGATACTTGGAACGCTTTGAGGCCTATGCTGGAAAAGGAAATATCTTCACATAAAAACTAGAGAGAAGCATTCTCAGAAACTTCTTTGTGATCTGCGCATTCAACCCACAGAGTTGAAGCTTCCCTTTGCTATAGCAGTTTTGAAACTCTCTTTGAGTAGAATCTTCCAGGGGATATTCGGTGTGCCGAGAGGCCAACACTGGAAAAGGAAATATCTTCACTTGAAAACTAGACGGAAGCGTTCTCAGAAACTACCCTGTGCTTTATGCATTCAACTCACAGAGAGGACTCTTCCTTTGGAGAGCGCAGTTTTGAAACACTCTTTTTGCAGAATTTGCTAGGGGATGTTTGGAGCTTTTGGAGGCCTATGCTGGAAAAGGAAATATCTTCACAAACCAACTAGACGGAAGCATTCTCACAAACTTCTTTGTGATGAGTGCCTTCAACTCACAGACTTGAACCTTCCTTTGGAAAGAGCAGTTTTGAAACACTCCTTTTGTAGAATCTGCAAGTGGATATTTGGAGCGTTTTGAGGCCTTTGCTGGGAAATGAAATATCTTCACCTAAAAACTAGACAGAAGCATTCTCAGAAACATCATTGCGATGTGTGCATTCAACTCACAGGGTTGAACCTTCCTTTTGATAGAGCAGTTTTGAAACACACCTTGTGTAGAATCTGCAAGTGGATATTTGGAGCGCTTTGAGGCCTATGCTGGAAAAGGGAATATCTTCACATAAACACTAGACAGAAGCATTCTCAGAAACTTCTTTGTGATGTGCGCATTCAACTCACAGAGTTGAAGCGGCCTTTTGATAGAGCCGTTTGGGAACAGCCTTTTTGTAACATCTGCAAGTGGATATTTGGAGCGATTTGAGGCCTATGATGGAAAGGGAAACATCTTCACATAGAAACTAGACAGAAGCCTCCTCAGAAACTTCTGTGTGATGAGTGCATTCAACTCACAGACTTGAACCTTCCTTTTGATAGAGAAGTTTAGAAACACTCTTGCAGAGGCATCTGAATGAGGATCTTGGGAGCGCTTCGAGGCCAATGCTGGGAAACGAAATATCATCACATAGAAACTAGACAGAAGGATTCTCAGAAACTTCTTGGTGATGAGTGCGTTCCACTCACAGAGTTGAACGTTCCTCTTGAGAGAACACTTTTGAAACACTCCTTTTGTAGAATCTGCAAGTGTTTATTTGGAGCGCTTTGAGGCCTATGTTGGAAAAGGAAATATCTTCCCACATAAACTAGACAGAAGCATTCTCAGAAACTTCTTTACGATGAGCGCATTCAACTCACAGACTTGAAGCTTCCTTTGGAAAGAGCAGTTTTGAAACACTCTTTTTGTAGAATCTGCAGGTGGATATGTGGAGCGCTTTCAGGCCTCTGCTGGAAAAGGAAATATCTTCACAGAAACACTAGACAGAAGCATTCTCAGAAACGTCTTGGTCATGTGTGCATTGAACTCACAGAGTTGAACCTTCCTTTTGATAGAGAAGTTTGGAAGCACTCTTTTAGTAGAATCTTCATGTGGATGTATGGAGTGCTTTGAGGCCTATGCTGGAAAAGGAAATGTCTTCCCGTAGAAACGAGACAAAGGCATTCTCAGAAAGGTCCCTGTGCCTTGTGCATTCAACTCACAGAGTTCAGCCTTCTTTTTGATAGAGCAGTTTCGAAACACTCTTTTTGTAGAGTCTGCACGTGGATAATTAGAGCGCTTTGATGCCTATGCTGCAAAAGGAAATATCATTGCATAAAAACTAGATGGAAGCACTCTCACAAACTTCTTTGTGGTGAGTGCATTCAACTCACAGAGTTGAACCTTCGTTTTGATAGACCCGTTTTGAAACACTGTTTTTTTAGTATTCGCAAGTGGATATTTGGAGCGCGTTGAGGCTGGAGTTGGAAAAGGAAATCTCTTCACGTACCAGCTAGACGGAAGCATTCTCCGAAACTTCTTTGTCATGTGGGGATTGAACTCACAGAGTTGAACCTTCCTTTTCCTAGAGCGGTTCTGCAAGACTCTTTTTGTGGAAACTGCAAGTGGATATTTGGTGCGATTGCGGCATCCAGTGGAAAGGATCATACATTACGATGAAAACTAGATTGAACTATTCTCAGAAACTTCTTTGCGACGAGTGCCTTCTACTCACAGAGTCGAACCTTCCTTTTGAGAGAACAGTTTTGAAACACTCTTTCTGTGGACTCTGCAAGGGGATCACTAGGTCGCTTTGATGCCTAGGCTGGAAAAGGAAATATCTTCACACGAAAACAAGACAGAAGCATTCTCAGAAACCTTTTCTGATGTGCGCATTCAACTCACCGAGTTGAACCTTCCTTTTCATAGAGCAGTTTCGAAACACTCTTTTTGTAGAATCTGCAAGTGGAGATTTGGAGGGCTTTGAGTCCTACCCTGGAAAAGGAAATAACTTCACTTAGAACCTAGACGGAAGCATTCTCAGAGACTTCCCTGTGCTTTCCGCATTCAACTCACAGAGTTGAACCTTCCTTTTGATAGAACAGCTTTGAAACGCTCTTTTTGTAGAATCTGCAAGTCGATACTTGGAACGCTTTGAGGCCTATGCTGGAAAAGGAAATATCTTCACATAACAACTAGAGAGAAGCATTCTCAGAAACTTCTTTGTGATCTGCGCATTCAACCCACAGAGTTGAAGCTTCCCTTTGCTATAGCAGTTTTGAAACTCTCTTTGAGTAGAATCTTCCAGGGGATATTCGGTGTGCCGAGAGGCCAACACTGGAAAAGGAAATATCTTCACTTGAAAACTAGACGGAAGCGTTCTCAGAAACTACCCTGTGCTTTATGCATTCAACTCACAGAGAGGACTCTTCCTTTGGAGAGCGCAGTTTTGAAACACTCTTTTTGCAGAATTTGCTAGGGGATGTTTGGAGCTTTTGGAGGCCTATGCTGGAAGAGGAAATATCTTCACATACCAAGTAGACGGAAGCATTCTCACAAACTTCTTTGTGATGAGTGCCTTCAACTCACAGACTTGAACCTTCCTTTGGAAAGAGCAGTTTTGAAACACTCCTTTTGTAGAATCTGCAAGTGGATATTTGGAGCGTTTTGAGGCCTTTGCTGGGAAATGAAATATCTTCACTTAAAAACTAGACAGAAGCATTCTCAGAAACATCATTGCGATGTGTGCATTCAACTCACAGGGTTGAACCTTCCTTTTGATAGAGCAGTTCTGAAACACACCTTGTGTAGAATCTGCAAGTGGATATTTGGAGCGCTTTGAGGCCTATGCTGGAAAAGGGAATATCTTCACATAAACACTAGACAGAAGCATTCTCAGAAACTTCTTTGTGATGTGCGCATTCAACTCACAGAGTTGAAGCGGCCTTTTGATAGAGCCGTTTGGGAACAGCCTTTTTGTAACATCTGCAAGTGGATATTTGGAGCGATTTGAGGCCTATGATGGAAAGGGAAACATCTTCACATAGAAACTAGACAGAAGCCTCCTCAGAAACTTCTGTGTGATGAGTGCATTCAACTCACAGACTTGAACCTTCCTTTTGATAGAGAAGTTTAGAAACACTCTTGCAGAGGCATCTGAATGAGGATCTTGGGAGCGCTTCGAGGCCAATGCTGGGAAACGAAATATCATCACATAGAAACTAGACAGAAGGATTCTCAGAAACTTCTTGGTGATGAGTGCGTTCCACTCACAGACTTGAACGTTCCTCTTGAGAGAACACTTTTGAAACACTCCTTTTGTAGAATCTGCAAGTGCTTATTTGGAGCGCTTTGAGGCCTATGTTGGAAAAGGAAATATCTTCACATATAAACTAGACAGAAGCATTCTCAGAAACTTCTTTACGATGAGTGCATTCAACGCACAGGCTTGAAGCTTCCTTTGGAAAGAGCAGTTTTGAAACACTCTTTTTGTAGAATCTGCAAGTGGATATGTGGAGCGCTTTGAGGCCTCTGCTGCAAAAGGAAATATCTTCACAGAAACACTAGACAGAAGCATTCTCAGAAACGTCTTGGTCATGTGTGCATTGAACTCACAGAGTTGAACCTTCCTTTTGATAGAGAAGTTTGGAAGCACTCTTTTAGTAGAATCTTCAGGTGGATGTATGGAGTGCTTTGAGGCCTATGCTGGAAAAGGAAATGTCTTCACGTAGAAACGAGACAAAGGCATTCTCAGAAAGGTCCCTGTGCCTTGCGCATTCAACTCACAGAGTTCAGCCTTCTTTTTGATAGAGCAGTTTCGAAACACTCTTTTTGTAGAGTCTGCAAGTGGATAATTGGAGCGCTTTGATGCCTATGCTGCAAAAGGAAATATCATTGCATAAAAACTAGATGGAAGCACTCTCACAAACTTCTTTGTGGTGAGTGCATTCAACTCACAGAGTTGAACCTTCGTTTTGATAGACCCGTTTTGAAACACTGTTTTTGTAGTCTTCGCAAGTGGATATTTGGAGCGCGTTGAGGCTGGAGTTGGAAAAGGAAATCTCTTCACGTACCAGCTAGACGGAAGCATTCTCCGAAACTTCTTTGTCATGTGGGGATTGAACTCACAGAGTTGAACCTTCCTTTTCGTAGAGAGGTTCTGCAAGACTCTTTTTGTGGAAACTGCAAGTGGATATTTGGTGCGATTGCGGCATCCAGTGGAAAGGATCATACATTACGATGAAAACTAGATTGAACTATTCTCAGAAACTTCTTTGCGACGAGTGCCTTCTACTCACAGAGTCGAACCTTCCTTTCGAGAGAACAGTTTTGAAACACTCTTTCTGTGGACTCTGCAAGGGGATCACTAGGTCGCTTTGATGCCTAGGCTGGAAAAGGAAATATCTTCACACGAAAACAAGACAGAAGCATTCTCAGAAACCTTTTCTGATGTGCGCATTCAACTCACCGCGTTGAACCTTCCTTTTCATAGAGCAGTTTCGAAACACTCTTTTTGTAGAATCTGCAAGTGGAGATTTGGAGGGCTTTGAGTCCTACCCTGGAAAAGGAAATAACTTCACTTAGAACCTAGACGGAAGCATTCTCAGAGACTTCCCTGTGCTTTCCGCATTCAACTCACAGAGTTGAACCTTCCTTTTGATAGAACAGCTTTGAAACGCTCTTTTTGTAGAATCTGCAAGTCGATACTTGGAACGCTTTGAGGCCTATGCTGGAAAAGGAAATATCTTCACATAAAAACTAGAGAGAAGCATTCTCAGAAACTACTTTGTGATCTGCGCATTCAACCCACAGAGTTGAAGCTTCCCTTTGCTATAGCAGTTTTGAAACTCTCTTTGAGTAGAATCTTCCAGGGGATATTCGGTGTGCCGAGAGGCCAACACTGGAAAAGGAAATATCTTCACTTGAAAACTAGACGGAAGCGTTCTCAGAAACTACCCTGTGCTTTATGCATTCAACTCACAGAGAGGACTCTTCCTTTGGAGAGCGCAGTTTTGAAACACTCTTTTTGCAGAATTTGCTAGGGGATGTTTGGAGCTTTTGGAGGCCTATGCTGGAAAAGGAAATATCTTCACAAACCAACTAGACGGAAGCATTCTCACAAACTTCTTTGTGATGAGTGCCTTCAACTCACAGACTTGAACCTTCCTTTGGAAAGAGCAGTTTTGAAACACTCCTTTTGTAGAATCTGCAAGTGGATATTTGGAGCGTTTTGAGGCCTTTGCTGGGAAATGAAATATCTTCACCTAAAAACTAGACAGAAGCATTCTCAGAAACATCATTGCGATGTGTGCATTCAACTCACAGGGTTGAACCTTCCTTTTGATAGAGCAGTTTTGAAACACACCTTGTGTAGAATCTGCAAGTGGATATTTGGAGCGCTTTGAGGCCTATGCTGGAAAAGGGAATATCTTCACATAAACACTAGACAGAAGCATTCTCAGAAACTTCTTTGTGATGTGCGCATTCAACTCACAGAGTTGAAGCGGCCTTTTGATAGAGCCGTTTGGGAACAGCCTTTTTGTAACATCTGCAAGTGGATATTTGGAGCGATTTGAGGCCTATGATGGAAAGGGAAACATCTTCACATAGAAACTAGACAGAAGCCTCCTCAGAAACTTCTGTGTGATGAGTGCATTCAACTCACAGACTTGAACCTTCCTTTTGATAGAGAAGTTTAGAAACACTCTTGCAGAGGCATCTGAATGAGGATCTTGGGAGCGCTTCGAGGCCAATGCTGGGAAATGAAATATCATCACATAGAAACTAGACAGAAGGATTCTCAGAAACTTCTTGGTGATGAGTGCGTTCCACTCACAGACTTGAACGTTCCTCTTGAGAGAACACTTTTGAAACACTCCTTTTGTAGAATCTGCAAGTGTTTATTTGGAGCGCTTTGAGGCCTATGTTGGAAAAGGAAATATCTTCACATATAAACTAGACAGAAGCATTCTCAGAAACTTCTTTACGATGAGTGCATTCAACGCACAGGCTTGAAGCTTCCTTTGGAAAGAGCAGTTTTGAAACACTCTTTTTGTAGAATCTGCAAGTGGATATGTGGAGCGCTTTGAGGCCTCTGCTGCAAAAGGAAATATCTTCACAGAAACACTAGACAGAAGCATTCTCAGAAACGTCTTGGTCATGTGTGCATTGAACTCACAGAGTTGAACCTTCCTTTTGATAGAGAAGTTTGGAAGCACTCTTTTAGTAGAATCTTCAGGTGGATGTATGGAGTGCTTTGAGGCCTATGCTGGAAAAGGAAATGTCTTCACGTAGAAACGAGACAAAGGCATTCTCAGAAAGGTCCCTGTGCCTTGCGCATTCAACTCACAGAGTTCAGCCTTCTTTTTGATAGAGCAGTTTCGAAACACTCTTTTTGTAGAGTCTGCAAGTGGATAATTGGAGCGCTTTGATGCCTATGCTGCAAAAGGAAATATCATTGCATAAAAACTAGATGGAAGCACTCTCACAAACTTCTTTGTGGTGAGTGCATTCAACTCACAGAGTTGAACCTTCGTTTTGATAGACCCGTTTTGAAACACTGTTTTTGTAGTCTTCGCAAGTGGATATTTGGAGCGCGTTGAGGCTGGAGTTGGAAAAGGAAATCTCTTCACGTACCAGCTAGACGGAAGCATTCTCCGAAACTTCTTTGTCATGTGGGGATTGAACTCACAGAGTTGAACCTTCCTTTTCGTAGAGAGGTTCTGCAAGACTCTTTTTGTGGAAACTGCAAGTGGATATTTGGTGCGATTGCGGCATCCAGTGGAAAGGATCATACATTACGATGAAAACTAGATTGAACTATTCTCAGAAACTTCTTTGCGACGAGTGCCTTCTACTCACAGAGTCGAACCTTCCTTTCGAGAGAACAGTTTTGAAACACTCTTTCTGTGGACTCTGCAAGGGGATCACTAGGTCGCTTTGATGCCTAGGCTGGAAAAGGAAATATCTTCACACGAAAACAAGACAGAAGCATTCTCAGAAACCTTTTCTGATGTGCGCATTCAACTCACCGCGTTGAACCTTCCTTTTCATAGAGCAGTTTCGAAACACTCTTTTTGTAGAATCTGCAAGTGGAGATTTGGAGGGCTTTGAGTCCTACCCTGGAAAAGGAAATAACTTCACTTAGAACCTAGACGGAAGCATTCTCAGAGACTTCCCTGTGCTTTCCGCATTCAACTCACAGAGTTGAACCTTCCTTTTGATAGAACAGCTTTGAAACGCTCTTTTTGTAGAATCTGCAAGTCGATACTTGGAACGCTTTGAGGCCTATGCTGGAAAAGGAAATATCTTCACATAAAAACTAGAGAGAAGCATTCTCAGAAACTTCTTTGTGATCTGCGCATTCAACCCACAGAGTTGAAGCTTCCCTTTGCTATAGCAGTTTTGAAACTCTCTTTGAGTAGAATCTTCCAGGGGATATTCGGTGTGCCGAGAGGCCAACACTGGAAAAGGAAATATCTTCACTTGAAAACTAGACGGAAGCGTTCTCAGAAACTACCCTGTGCTTTATGCATTCAACTCACAGAGAGGACTCTTCCTTTGGAGAGCGCAGTTTTGAAACACTCTTTTTGCAGAATTTGCTAGGGGATGTTTGGAGCTTTTGGAGGCCTATGCTGGAAAAGGAAATATCTTCACAAACCAACTAGACGGAAGCATTCTCACAAACTTCTTTGTGATGAGTGCCTTCAACTCACAGACTTGAACCTTCCTTTGGAAAGAGCAGTTTTGAAACACTCCTTTTGTAGAATCTGCAAGTGGATATTTGGAGCGTTTTGAGGCCTTTGCTGGGAAATGAAATATCTTCACCTAAAAACTAGACAGAAGCATTCTCAGAAACATCATTGCGATGTGTGCATTCAACTCACAGGGTTGAACCTTCCTTTTGATAGAGCAGTTTTGAAACACACCTTGTGTAGAATCTGCAAGTGGATATTTGGAGCGCTTTGAGGCCTATGCTGGAAAAGGGAATATCTTCACATAAACACTAGACAGAAGCATTCTCAGAAACTTCTTTGTGATGTGCGCATTCAACTCACAGAGTTGAAGCGGCCTTTTGATAGAGCCGTTTGGGAACAGCCTTTTTGTAACATCTGCAAGTGGATATTTGGAGCGATTTGAGGCCTATGATGGAAAGGGAAACATCTTCACATAGAAACTAGACAGAAGCCTCCTCAGAAACTTCTGTGTGATGAGTGCATTCAACTCACAGACTTGAACCTTCCTTTTGATAGAGAAGTTTAGAAACACTCTTGCAGAGGCATCTGAATGAGGATCTTGGGAGCGCTTCGAGGCCAATGCTGGGAAACGAAATATCATCACATAGAAACTAGACAGAAGGATTCTCAGAAACTTCTTGGTGATGAGTGCGTTCCACTCACAGACTTGAACGTTCCTCTTGAGAGAACACTTTTGAAACACTCCTTTTGTAGAATCTGCAAGTGTTTATTTGGAGCGCTTTGAGGCCTATGTTGGAAAAGGAAATATCTTCCCACATAAACTAGACAGAAGCATTCTCAGAAACTTCTTTACGATGAGCGCATTCAACTCACAGACTTGAAGCTTCCTTTGGAAAGAGCAGTTTCGAAACACTCTTTTTGTAGAATCTGCAAGTGGATATGTGGAGCGCTTTTAGGCCTCTGCTGGAAAAGGAAATATCTTCACAGAAACACTAGACAGAAGCATTCTCAGAAACGTCTTGGTCATGTGTGCATTGAACTCACAGAGTTGAACCTTCCTTTTGATAGAGAAGTTTGGAAGCACTCTTTTAGTAGAATCTTCATGTGGATGTATGGAGTGCTTTGAGGCCTATGCTGGAAAAGGAAATGTCTTCCCGTAGAAACGAGACAAAGGCATTCTCAGAAAGGTCCCTGTGCCTTGTGCATTCAACTCACAGAGTTCAGCCTTCTTTTTGATAGAGCAGTTTCGAAACACTCTTTTTGTAGAGTCTGCACGTGGATAATTAGAGCGCTTTGATGCCTATGCTGCAAAAGGAAATATCATTGCATAAAAACTAGATGGAAGCACTCTCACAAACTTCTTTGTGGTGAGTGCATTCAACTCACAGAGTTGAACCTTCGTTTTGATAGACCCGTTTTGAAACACTGTTTTTTTAGTATTCGCAAGTGGATATTTGGAGCGCGTTGAGGCTGGAGTTGGAAAAGGAAATCTCTTCACGTACCAGCTAGACGGAAGCATTCTCCGAAACTTCTTTGTCATGTGGGGATTGAACTCACAGAGTTGAACCTTCCTTTTCGTAGAGCGGTTCTGCAAGACTCTTTTTGTGGAAACTGCAAGTGGATATTTGGTGCGATTGTGGCATCCAGTGGAAAGGATCATACATTACGATGAAAACTAGATTGAACTATTCTCAGAAACTTCTTTGCGACGAGTGCCTTCTACTCACAGAGTCGAACCTTCCTTTCGAGAGAACAGTTTTGAAACACTCTTTCTGTGGACTCTGGAAGGGGATCACTAGGTCGCTTTGATGCCTAGGCTGGAAAAGGAAATATCTTCACACGAAAACAAGACAGAAGCATTCTCAGAAACCTTTTCTGATGTGCGCATTCAACTCACCGAGTTGAACCTTCCTTTTCATAGAGCAGTTTCGAAACACTCTTTTTGTAGAATCTGCAAGTGGAGATTTGGAGGGCTTTGAGTCCTACCCTGGAAAAGGAAATAACTTCACTTAGAACCTAGACGGAAGCATTCTCAGAGACTTCCCTGTGCTTTCTGCATTCAACTCACAGAGTTGAACCTTCCTTTTGATAGAACAGCTTTGAAACGCTCTTTTTGTAGAATCTGCAAGTCGATACTTGGAACGCTTTGAGGCCTATGCTGGAAAAGGAAATATCTTCACATAACAACTAGAGAGAAGCATTCTCAGAAACTCCTTTGTGATCTGCGCATTCAACCCACAAAGTTGAAGCTTCCCTTTGCTATAGCAGTTTTGAAACTCTCTTTGAGTAGAATCTTCCAGGGGATATTCGGTGTGCCGAGAGGCCAACACTGGAAAAGGAAATATCTTCACTTGAAAACTAGACGGAAGCGTTCTCAGAAACTAACCTGTGCTTTATGCATTCAACTCACAGAGAGGACTCTTCCTTTGGAGAGCGCAGTTTTGAAACACTCTTTTTGCAGAATTTGCTAGGGGATGTTTGGAGCTTTTGGAGGCCTATGCTGGAAAAGGAAATATCTTCACAAACCAACTAGACGGAAGCATTCTCACAAACTCCTTTGGGATGAGTGCCTTCAACTCACAGACTTGAACCTTCCTTTGGAAAGAGCAGTTTTGAAACACTCCTTTTGTAGAATCTGCAAGTGGATATTTGGAGCGTTTTGAGGCCTTTGCTGGGAAATGAAATATCTTCACTTAAAAACTAGACAGAAGCATTCTCAGAAACATCATTGCGATGTGTGCATTCAACTCACAGGGTTGAACCTTCCTTTTGATAGAGCAGTTTTGAAACACACCTTGTGTAGAATCTGCAAGTGGATATTTGGAGCGCTTTGAGGCCTATGCTGGAAAAGGGAATATCTTCACATAAACACTAGACAGAAGCATTCTCAGAAACTTCTTTGTGATGTGCGCATTCAACTCACAGAGTTGAAGCGGCCTTTTGATAGAGCCGTTTGGGAACAGCCTTTTTGTAACATCTGCAAGTGGATATTTGGAGCGATTTGAGGCCTATGATGGAAAGGGAAACATCTTCACATAGAAACTAGACAGAAGCCTCCTCAGAAACTTCTGTGTGATGAGTGCATTCAACTCACAGACTTGAACCTTCCTTTTGATAGAGAAGTTTAGAAACACTCTTGCAGAGGCATCTGAATGAGGATCTTGGGAGCGCTTCGAGGCCAATGCTGGGAAACGAAATATCATCACATAGAAACTAGACAGAAGGATTCTCAGAAACTTCTTGGTGATGAGTGCGTTCCACTCACAGACTTGAACGTTCCTCTTGAGAGAACACTTTTGAAACACTCCTTTTGTAGAATCTGCAAGTGCTTATTTGGAGCGCTTTGAGGCCTATGTTGGAAAAGGAAATATCTTCACATATAAACTAGACAGAAGCATTCTCAGAAACTTCTTTACGATGAGTGCATTCAACGCACAGGCTTGAAGCTTCCTTTGGAAAGAGCAGTTTTGAAACACTCTTTTTGTAGAATCTGCAAGTGGATATGTGGAGCGCTTTGAGGCCTCTGCTGCAAAAGGAAATATCTTCACAGAAACACTAGACAGAAGCATTCTCAGAAACGTCTTGGTCATGTGTGCATTGAACTCACAGAGTTGAACCTTCCTTTTGATAGAGAAGTTTGGAAGCACTCTTTTAGTAGAATCTTCAGGTGGATGTATGGAGTGCTTTGAGGCCTATGCTGGAAAAGGAAATGTCTTCCCGTAGAAACGAGACAAAGGCATTCTCAGAAAGGTCCCTGTGCCTTGCGCATTCAACTCACAGAGTTCAGCCTTCTTTTTGATAGAGCAGTTTCGAAACACTCTTTTTGTAGAGTCTGCAAGTGGATAATTGGAGCGCTTTGATGCCTATGCTGCAAAAGGAAATATCATTGCATAAAAACTAGATGGAAGCACTCTCACAAACTTCTTTGTGGTGAGTGCATTCAACTCACAGAGTTGAACCTTCGTTTTGATAGACCCGTTTTGAAACACTGTTTTTGTAGTCTTCGCAAGTGGATATTTGGAGCGCGTTGAGGCTGGAGTTGGAAAAGGAAATCTCTTCACGTACCAGCTAGACGGAAGCATTCTCCGAAACTTCTTTGTCATGTGGGGATTGAACTCACAGAGTTGAACCTTCCTTTTCGTAGAGAGGTTCTGCAAGACTCTTTTTGTGGAAACTGCAAGTGGATATTTGGTGCGATTGCGGCATCCAGTGGAAAGGATCATACATTACGATGAAAACTAGATTGAACTATTCTCAGAAACTTCTTTGCGACGAGTGCCTTCTACTCACAGAGTCGAACCTTCCTTTCGAGAGGACAGTTTTGAAACACTCTTTCTGTGGACTCTGCAAGGGGATCACTAGGTCGCTTTGATGCCTAGGCTGGAAAAGGAAATATCTTCACACGAAAACAAGACAGAAGCATTCTCAGAAACCTTTTCTGATGTGCGCATTCAACTCACCGAGTTGAACCTTCCTTTTCATAGAGCAGTTTCGAAACACTCTTTTTGTAGAATCTGCAAGTGGAGATTTGGAGGGCTTTGAGTCCTACCCTGGAAAAGGAAATAACTTCACTTAGAACCTAGACGGAAGCATTCTCAGAGACTTCCCTGTGCTTTCCGCATTCAACTCACAGAGTTGAACCTTCCTTTTGATAGAACAGCTTTGAAACGCTCTTTTTGTAGAATCTGCAAGTCGATACTTGGAACGCTTTGAGGCCTATGCTGGAAAAGGAAATATCTTCACATAAAAACTAGAGAGAAGCATTCTCAGAAACTTCTTTGTGATCTGCGCATTCAACCCACAGAGTTGAAGCTTCCCTTTGCTATAGCAGTTTTGAAACTCTCTTTGAGTAGAATCTTCCAGGGGATATTCGGTGTGCCGAGAGGCCAACACTGGAAAAGGAAATATCTTCACTTGAAAACTAGACGGAAGCGTTCTCAGAAACTACCCTGTGCTTTATGCATTCAACTCACAGAGAGGACTCTTCCTTTGGAGAGCGCAGTTTTGAAACACTCTTTTTGCAGAATTTGCTAGGGGATGTTTGGAGCTTTTGGAGGCCTATGCTGGAAAAGGAAATATCTTCACAAACCAACTAGACGGAAGCATTCTCACAAACTTCTTTGTGATGAGTGCCTTCAACTCACAGACTTGAACCTTCCTTTGGAAAGAGCAGTTTTGAAACACTCCTTTTGTAGAATCTGCAAGTGGATATTTGGAGCGTTTTGAGGCCTTTGCTGGGAAATGAAATATCTTCACCTAAAAACTAGACAGAAGCATTCTCAGAAACATCATTGCGATGTGTGCATTCAACTCACAGGGTTGAACCTTCCTTTTGATAGAGCAGTTTTGAAACACACCTTGTGTAGAATCTGCAAGTGGATATTTGGAGCGCTTTGAGGCCTATGCTGGAAAAGGGAATATCTTCACATAAACACTAGACAGAAGCATTCTCAGAAACTTCTTTGTGATGTGCGCATTCAACTCACAGAGTTGAAGCGGCCTTTTGATAGAGCCGTTTGGGAACAGCCTTTTTGTAACATCTGCAAGTGGATATTTGGAGCGATTTGAGGCCTATGATGGAAAGGGAAACATCTTCACATAGAAACTAGACAGAAGCCTCCTCAGAAACTTCTGTGTGATGAGTGCATTCAACTCACAGACTTGAACCTTCCTTTTGATAGAGAAGTTTAGAAACACTCTTGCAGAGGCATCTGAATGAGGATCTTGGGAGCGCTTCGAGGCCAATGCTGGGAAACGAAATATCATCACATAGAAACTAGACAGAAGGATTCTCAGAAACTTCTTGGTGATGAGTGCGTTCCACTCACAGACTTGAACGTTCCTCTTGAGAGAACACTTTTGAAACACTCCTTTTGTAGAATCTGCAAGGGTTTATTTGGAGCGCTTTGAGGCCTATGTTGGAAAAGGAAATATCTTCACATATAAACTAGACAGAAGCATTCTCAGAAACTTCTTTACGATGAGTGCATTCAACGCACAGGCTTGAAGCTTCCTTTGGAAAGAGCAGTTTTGAAACACTCTTTTTGTAGAATCTGCAAGTGGATATGTGGAGCGCTTTGAGGCCTCTGCTGCAAAAGGAAATATCTTCACAGAAACACTAGACAGAAGCATTCTCAGAAACGTCTTGGTCATGTGTGCATTGAACTCACAGAGTTGAACCTTCCTTTTGATAGAGAAGTTTGGAAGCACTCTTTTAGTAGAATCTTCAGGTGGATGTATGGAGTGCTTTGAGGCCTATGCTGGAAAAGGAAATGTCTTCACGTAGAAACGAGACAAAGGCATTCTCAGAAAGGTCCCTGTGCCTTGCGCATTCAACTCACAGAGTTCAGCCTTCTTTTTGATAGAGCAGTTTCGAAACACTCTTTTTGTAGAGTCTGCAAGTGGATAATTGGAGCGCTTTGATGCCTATGCTGCAAAAGGAAATATCATTGCATAAAAACTAGATGGAAGCACTCTCACAAACTTCTTTGTGGTGAGTGCATTCAACTCACAGAGTTGAACCTTCGTTTTGATAGACCCGTTTTGAAACACTGTTTTTGTAGTCTTCGCAAGTGGATATTTGGAGCGCGTTGAGGCTGGAGTTGGAAAAGGAAATCTCTTCACGTACCAGCTAGACGGAAGCATTCTCCGAAACTTCTTTGTCATGTGGGGATTGAACTCACAGAGTTGAACCTTCCTTTTCGTAGAGAGGTTCTGCAAGACTCTTTTTGTGGAAACTGCAAGTGGATATTTGGTGCGATTGCGGCATCCAGTGGAAAGGATCATACATTACGATGAAAACTAGATTGAACTATTCTCAGAAACTTCTTTGCGACGAGTGCCTTCTACTCACAGAGTCGAACCTTCCTTTCGAGAGAACAGTTTTGAAACACTCTTTCTGTGGACTCTGCAAGGGGATCACTAGGTCGCTTTGATGCCTAGGCTGGAAAAGGAAATATCTTCACACGAAAACAAGACAGAAGCATTCTCAGAAACCTTTTCTGATGTGCGCATTCAACTCACCGAGTTGAACCTTCCTTTTCATAGAGCAGTTTCGAAACACTCTTTTTGTAGAATCTGCAAGTGGAGATTTGGAGGGCTTTGAGTCCTACCCTGGAAAAGGAAATAACTTCACTTAGAACCTAGACGGAAGCATTCTCAGAGACTTCCCTGTGCTTTCCGCATTCAACTCACAGAGTTGAACCTTCCTTTTGATAGAACAGCTTTGAAACGCTCTTTTTGTAGAATCTGCAAGTCGATACTTGGAACGCTTTGAGGCCTATGCTGGAAAAGGAAATATCTTCACATAAAAACTAGAGAGAAGCATTCTCAGAAACTTCTTTGTGATCTGCGCATTCAACCCACAGAGTTGAAGCTTCCCTTTGCTATAGCAGTTTTGAAACTCTCTTTGAGTAGAATCTTCCAGGGGATATTCGGTGTGCCGAGAGGCCAACACTGGAAAAGGAAATATCTTCACTTGAAAACTAGACGGAAGCGTTCTCAGAAACTACCCTGTGCTTTATGCATTCAACTCACAGAGAGGGCTCTTCCTTTGGAGAGCGCACTTTTGAAACACTCTTTTTGCAGAATTTGCTAGGGGATGTTTGGAGCTTTTGGAGGCCTATGCTGGAAAAGGAAATATCTTCACATACCAACTAGACAGAAGCATTCTCACAAACTTCTTTGTGATGAGTGCCTTCAACTCACAGACTTGAACCTTCCTTTTGAAAGAGCAGTTTTGAAACACTCCTTTTGTAGAATCTGCAAGTGGATATTTGGAGCGTTTTGAGGCCTTTGCTGGGAAATGAAATATCTTCACCTAAAAACTAGACAGAAGCATTCTCAGAAACATCTTTGCGATGTGTGCATTCAACTCGCAGGGTTGAACCTTCCTTTTGATAGAGCAGTTTTGAAACGCACTTTGTGTAGAATCTGCAAGTGGATATTTGGAGCGCTTTGAGGCCTATGCTGGAAAAGGGAATATCTTCACATAAACACTAGACAGACGCATTCTCAGAAACTTCTTTGTGATGTGTGCATTCAACTCACAGAGTTGAACCGGCCTTTTGATAGAGCCGTTTGGAAACAGCCTTTTTGTAACATCTGCAAGTGGATATTTGGAGCGAATTGAGGCCTATGATGGAAAGGGAAATATCTTCACATAGAAACTAGACAGAAGCCTTCTCAGAAACTTCTGTGGGATGAGTGCATTCAACTCACAGACTTGAACCTTCCTTTTGACAGAGAAGTTTTGAAACCCTCTTGTAGAGGCATCTGAATGAGGATCTTGGGAGCGCTTCGAGGCCAATGCTGGGAAACGAAATATCATCACATAGAAACTAGACAGAAGGATTCTCAGAAACTTCTTTGTGTTGAGGGCGTTCCACTCACAGACTTGAACGTCGCTCTTGAGAGAACAGTTTTGAAACACTCCTTTTGTAGAATCTGCAAGTGTTTATTTGGAGCGCTTTGAGGCCTATGTTGGAAAAGGAAATATCTTCACATACAAACTAGACAGAAGCATTCTCAGAAACTTCTTTGCGGTGAGTGCATTCAACTCACTGACTTGAAGCTTCCTTAAGAAAGAGCAGTTTTGAAACACTCTTTTTGTAGAATCTGCAAGTGGATATGTGGAGCGCTTTGAGGCCTCTGCTGGAAAAGGAAATATCTTCACAGAAAAACTAGACAGAAGCATTCTCAGAAACGTCTTGGTCATGTGTGCATTGAACTCACAGAGTAGAACCTTCCTTTTCATAGAGAAGTTTGGAAACACTCTTTTAGTAGAATCTTCAGGTGGATGTATGGAGTGCTTTGAGGCCTATGCTGGAAAAGGAAATGTCTTCACGTAGAAAGGAGACAAAGGCATTCTCAGAAAGTTCCCTGTGCTTTGTGCATTCAACTCACAGAGTTCAGCCTTCTTTTTGATAGAGCAGTTTGGAAACACTCTTTGTGTGGAGTCTGCAAGTGGATAATTGGAGCGCTTTGAGGCCTACGCTGCAAAAGGAAATAGCATTGCATAAAAACTAGATGGAAGCATTCTCACAAACTTCTTTGTGGTGAGTGCATTCAACTCACAGAGTTGAACCTTCGTTTTGATAGACCAGTTTTGAAACACTGTTTTTGTAGTATTCGCAAGTGGATATTTGGAGCGCGTTGAGGCTGGAGTTGGAAAAGGAAATATCTTCACATACAAACTAGACGGAAGCATTCTCCGAAACTTCTTTGTCATGTGGGGATTGAACTCACAGTGTTGAACATTCCTTTTCGTAGAGCGGTTCTGCGTGACTCTTTTTGTGGAAACTGCAAGTGGATATTTGGTGCGATTGCGGCATCTAGTGGAAAGGAACATACATTACGATGAAAACTAGATTGAACTCTTCTCAGGAACTTCTTTTTTTTTTTTTTTTTTTTTTTTATGCTGTCTGTGTAACTCTTTTTTTTTTTTTCTTTTATTGTAATTATTATTATTATTATTATTAATATTATACTTTAGGTTTTATGGTACATGTGCCCAATGTGCAGGTAAGTTACATATGTATACATGTGCCATGCTGGTTCACTGCACCCACCAACTCGTCATCTAGCATTAGGTATATCTCCCAATGTTATCCCTCCCCCCTCCCCCCAACCCACAACAGTCCCTGAAGTGTGATGTTCCCCTTCCTGTGTCCATGTGTTCTCATTGTTCAATTCCCACCTATGAGTGAGAATATGCGGTGTTTGGTTTTTTGTTCTTGCGAGAGTTTACTGAGAATGATGATTTCCAATTTCATCCATGTCCCTACAAAGGACGTGAACTCATCATTTCTTATGGCTGCATAGTATTCCATGGTGTAGATGTGCCACATTTTCTTAATCCAGTCTATCATTGTTGGACATTTGGGTTGGTTCCAAGTCTTTGCTATTGTGAATAATGCGGCAATAAACATACGTGTGCATGTGTCTTTATAGCAGCATGATTTATAGTCCTTTGGGTATATACCCAGTAATGGGATGGCTGGGTCGAATGGAATTTCTAGTTCTAGATCCCTGAGGAATCGCCACACTGACTTCCACAAGGGTTGAACTAGTTTACAGCCCCACCAACAGTGTAAAAGTGTTCCTATGTCTCCACATCCTCTCCAGCACCTGTTGTTTCCTGACTTTTTAATGATCGCCATTCTAACAGGTGTGAGATGGTATCTCATTGTGGTTTTGATTTGCATTTCTCTGATGGCCAGTGATGGTGAGCATTTTTTCATGTGTCTTTTGGCTGCATAAATGTCTTCTTTTGAGAAGTGTCTGTTCATGTCCTTCGCCCACTTTTTGTTGGGGTTGTTTGTTTTTTTCTTGTAAATTTGTTGGAGTTCATTGTAGATTCTGGATATTAGCCCTTTGTCAGATGAGTAGGTTGCGAAAATTTTCTCCCATTTTGTAGGTTGCCTGTTCACTCTGATGGTAGTTTCCTTTGCTGTGCAGAAGCTCTTTAGTTTAATTAGATCCCATTTGTCAATTTTGGCTTTTGTTGCCATTGCTTTTGGTGTTTTAGACATGAAGTCCTTGCCCATGCCAATGTCCTGAATGGTATTGCCTAGGTTTTCTTCTAGGGTTTTTATGGTTTTAGGTCTAACATTTAAGTCTTTAATCCATCTTGAATTGATTTTTGTATAAGGTGTAAGGAAGGGATCCAGTTTCAGCTTTCTACATATAGCTAGCCAGTTTTCCCAGCACCATTTATTAAATAGGGAATCCTTTCCCCATTTCTTGTTTTTCTCAGGTTTGTCAAAGATCAGATGGTTGTAGATATGTGGCATTATTTCTGATGGCTCTGTTCTGTTCCATTGATCTATATCTCTGTTTTGGTACCAGTACCATGCTGTTTTGGTTACTGTAGCCTTGTAGTATAGTTTGAAGTCAGGTAGTGTGATGCCTCCAGCTTTGTTCTTTAGTAGAAGGCACTCACTCAGGAACTTCTTTGCGATGAGTGCCTTCTACTCACAGAGTCGAACCTTCCTTTCGAGAGAAGAGTTTTGAGACACTCTTTTGGTGGAATCTGCAAGGGGGTCACTAGGGCGCTTTGATGCCTATGCTGGAAAAGGAAATATCTTCACACGAAAACTAGACAGAAGCATTCTCAGAAACCTTTTCTGATGTGCGCGTTCAACTCACCGAGTTGAACCTTCCTTTTGATAGAGCAGTTTTGAAACCCTCTTTTTGTAGAATCTGCAAGGGGAGATTTGGAGTGCTTTGAGTCCTATCCTGGAAAAGGAAATAACTTCACTTAGAACCTAGACGGAAGCATTCTCAGAGACTTCCCTGTGCTTTCTGCATTCGACTCACAGAGTTGAACCTTCCTTTTGATAAAACAGCTTTGAAACGCTCTTTTTGTAGAATCTGCAAGTCGATACTTGGAATGCTTTGAGGCCTATGCTGGAAAAGGAAATATCTTCACATAAAAACTAGAGAGAAGCATTCTCAGAAACTTCTTTGTGATCTGCGCATTCAACTCACAGAGTTGAAGCTTCCCTTTGCTATAGCAGTTCTGAAACTCTCTTTGAGTAGAATCTTCAAGGGGATATTCGGTGTGCCGAGAGGCCAACACTGGAAAAGGAAATATCTTCCCTTAAAAAGTGGACGGAAGCGTTCTCAGAAACTACCCTGAGCTTTATGCATTCAACTCACAGAGAGGGCTCTTCCTTTGGAGAGCGCACTTTTGAAACACTCTTTTTGCAGAATTTGCTAGGGGATGTTTGGAGCTTTTGGAGGCCTATGATGGAAAAGGAAATATCTTCACATACCAACTAGACAGAAGCATTCTCACAAACTTCTTTGTGATGAGTGCCTTCAACTCACAGACTTGAACCTTCCTTTTGAAAGAGCAGTTTTGAAACACTCCTTTTGTAGAATCTGCAAGTGGATATTTGGAGCGTTTTGAGGCCTTTGCTGGGAAATGAAATATCTTCACCTAAAAACTAGACAGAAGCATTCTCAGAAACATCTTTGCGATGTGTGCATTCAAGTCGCAGGGTTGAACCTTCCTTTTGATAGAGCAGTTTTGAAACGCACTTTGTGTAGAATCTGCAAGTGGATATTTGGAGCGCTTTGAGGCCTATGCTGGAAAAGGGAATATCTTCACATAAACACTAGACAGACGCATTCTCAGAAACTTCTTTGTGATGTGTGCATTCAACTCACAGAGTTGAACCGGCCTTTTGATAGAGCCGTTTGGAAACAGCCTTTTTGTAACATCTGCAAGTGGATATTTGGAGCGATTTGAGGCCTATGATGGAAAGGGAAATATCTTCACATAGAAACTAGACAGAAGCCTTCTCAGAAACTTCTGTGGGATGAGTGCATTCAACTCACAGACTTGAACCTTCCTTTTGACAGAGAAGTTTTGAAACCCTCTTGTAGAGGCATCTGAATGAGGATCTTGGGAGCGCTTCGAGGCCAATGCTGGGAAACGAAATATCATCACATAGAAACTAGACAGAAGGATTCTCAGAAACTTCTTTGTGTTGAGGGCGTTCCACTCACAGACTTGAACGTCGCTCTTGAGAGAACAGTTTTGAAACACTCCTTTTGTAGAATCTGCAAGTGTTTATTTGGAGCGCTTTGAGGCCTATGTTGGAAAAGGAAATATCTTCACATACAAACTAGAGAGAAGCATTCTCAGAAACTTCTTTGCGGTGAGTGCATTCAACTCACTGACTTGAAGCTTCCTTTGGAAAGAGCAGTTTTGAAACACTCTTTTTGTAGAATCTGCAAGTGGATATGTGGAGCGCTTTGAGGCCTCTGCTGGAAAAGGAAATATCTTCACAGAAAAACTAGACAGAAGCATTCTCAGAAACGTCTTGGTCATGTGTGCATTGAACTCACAGAGTAGAACCTTCCTTTTCATAGAGAAGTTTGGAAACACTCTTTTAGTAGAATCTTCAGGTGGATGTGTGGAGTGCTTTGAGGCCTATGCTGGAAAAGGAAATGTCTTCACGTAGAAAGGAGACAAAGGCATTCTCAGAAAGTTCCCTGTGCTTTGTGCATTCAACTCACAGAGTTCAGCCTTCTTTTTGATAGAGCAGTTTGGAAACACTCTTTGTGTGGAGTCTGCAAGTGGATAATTGGAGCGCTTTGAGGCCTACGCTGCAAAAGGAAATAGCATTGCATAAAAACTAGATGGAAGCATTCTCACAAACTTCTTTGTGGTGAGTGCATTCAACTCACAGAGTTGAACCTTCGTTTTGATAGACCAGTTTTGAAACACTGTTTTTGTAGTATTCGCAAGTGGATATTTGGAGCGCGTTGAGGCTGGAGTTGGAAAAGGAAATATCTTCACATACAAACTAGACGGAAGCATTCTCCGAAACTTCTTTGTCATGTGGGGATTGAACTCACAGTGTTGAACATTCCTTTTCGTAGAGCGGTTCTGCGTGACTCTTTTTGTGGAAACTGCAAGTGGATATTTGGTGCGATTGCGGCATCTAGTGGAAAGGAACATACATTACGATGAAAACTAGATTGAACTCTTCTCAGGAACTTCTTTTTTTTTTTTTTTTTTTTTTTATGCTGTCTGTGTAACTCTTTTTTTTTTTTTCTTTTATTGTAATTATTATTATTATTATTATTATTATACTTTAGGTTTTATGGTACATGTGCCCAATGTGCAGGTAAGTTACATATGTATACATGTGCCATGCTGGTTCACTGCACCCACCAACTCGTCATCTAGCATTAGGTATATCTCCCAATGTTATCCCTCCCCCCTCCCCCCAACCCACAACAGTCCCTGAAGTGTGATGTTCCCCTTCCTGTGTCCATGTGTTCTCATTGTTCAATTCCCACCTATGAGTGAGAATATGCGGTGTTTGGTTTTTTGTTCTTGCGAGAGTTTACTGAGAATGATGATTTCCAATTTCATCCATGTCCCTACAAAGGACGTGAACTCATCATTTCTTATGGCTGCATAGTATTCCATGGTGTAGATGTGCCACATTTTCTTAATCCAGTCTATCATTGTTGGACATTTGGGTTGGTTCCAAGTCTTTGCTATTGTGAATAATGCGGCAATAAACATACGTGTGCATGTGTCTTTATAGCAGCATGATTTATAGTCCTTTGGGTATATACCCAGTAATGGGATGGCTGGGTCGAATGGAATTTCTAGTTCTAGATCCCTGAGGAATCGCCACACTGACTTCCACAAGGGTTGAACTAGTTTACAGCCCCACCAACAGTGTAAAAGTGTTCCTATGTCTCCACATCCTCTCCAGCACCTGTTGTTTCCTGACTTTTTAATGATCGCCATTCTAACAGGTGTGAGATGGTATCTCATTGTGGTTTTGATTTGCATTTCTCTGATGGCCAGTGATGGTGAGCATTTTTTCATGTGTCTTTTGGCTGCATAAATGTCTTCTTTTGAGAAGTGTCTGTTCATGTCCTTCGCCCACTTTTTGTTGGGGTTGTTTGTTTTTTTCTTGTAAATTTGTTGGAGTTCATTGTAGATTCTGGATATTAGCCCTTTGTCAGATGAGTAGGTTGCGAAAATTTTCTCCCATTTTGTAGGTTGCCTGTTCACTCTGATGGTAGTTTCCTTTGCTGTGCAGAAGCTCTTTAGTTTAATTAGATCCCATTTGTCAATTTTGGCTTTTGTTGCCATTGCTTTTGGTGTTTTAGACATGAAGTCCTTGCCCATGCCAATGTCCTGAATGGTATTGCCTAGGTTTTCTTCTAGGGTTTTTATGGTTTTAGGTCTAACATTTAAGTCTTTAATCCATCTTGAATTGATTTTTGTATAAGGTGTAAGGAAGGGATCCAGTTTCAGCTTTCTACATATAGCTAGCCAGTTTTCCCAGCACCATTTATTAAATAGGGAATCCTTTCCCCATTTCTTGTTTTTCTCAGGTTTGTCAAAGATCAGATGGTTGTAGATATGTGGCATTATTTCTGATGGCTCTGTTCTGTTCCATTGATCTATATCTCTGTTTTGGTACCAGTACCATGCTGTTTTGGTTACTGTAGCCTTGTAGTATAGTTTGAAGTCAGGTAGTGTGATGCCTCCAGCTTTGTTCTTTAGTAGAAGGCACTCACTCAGGAACTTCTTTGCGATGAGTGCCTTCTACTCACAGAGTCGAACCTTCCTTTCGAGAGAAGAGTTTTGAGACACTCTTTTGGTGGAATCTGCAAGGGGGTCACTAGGGCGCTTTGATGCCTATGCTGGAAAAGGAAATATCTTCACACGAAAACTAGACAGAAGCATTCTCAGAAACCTTTTCTGATGTGCGCGTTCAACTCACCGAGTTGAACCTTCCTTTTGATAGAGCAGTTTTGAAACCCTCTTTTTGTAGAATCTGCAAGGGGAGATTTGGAGTGCTTTGAGTCCTATCCTGGAAAAGGAAATAACTTCACTTAGAACCTAGACGGAAGCATTCTCAGAGACTTCCCTGTGCTTTCTGCATTCGACTCACAGAGTTGAACCTTCCTTTTGATAAAACAGCTTTGAAACGCTCTTTTTGTAGAATCTGCAAGTCGATACTTGGAATGCTTTGAGGCCTATGCTGGAAAAGGAAATATCTTCACATAAAAACTAGAGAGAAGCATTCTCAGAAACTTCTTTGTGATCTGCGCATTCAACTCACAGAGTTGAAGCTTCCCTTTGCTATAGCAGTTCTGAAACTCTCTTTGAGTAGAATCTTCAAGGGGATATTCGGTGTGCCGAGAGGCCAACACTGGAAAAGGAAATATCTTCCCTTAAAAAGTGGACGGAAGCGTTCTCAGAAACTACCCTGAGCTTTATGCATTCAACTCACAGAGAGGGCTCTTCCTTTGGAGAGCGCACTTTTGAAACACTCTTTTTGCAGAATTTGCTAGGGGATGTTTGGAGCTTTTGGAGGCCTATGATGGAAAAGGAAATATCTTCACATACCAACTAGACAGAAGCATTCTCACAAACTTCTTTGTGATGAGTGCCTTCAACTCACAGACTTGAACCTTCCTTTTGAAAGAGCAGTTTTGAAACACTCCTTTTGTAGAATCTGCAAGTGGATATTTGGAGCGTTTTGAGGCCTTTGCTGGGAAATGAAATATCTTCACCTAAAAACTAGACAGAAGCATTCTCAGAAACATCTTTGCGATGTGTGCATTCAAGTCGCAGGGTTGAACCTTCCTTTTGATAGAGCAGTTTTGAAACGCACTTTGTGTAGAATCTGCAAGTGGATATTTGGAGCGCTTTGAGGCCTATGCTGGAAAAGGGAATATCTTCACATAAACACTAGACAGACGCATTCTCAGAAACTTCTTTGTGATGTGTGCATTCAACTCACAGAGTTGAACCGGCCTTTTGATAGAGCCGTTTGGAAACAGCCTTTTTGTAACATCTGCAAGTGGATATTTGGAGCGATTTGAGGCCTATGATGGAAAGGGAAATATCTTCACATAGAAACTAGACAGAAGCCTTCTCAGAAACTTCTGTGGGATGAGTGCATTCAACTCACAGACTTGAACCTTCCTTTTGACAGAGAAGTTTTGAAACCCTCTTGTAGAGGCATCTGAATGAGGATCTTGGGAGCGCTTCGAGGCCAATGCTGGGAAACGAAATATCATCACATAGAAACTAGACAGAAGGATTCTCAGAAACTTCTTTGTGTTGAGGGCGTTCCACTCACAGACTTGAACGTCGCTCTTGAGAGAACAGTTTTGAAACACTCCTTTTGTAGAATCTGCAAGTGTTTATTTGGAGCGCTTTGAGGCCTATGTTGGAAAAGGAAATATCTTCACATACAAACTAGAGAGAAGCATTCTCAGAAACTTCTTTGCGGTGAGTGCATTCAACTCACTGACTTGAAGCTTCCTTTGGAAAGAGCAGTTTTGAAACACTCTTTTTGTAGAATCTGCAAGTGGATATGTGGAGCGCTTTGAGGCCTCTGCTGGAAAAGGAAATATCTTCACAGAAAAACTAGACAGAAGCATTCTCAGAAACGTCTTGGTCATGTGTGCATTGAACTCACAGAGTAGAACCTTCCTTTTCATAGAGAAGTTTGGAAACACTCTTTTAGTAGAATCTTCAGGTGGATGTGTGGAGTGCTTTGAGGCCTATGCTGGAAAAGGAAATGTCTTCACGTAGAAAGGAGACAAAGGCATTCTCAGAAAGTTCCCTGTGCTTTGTGCATTCAACTCACAGAGTTCAGCCTTCTTTTTGATAGAGCAGTTTGGAAACACTCTTTGTGTGGAGTCTGCAAGTGGATAATTGGAGCGCTTTGAGGCCTACGCTGCAAAAGGAAATAGCATTGCATAAAAACTAGATGGAAGCATTCTCACAAACTTCTTTGTGGTGAGTGCATTCAACTCACAGAGTTGAACCTTCGTTTTGATAGACCAGTTTTGAAACACTGTTTTTGTAGTATTCGCAAGTGGATATTTGGAGCGCGTTGAGGCTGGAGTTGGAAAAGGAAATATCTTCACATACAAACTAGACGGAAGCATTCTCCGAAACTTCTTTGTCATGTGGGGATTGAACTCACAGTGTTGAACATTCCTTTTCGTAGAGCGGTTCTGCGTGACTCTTTTTGTGGAAACTGCAAGTGGATATTTGGTGCGATTGCGGCATCTAGTGGAAAGGAACATACATTACGATGAAAACTAGATTGAACTCTTCTCAGGAACTTCTTTTTTTTTTTTTTTTTTTTTTTATGCTGTCTGTGTAACTCTTTTTTTTTTTTTCTTTTATTGTAATTATTATTATTATTATTATTATTATACTTTAGGTTTTATGGTACATGTGCCCAATGTGCAGGTAAGTTACATATGTATACATGTGCCATGCTGGTTCACTGCACCCACCAACTCGTCATCTAGCATTAGGTATATCTCCCAATGTTATCCCTCCCCCCTCCCCCCAACCCACAACAGTCCCTGAAGTGTGATGTTCCCCTTCCTGTGTCCATGTGTTCTCATTGTTCAATTCCCACCTATGAGTGAGAATATGCGGTGTTTGGTTTTTTGTTCTTGCGAGAGTTTACTGAGAATGATGATTTCCAATTTCATCCATGTCCCTACAAAGGACGTGAACTCATCATTTCTTATGGCTGCATAGTATTCCATGGTGTAGATGTGCCACATTTTCTTAATCCAGTCTATCATTGTTGGACATTTGGGTTGGTTCCAAGTCTTTGCTATTGTGAGTAATGCGGCAATAAACATACGTGTGCATGTGTCTTTATAGCAGCATGATTTATAGTCCTTTGGGTATATACCCAGTAATGGGATGGCTGGGTCGAATGGAATTTCTAGTTCTAGATCCCTGAGGAATCGCCACACTGACTTCCACAAGGGTTGAACTAGTTTACAGCCCCACCAACAGTGTAAAAGTGTTCCTATGTCTCCACATCCTCTCCAGCACCTGTTGTTTCCTGACTTTTTAATGATCGCCATTCTAACAGGTGTGAGATGGTATCTCATTGTGGTTTTGATTTGCATTTCTCTGATGGCCAGTGATGGTGAGCATTTTTTCATGTGTCTTTTGGCTGCATAAATGTCTTCTTTTGAGAAGTGTCTGTTCATGTCCTTCGCCCACTTTTTGTTGGGGTTGTTTGTTTTTTTCTTGTAAATTTGTTGGAGTTCATTGTAGATTCTGGATATTAGCCCTTTGTCAGATGAGTAGGTTGCGAAAATTTTCTCCCATTTTGTAGGTTGCCTGTTCACTCTGATGGTAGTTTCCTTTGCTGTGCAGAAGCTCTTTAGTTTAATTAGATCCCATTTGTCAATTTTGGCTTTTGTTGCCATTGCTTTTGGTGTTTTAGACATGAAGTCCTTGCCCATGCCAATGTCCTGAATGGTATTGCCTAGGTTTTCTTCTAGGGTTTTTATGGTTTTAGGTCTAACATTTAAGTCTTTAATCCATCTTGAATTGATTTTTGTATAAGGTGTAAGGAAGGGATCCAGTTTCAGCTTTCTACATATAGCTAGCCAGTTTTCCCAGCACCATTTATTAAATAGGGAATCCTTTCCCCATTTCTTGTTTTTCTCAGGTTTGTCAAAGATCAGATGGTTGTAGATATGTGGCATTATTTCTGATGGCTCTGTTCTGTTCCATTGATCTATATCTCTGTTTTGGTACCAGTACCATGCTGTTTTGGTTACTGTAGCCTTGTAGTATAGTTTGAAGTCAGGTAGAGTGATGCCTCCAGCTTTGTTCTTTAGTAGAAGGCACTCACTCAGGAACTTCTTTGCGATGAGTGCCTTCTACTCACAGAGTCGAACCTTCCTTTCGAGAGAAGAGTTTTGAGACACTCTTTTGGTGGAATCTGCAAGGGGGTCACTAGGGCGCTTTGATGCCTATGCTGGAAAAGGAAATATCTTCACACGAAAACTAGACAGAAGCATTCTCAGAAACCTTTTCTGATGTGCGCGTTCAACTCACCGAGTTGAACCTTCCTTTTGATAGAGCAGTTTTGAAACCCTCTTTTTGTAGAATCTGCAAGGGGAGATTTGGAGTGCTTTGAGTCCTATCCTGGAAAAGGAAATAACTTCACTTAGAACCTAGACGGAAGCATTCTCAGAGACTTCCCTGTGCTTTCTGCATTCGACTCACAGAGTTGAACCTTCCTTTTGATAAAACAGCTTTGAAACGCTCTTTTTGTAGAATCTGCAAGTCGATACTTGGAATGCTTTGAGGCCTATGCTGGAAAAGGAAATATCTTCACATAAAAACTAGAGAGAAGCATTCTCAGAAACTTCTTTGTGATCTGCGCATTCAACTCACAGAGTTGAAGCTTCCCTTTGCTATAGCAGTTCTGAAACTCTCTTTGAGTAGAATCTTCAAGGGGATATTCGGTGTGCCGAGAGGCCAACACTGGAAAAGGAAATATCTTCCCTTAAAAAGTGGACGGAAGCGTTCTCAGAAACTACCCTGAGCTTTATGCATTCAACTCACAGAGAGGGCTCTTCCTTTGGAGAGCGCACTTTTGAAACACTCTTTTTGCAGAATTTGCTAGGGGATGTTTGGAGCTTTTGGAGGCCTATGATGGAAAAGGAAATATCTTCACATACCAACTAGACAGAAGCATTCTCACAAACTTCTTTGTGATGAGTGCCTTCAACTCACAGACTTGAACCTTCCTTTTGAAAGAGCAGTTTTGAAACACTCCTTTTGTAGAATCTGCAAGTGGATATTTGGAGCGTTTTGAGGCCTTTGCTGGGAAATGAAATATCTTCACCTAAAAACTAGACAGAAGCATTCTCAGAAACATCTTTGCGATGTGTGCATTCAAGTCGCAGGGTTGAACCTTCCTTTTGATAGAGCAGTTTTGAAACGCACTTTGTGTAGAATCTGCAAGTGGATATTTGGAGCGCTTTGAGGCCTATGCTGGAAAAGGGAATATCTTCACATAAACACTAGACAGACGCATTCTCAGAAACTTCTTTGTGATGTGTGCATTCAACTCACAGAGTTGAACCGGCCTTTTGATAGAGCCGTTTGGAAACAGCCTTTTTGTAACATCTGCAAGTGGATATTTGGAGCGATTTGAGGCCTATGATGGAAAGGGAAATATCTTCACATAGAAACTAGACAGAAGCCTTCTCAGAAACTTCTGTGGGATGAGTGCATTCAACTCACAGACTTGAACCTTCCTTTTGACAGAGAAGTTTTGAAACCCTCTTGTAGAGGCATCTGAATGAGGATCTTGGGAGCGCTTCGAGGCCAATGCTGGGAAACGAAATATCATCACATAGAAACTAGACAGAAGGATTCTCAGAAACTTCTTTGTGTTGAGGGCGTTCCACTCACAGACTTGAACGTCGCTCTTGAGAGAACAGTATTGAAACCCTCCTTTTGTAGAATCTGCAAGTGTTTATTTGGAGCGCTTTGAGGCCTATGTTGGAAAAGGAAATATCTTCACATACAAACTAGACAGAAGCATTCTCAGAAACTTCTTTGCGGTGAGTGCATTCAACTCACTGACTTGAAGCTTCCTTTGGAAAGAGCAGTTTTGAAACACTCTTTTTGTAGAATCTGCAAGTGGATATGTGGAGCGCTTTGAGGCCTCTGCTGGAAAAGGAAATATCTTCACAGAAAAACTAGACAGAAGCATTCTCAGAAACGTCTTGGTCATGTGTGCATTGAACTCACAGAGTTGAACCTTCCTTTTGATAGAGAAGTTTGGAAGCACTCTTTTAGTAGAATCTTCAGGTGGATGTATGGAGTGCTTTGAGGCCTATGCTGGAAAAGGAAATGTCTTCACGTAGAAACGAGACAAAGGCATTCTCAGAAAGGTCCCTGTGCCTTGCGCATTCAACTCACAGAGTTCAGCCTTCTTTTTGATAGAGCAGTTTCGAAACACTCTTTTTGTAGAGTCTGCAAGTGGATAATTGGAGCGCTTTGATGCCTATGCTGCAAAAGGAAATATCATTGCATAAAAACTAGATGGAAGCACTCTCACAAACTTCTTTGTGGTGAGTGCATTCAACTCACAGAGTTGAACCTTCGTTTTGATAGACCCGTTTTGAAACACTGTTTTTGTAGTCTTCGCAAGTGGATATTTGGAGCGCGTTGAGGCAGGAGTTGGAAAAGGAAATCTCTTCACGTACCAGCTAGACGGAAGCATTCTCCGAAATTTCTTTGTCATGTGGGGATTGAACTCACAGAGTTGAACCTTCCTTTTCGTAGAGAGGTTCTGCAAGACTCTTTTTGTGGAAACTGCAAGTGGATATTTGGTGCGATTGCGGCATCCAGTGGAAAGGATCATACATTACGATGAAAACTAGATTGAACTATTCTCAGAAACTTCTTTGCGACGAGTGCCTTCTACTCACAGAGTCGAACCTTCCTTTCGAGAGAACAGTTTTGAAACACTCTTTCTGTGGACTCTGCAAGGGGATCACTAGGTCGCTTTGATGCCTAGGCTGGAAAAGGAAATATCTTCACACGAAAACAAGACAGAAGCATTCTCAGAAACCTTTTCTGATGTGCGCATTCAACTCACCGCGTTGAACCTTCCTTTTCATAGAGCAGTTTCGAAACACTCTTTTTGTAGAATCTGCAAGTGGAGATTTCGAGGGCTTTGAGTCCTACCCTGGAAAAGGAAATAACTTCACTTAGAACCTAGACGGAAGCATTCTCAGAGACTTCCCTGTGCTTTCCGCATTCAACTCACAGAGTTGAACCTTCCTTTTGATAGAACAGCTTTGAAACGCTCTTTTTGTAGAATCTGCAAGTCGATACTTGGAACGCTTTGAGGCCTATGCTGGAAAAGGAAATATCTTCACATAAAAACTAGAGAGAAGCATTCTCAGAAACTTCTTTGTGATCTGCGCATTCAACCCACAGAGTTGAAGCTTCCCTTTGCTATAGCAGTTTTGAAACTCTCTTTGAGTAGAATCTTCCAGGGGATATTCGGTGTGCCGAGAGGCCAACACTGGAAAAGGAAATATCTTCACTTGAAAACTAGACGGAAGCGTTCTCAGAAACTACCCTGTGCTTTATGCATTCAACTCACAGAGAGGACTCTTCCTTTGGAGAGCGCAGTTTTGAAACACTCTTTTTGCAGAATTTGCTAGGGGATGTTTGGAGCTTTTGGAGGCCTATGCTGGAAAAGGAAATATCTTCACAAACCAACTAGACGGAAGCATTCTCACAAACTTCTTTGTGATGAGTGCCTTCAACTCACAGACTTGAACCTTCCTTTGGAAAGAGCAGTTTTGAAACACTCCTTTTGTAGAATCTGCAAGTGGATATTTGGAGCGTTTTGAGGCCTTTGCTGGGAAATGAAATATCTTCACCTAAAAACTAGACAGAAGCATTCTCAGAAACATCATTGCGATGTGTGCATTCAACTCACAGGGTTGAACCTTCCTTTTGATAGAACAGTTTTGAAACACACCTTGTGTAGAATCTGCAAGTGGATATTTGGAGCGCTTTGAGGCCTATGCTGGAAAAGGGAATATCTTCACATAAACACTAGACAGAAGCATTCTCAGAAACTTCTTTGTGATGTGCGCATTCAACTCACAGAGTTGAACCGGCCTTTTGATAGAGCCGTTTGGGAACAGCCTTTTTGTAACATCTGCAAGTGGATATTTGGAGCGATTTGAGGCCTATGATGGAAAGGGAAACATCTTCACATAGAAACTAGACAGAAGCCTCCTCAGAAACTTCTGTGTGATGAGCGCATTCAACTCACAGACTTGAACCTTCCTTTTGATAGAGAAGTTTAGAAACACTCTTGCAGAGGCATCTGAATGAGGATCTTGGGAGCGCTTCGAGGCCAATGCTGGGAAACGAAATATCATCACATAGAAACTAGACAGAAGGATTCTCAGAAACTTCTTGGTGATGAGTGCGTTCCACTCACAGACTTGAACGTTCCTCTTGAGAGAACACTTTTGAAACACTCCTTTTGTAGAATCTGCAAGTGTTTATTTGGAGCGCTTTGAGGCCTATGTTGGAAAAGGAAATATCTTCCCACATAAACTAGACAGAAGCATTCTCAGAAACTTCTTTACGATGAGCGCATTCAACTCACAGACTTGAAGCTTCCTTTGGAAAGAGCAGTTTCGAAACACTCTTTTTGTAGAATCTGCAAGTGGATATGTGGAGCGCTTTTAGGCCTCTGCTGGAAAAGGAAATATCTTCACAGAAACACTAGACAGAAGCATTCTCAGAAACGTCTTGGTCATGTGTGCATTGAACTCACAGAGTTGAACCTTCCTTTTGATAGAGAAGTTTGGAAGCACTCTTTTAGTAGAATCTTCATGTGGATGTATGGAGTGCTTTGAGGCCTATGCTGGAAAAGGAAATGTCTTCCCGTAGAAACGAGACAAAGGCATTCTCAGAAAGGTCCCTGTGCCTTGTGCATTCAACTCACAGAGTTCAGCCTTCTTTTTGATAGAGCAGTTTCGAAAAACTCTTTTTGTAGAGTCTGCACGTGGATAATTAGAGCGCTTTGATGCCTATGCTGCAAAAGGAAATATCATTGCATAAAAACTAGATGGAAGCACTCTCACAAACTTCTTTGTGGTGAGTGCATTCAACTCACAGAGTTGAACCTTCGTTTTGATAGACCCGTTTTGAAACACTGTTTTTTTAGTATTCGCAAGTGGATATTTGGAGCGCGTTGAGGCTGGAGTTGGAAAAGGAAATCTCTTCACGTACCAGCTAGACGGAAGCATTCTCCGAAACTTCTTTGTCATGTGGGGATTGAACTCACAGAGTTGAACCTTCCTTTTCGTAGAGCGGTTCTGCAAGACTCTTTTTGTGGAAACTGCAAGTGGATATTTGGTGCGATTGCGGCATCCAGTGGAAAGGATCATACATTACGATGAAAACTAGATTGAACTATTCTCAGAAACTTCTTTGCGACGAGTGCCTTCTACTCACAGAGTCGAACCTTCCTTTCGAGAGAACAGTTTTGAAACACTCTTTCTGTGGACTCTGCAAGGGGATCACTAGGTCGCTTTGATGCCTAGGCTGGAAAAGGAAATATCTTCACACGAAAACAAGACAGAAGCATTCTCAGAAACCTTTTCTGATGTGCGCATTCAACTCACCGAGTTGAACCTTCCTTTTCATAGAGCAGTTTCGAAACACTCTTTTTGTAGAATCTGCAAGTGGAGATTTGGAGGGCTTTGAGTCCTACCCTGGAAAAGGAAATAACTTCACTTAGAACCTAGACGGAAGCATTCTCAGAGACTTCCCTGTGCTTTCTGCATTCAACTCACAGAGTTGAACCTTCCTTTTGATAGAACAGCTTTGAAACGCTCTTTTTGTAGAATCTGCAAGTCGATACTTGGAACGCTTTGAGGCCTATGCTGGAAAAGGAAATATCTTCACATAAAAACTAGAGAGAAGCATTCTCAGAAACTTCTTTGTGATCTGCGCATTCAACCCACAGAGTTGAAGCTTCCCTTTGCTATAGCAGTTTTGAAACTCTCTTTGAGTAGAATCTTCCAGGGGATATTCGGTGTGCCGAGAGGCCAACACTGGAAAAGGAAATATCTTCACTTGAAAACTAGACGGAAGCGTTCTCAGAAACTACCCTGTGCTTTATGCATTCAACTCACAGAGAGGACTCTTCCTTTGGAGAGCGCAGTTTTGAAACACTCTTTTTGCAGAATTTGCAAGGGGATGTTTGGAGCTTTTGGAGGCCTATGCTGGAAAAGGAAATATCTTCACAAACCAACTAGACGGAAGCATTCTCACAAACTTCTTTGTGATGAGTGCCTTCAACTCACAGACTTGAACCTTCCTTTGGAAAGAGCAGTTTTGAAACACTCCTTTTGTAGAATCTGCAAGTGGATATTTGGAGCGTTTTGAGGCCTTTGCTGGGAAATGAAATATCTTCACCTAAAAACTAGACAGAAGCATTCTCAGAAACATCATTGCGATGTGTGCATTCAACTCACAGGGTTGAACCTTCCTTTTGATAGAGCAGTTTTGAAACACACCTTGTGTAGAATCTGCAAGTGGATATTTGGAGCGCTTTGAGGCCTATGCTGGAAAAGGGAATATCTTCACATAAACACTAGACAGAAGCATTCTCAGAAACTTCTTTGTGATGTGCGCATTCAACTCACAGAGTTGAACCGGCCTTTTGATAGAGCCGTTTGGGAACAGCCTTTTTGTAACATCTGCAAATGGATATTTGGAGCGATTTGAGGCCTATGATGGAAAGGGAAACATCTTCACATAGAAACTAGACAGAAGCCTCCTCAGAAACTTCTGTGTGATGAGTGCATTCAACTCACAGACTTGAACCTTCCTTTTGATAGAGAAGTTTAGAAACACTCTTGCAGAGGCATCTGAATGAGGATCTTGGGAGCGCTTCGAGGCCAATGCTGGGAAACGAAATATCATCACATAGAAACTAGACAGAAGGATTCTCAGAAACTTCTTGGTGATGAGTGCGTTCCACTCACAGACTTGAACGTTCCTCTTGAGAGAACACTTTTGAAACACTCCTTTTGTAGAATCTGCAAGTGCTTATTTGGAGCGCTTTGAGGCCTATGTTGGAAAAGGAAATATCTTCACATATAAACTAGACAGAAGCATTCTCAGAAACTTCTTTACGATGAGTGCATTCAACGCACAGGCTTGAAGCTTCCTTTGGAAAGAGCAGTTTTGAAACACTCTTTTTGTAGAATCTGCAAGTGGATATGTGGAGCGCTTTGAGGCCTCTGCTGCAAAAGGAAATATCTTCACAGAAACACTAGACAGAAGCATTCTCAGAAACGTCTTGGTCATGTGTGCATTGAACTCACAGAGTTGAACCTTCCTTTTGATAGAGAAGTTTGGAAGCACTCTTTTAGTAGAATCTTCAGGTGGATGTATGGAGTGCTTTGAGGCCTATGCTGGAAAAGGAAATGTCTTCCCGTAGAAACGAGACAAAGGCATTCTCAGAAAGGTCCCTGTGCCTTGCGCATTCAACTCACAGAGTTCAGCCTTCTTTTTGATAGAGCAGTTTCGAAACACTCTTTTTGTAGAGTCTGCAAGTGGATAATTGGAGCGCTTTGATGCCTATGCTGCAAAAGGAAATATCATTGCATAAAAACTAGATGGAAGCACTCTCACAAACTTCTTTGTGGTGAGTGCATTCAACTCACAGAGTTGAACCTTCGTTTTGATAGACCCGTTTTGAAACACTGTTTTTGTAGTCTTCGCAAGTGGATATTTGGAGCGCGTTGAGGCTGGAGTTGGAAAAGGAAATCTCTTCACGTACCAGCTAGACGGAAGCATTCTCCGAAACTTCTTTGTCATGTGGGGATTGAACTCACAGAGTTGAACCTTCCTTTTCGTAGAGAGGTTCTGCAAGACTCTTTTTGTGGAAACTGCAAGTGGATATTTGGTGCGATTGCGGCATCCAGTGGAAAGGATCATACATTACGATGAAAACTAGATTGAACTATTCTCAGAAACTTCTTTGCGACGAGTGCCTTCTACTCACAGAGTCGAACCTTCCTTTCGAGAGAACAGTTTTGAAACACTCTTTCTGTGGACTCTGCAAGGGGATCACTAGGTCGCTTTGATGCCTAGGCTGGAAAAGGAAATATCTTCACACGAAAACAAGACAGAAGCATTCTCAGAAACCTTTTCTGATGTGCGCATTCAACTCACCGCGTTGAACCTTCCTTTTGATAGAGCAGTTTCGAAACACTCTTTTTGTAGAATCTGCAAGTGGAGATTTGGAGGGCTTTGAGTCCTACCCTGGAAAAGGAAATAACTTCACTTAGAACCTAGACGGAAGCATTCTCAGAGACTTCCCTGTGCTTTCCGCATTCAACTCACAGAGTTGAACCTTCCTTTTGATAGAACAGCTTTGAAACGCTCTTTTTGTAGAATCTGCAAGTCGATACTTGGAACGCTTTGAGGCCTATGCTGGAAAAGGAAATATCTTCACATAAAAACTAGAGAGAAGCATTCTCAGAAACTTCTTTGTGATCTGCGCATTCAACCCACAGAGTTGAAGCTTCCCTTTGCTATAGCAGTTTTGAAACTCTCTTTGAGTAGAATCTTCCAGGGGATATTCGGTGTGCCGAGAGGCCAACACTGGAAAAGGAAATATCTTCACTTGAAAACTAGACGGAAGCGTTCTCAGAAACTACCCTGTGCTTTATGCATTCAACTCACAGAGAGGGCTCTTCCTTTGGAGAGCGCAGTTTTGAAACACTCTTTTTGCAGAATTTGCTAGGGGATGTTTGGAGCTTTTGGAGGCCTATGCTGGAAAAGGAAATATCTTCACAAACCAACTAGACGGAAGCATTCTCACAAACTTCTTTGTGATGAGTGCCTTCAACTCACAGACTTGAAACTTCCTTTGGAAAGAGCAGTTTTGAAACACTCCTTTTGTAGAATCTGCAAGTGGATATTTGGAGCGTTTTGAGGCCTTTGCTGGGAAATGAAATATCTTCACCTAAAAACTAGACAGAAGCATTCTCAGAAACATCATTGCGATGTGTGCATTCAACTCACAGGGTTGAACCTTCCTTTTGATAGAGCAGTTTTGAAACACACCTTGTGTAGAATCTGCAAGTGGATATTTGGAGCGCTTTGAGGCCTATGCTGGAAAAGGGAATATCTTCACATAAACACTAGACAGAAGCATTCTCAGAAACTTCTTTGTGATGTGCGCATTCAACTCACAGAGTTGAAGCGGCCTTTTGATAGAGCCGTTTGGGAACAGCCTTTTTGTAACATCTGCAAGTGGATATTTGGAGCGATTTGAGGCCTATGATGGAAAGGGAAACATCTTCACATAGAAACTAGACAGAAGCCTCCTCAGAAACTTCTGTGTGATGAGTCCATTCAACTCACAGACTTGAACCTTCCTTTTGATAGAGAAGTTTAGAAACACTCTTGCAGAGGCATCTGAATGAGGATCTTGGGAGCGCTTCGAGGCCAATGCTGGGAAACGAAATATCATCACATAGAAACTAGACAGAAGGATTCTCAGAAACTTCTTGGTGATGAGTGCGTTCCACTCACAGACTTGAACGTTCCTCTTGAGAGAACACTTTTGAAACACTCCTTTTGTAGAATCTGCAAGTGCTTATTTGGAGCGCTTTGAGGCCTATGTTGGAAAAGGAAATATCTTCACATATAAACTAGACAGAAGCATTCTCAGAAACTTCTTTACGATGAGTGCATTCAACGCACAGGCTTGAAGCTTCCTTTGGAAAGAGCAGTTTTGAAACTCTCTTTTTGTAGAATCTGCAAGTGGATATGTGGAGCGCTTTGAGGCCTCTGCTGCAAAAGGAAATATCTTCACAGAAACACTAGACAGAAGCATTCTCAGAAACGTCTTGGTCATGTGTGCATTGAACTCACAGAGTTGAACCTTCCTTTTGATAGAGAAGTTTGGAAGCACTCTTTTAGTAGAATCTTCAGGTGGATGTATGGAGTGCTTTGAGGCCTATGCTGGAAAAGGAAATGTCTACCCGTAGAAACGAGACAAAGGCATTCTCAGAAAGGTCCCTGTGCCTTGCGCATTCAACTCACAGAGTTCAGCCTTCTTTTTGATAGAGCAGTTTCGAAACACTCTTTTTGTAGAGTCTGCAAGTGGATAATTGGAGCGCTTTGATGCCTATGCTGCAAAAGGAAATATCATTGCATAAAAACTAGATGGAAGCACTCTCACAAACTTCTTTGTGGTGAGTGCATTCAACTCACAGAGTTGAACCTTCGTTTTGATAGACCCGTTTTGAAACACTGTTTTTGTAGTCTTCGCAAGTGGATATTTGGAGCGCGTTGAGGCTGGAGTTGGAAAAGGAAATCTCTTCACGTACCAGCTAGACGGAAGCATTCTCCGAAACTTCTTTGTCATGTGGGGATTGAACTCACAGAGTTGAACCTTCCTTTTCGTAGAGAGGTTCTGCAAGACTCTTTTTGTGGAAACTGCAAGTGGATATTTGGTGCGATTGCGGCATCCAGTGGAAAGGATCATACATTACGATGAAAACTAGATTGAACTATTCTCAGAAACTTCTTTGCGACGAGTGCCTTCTACTCACAGAGTCGAACCTTCCTTTCGAGAGAACAGTTTTGAAACACTCTTTCTGTGGACTCTGCAAGGGGATCACTAGGTCGCTTTGATGCCTAGGCTGGAAAAGGAAATATCTTCACACGAAAACAAGACAGAAGCATTCTCAGAAACCTTTTCTGATGTGCGCATTCAACTCACCGCGTTGAACCTTCCTTTTGATAGAGCAGTTTCGAAACACTCTTTTTGTAGAATCTGCAAGTGGAGATTTGGAGGGCTTTGAGTCCTACCCTGGAAAAGGAAATAACTTCACTTAGAACCTAGACGGAAGCATTCTCAGAGACTTCCCTGTGCTTTCCGCATTCAACTCACAGAGTTGAACCTTCCTTTTGATAGAACAGCTTTGAAACGCTCTTTTTGTAGAATCTGCAAGTCGATACTTGGAACGCTTTGAGGCCTATGCTGGAAAAGGAAATATCTTCACATAAAAACTAGAGAGAAGCATTCTCAGAAACTTCTTTGTGATCTGCGCATTCAACCCACAGAGTTGAAGCTTCCCTTTGCTATAGCAGTTTTGAAACTCTCTTTGAGTAGAATCTTCCAGGGGATATTCGGTGTGCCGAGAGGCCAACACTGGAAAAGGAAATATCTTCACTTGAAAACTAGACGGAAGCGTTCTCAGAAACTACCCTGTGCTTTATGCATTCAACTCACAGAGAGGGCTCTTCCTTTGGAGAGCGCAGTTTTGAAACACTCTTTTTGCAGAATTTGCTAGGGGATGTTTGGAGCTTTTGGAGGCCTATGCTGGAAAAGGAAATATCTTCACAAACCAACTAGACGGAAGCATTCTCACAAACTTCTTTGTGATGAGTGCCTTCAACTCACAGACTTGAAACTTCCTTTGGAAAGAGCAGTTTTGAAACACTCCTTTTGTAGAATCTGCAAGTGGATATTTGGAGCGTTTTGAGGCCTTTGCTGGGAAATGAAATATCTTCACCTAAAAACTAGACAGAAGCATTCTCAGAAACATCATTGCGATGTGTGCATTCAACTCACAGGGTTGAACCTTCCTTTTGATAGAGCAGTTTTGAAACACACCTTGTGTAGAATCTGCAAGTGGATATTTGGAGCGCTTTGAGGCCTATGCTGGAAAAGGGAATATCTTCACATAAACACTAGACAGAAGCATTCTCAGAAACTTCTTTGTGATGTGCGCATTCAACTCACAGAGTTGAAGCGGCCTTTTGATAGAGCCGTTTGGGAACAGCCTTTTTGTAACATCTGCAAGTGGATATTTGGAGCGATTTGAGGCCTATGATGGAAAGGGAAACATCTTCACATAGAAACTAGACAGAAGCCTCCTCAGAAACTTCTGTGTGATGAGTCCATTCAACTCACAGACTTGAACCTTCCTTTTGATAGAGAAGTTTAGAAACACTCTTGCAGAGGCATCTGAATGAGGATCTTGGGAGCGCTTCGAGGCCAATGCTGGGAAACGAAATATCATCACATAGAAACTAGACAGAAGGATTCTCAGAAACTTCTTGGTGATGAGTGCGTTCCACTCACAGACTTGAACGTTCCTCTTGAGAGAACACTTTTGAAACACTCCTTTTGTAGAATCTGCAAGTGCTTATTTGGAGCGCTTTGAGGCCTATGTTGGAAAAGGAAATATCTTCACATATAAACTAGACAGAAGCATTCTCAGAAACTTCTTTACCATGAGTGCATTCAACGCACAGGCTTGAAGCTTCCTTTGGAAAGAGCAGTTTTGAAACTCTCTTTTTGTAGAATCTGCAAGTGGATATGTGGAGCGCTTTGAGGCCTCTGCTGCAAAAGGAAATATCTTCACAGAAACACTAGACAGAAGCATTCTCAGAAACGTCTTGGTCATGTGTGCATTGAACTCACAGAGTTGAACCTTCCTTTTGATAGAGAAGTTTGGAAGCACTCTTTTAGTAGAATCTTCAGGTGGATGTATGGAGTGCTTTGAGGCCTATGCTGGAAAAGGAAATGTCTACCCGTAGAAACGAGACAAAGGCATTCTCAGAAAGGTCCCTGTGCCTTGCGCATTCAACTCACAGAGTTCAGCCTTCTTTTTGATAGAGCAGTTTCGAAACACTCTTTTTGTAGAGTCTGCAAGTGGATAATTGGAGCGCTTTGATGCCTATGCTGCAAAAGGAAATATCATTGCATAAAAACTAGATGGAAGCACTCTCACAAACTTCTTTGTGGTGAGTGCATTCAACTCACAGAGTTGAACCTTCGTTTTGATAGACCCGTTTTGAAACACTGTTTTTGTAGTCTTCGCAAGTGGATATTTGGAGCGCGTTGAGGCTGGAGTTGGAAAAGGAAATCTCTTCACGTACCAGCTAGACGGAAGCATTCTCCGAAACTTCTTTGTCATGTGGGGATTGAACTCACAGAGTTGAACCTTCCTTTTCGTAGAGAGGTTCTGCAAGACTCTTTTTGTGGAAACTGCAAGTGGATATTTGGTGCGATTGCGGCATCCAGTGGAAAGGATCATACATTACGATGAAAACTAGATTGAACTATTCTCAGAAACTTCTTTGCGACGAGTGCCTTCTACTCACAGAGTCGAACCTTCCTTTCGAGAGAACAGTTTTGAAACACTCTTTCTGTGGACTCTGCAAGGGGATCACTAGGTCGCTTTGATGCCTAGGCTGGAAAAGGAAATATCTTCACACGAAAACAAGACAGAAGCATTCTCAGAAACCTTTTCTGATGTGCGCATTCAACTCACCGAGTTGAACCTTCCTTTTCATAGAGCAGTTTCGAAACACTCTTTTTGTAGAATCTGCAAGTGGAGATTTGGAGGGCTTTGAGTCCTACCCTGGAAAAGGAAATAACTTCACTTAGAACCTAGACGGAAGCATTCTCAGAGACTTCCCTGTGCTTTCCGCATTCAACTCACAGAGTTGAACCTTCCTTTTGATAGAACAGCTTTGAAACGCTCTTTTTGTAGAATCTGCAAGTCGATACTTGGAACGCTTTGAGGCCTATGCTGGAAAAGGAAATATCTTCACATAAAAACTAGAGAGAAGCATTCTCAGAAACTTCTTTGTGATCTGCGCATTCAACCCACAGAGTTGAAGCTTCCCTTTGCTATAGCAGTTTTGAAACTCTCTTTGAGTAGAATCTTCCAGGGGATATTCGGTGTGCCGAGAGGCCAACACTGGAAAAGGAAATATCTTCACTTGAAAACTAGACGGAAGCGTTCTCAGAAACTACCCTGTGCTTTATGCATTCAACTCACAGAGAGGGCTCTTCCTTTGGAGAGCGCAGTTTTGAAACACTCTTTTTGCAGAATTTGCTAGGGGATGTTTGGAGCTTTTGGAGGCCTATGCTGGAAAAGGAAATATCTTCACAAACCAACTAGACGGAAGCATTCTCACAAACTTCTTTGTGATGAGTGCCTTCAACTCACAGACTTGAACCTTCCTTTGGAAAGAGCAGTTTTGAAACACTCCTTTTGTAGAATCTGCAAGTGGATATTTGGAGCGTTTTGAGGCCTTTGCTGGGAAATGAAATATCTTCACCTAAAAACTAGACAGAAGCATTCTCAGAAACATCATTGCGATGTGTGCATTCAACTCACAGGGTTGAACCTTCCTTTTGATAGAGCAGTTTTGAAACACACCTTGTGTAGAATCTGCAAGTGGATATTTGGAGCGCTTTGAGGCCTATGCTGGAAAAGGGAATATCTTCACATAAACACTAGACAGAAGCATTCTCAGAAACTTCTTTGTGATGTGTGCATTCAACTCACAGAGCTGAACCGGCCTTTTGATAGAGCCGTTTGGAAACAGCCTTTTTGTAACATCTGCAAGTGGATATTTGGAGCGATTTGGGGCCTATGATGGAAAGGGAAATATCTTCACATAGAAACTAGACAGAAGCCTTCTCAGAAACTTCTGTGTGATGAGTGCATTCAACTCACAGACTTGAAACTTCCTTTTGATAGAGAAGTTTTGAAACACTCTTTTAGAGGCATGTGAATGAGGATCTTGGGAGCGCTTCGAGGCCAATGCTGGGAAACGAAATATCATCACATAGAAACTAGACAGATGGATTCTCAGAAACTTCTTTGTGATGAGTGCGTTCCACTCACAGACTTGAACGTCGCTCTTGAGAGAACAGTTTTGAAACACTCCTTTTGTAGAATCTGCAAGTGTTTATTTGGAGCGCTTTGAGGCCTATGTTGGAAAAGGAAATATCTTCACATACAAACTAGACAGAAGCATTCTCAGAAACTTCTTTGCGGTGAGTGCATTCAACTCACTGACTTGAAGCTTCCTTTGGAAAGAGCAGTTTTGAAACACTCTTTTTGTAGAATCTGCAAGTGGATATGTGGAGCGCTTTGAGGCCTCTGCTGGAAAAGGAAATATCTTCACAGAAAAACTAGACAGAAGCATTCTCAGAAACGTCTTGGTCATGTGTGCATTGAACTCACAGAGTAGAACCTTCCTTTTCATAGAGAAGTTTGGAAACACTCTTTTAGTAGAATCTTCAGGTGGATGTATGGAGTGCTTTGAGGCCTATGCTGGAAAAGGAAATGTCTTCACGTAGAAAGGAGACAAAGGCATTCTCAGAAAGTTCCCTGTGCTTTGTGCATTCAACTCACAGAGTTCAGCCTTCTTTTTGATAGAGCAGTTTGGAAACACTCTTTGTGTGGAGTCTGCAAGTGGATAATTGGAGCGCTTTGAGGCCTACGCTGCAAAAGGAAATAGCATTGCATAAAAACTAGATGGAAGCATTCTCACAAACTTCTTTGTGGTGAGTGCATTCAACTCACAGAGTTGAACCTTCGTTTTGATAGACCAGTTTTGAAACACTGTTTTTGTAGTATTCGCAAGTGGATATTTGGAGCGCGTTGAGGCTGGAGTTGGAAAAGGAAATATCTTCACATACAAACTAGACGGAAGCATTCTCCGAAACTTCTTTGTCATGTGGGGATTGAACTCACAGTGTTGAACATTCCTTTTCATAGAGCGGTTCTGCGTGACTCTTTTTGTGGAAACTGCAAGTGGATATTTGGTGCGATTGCGGCATCTAGTGGAAAGGAACATACATTACGATGAAAACTAGATTGAACTCTTCTCAGGAACTTCTTTGCGATGAGTGCCTTCTACTCACAGAGTCGAACCTTCCTTTCGAGAGAAGAGTTTTGAGACACTCTTTTGGTGGAATCTGCAAGGGGGTCACTAGGGCGCTTTGATGCCTATGCTGGAAAAGGAAATATCTTCACACGAAAACTAGACAGAAGCATTCTCAGAAACCTTTTCTGATGTGCGCGTTCAACTCACCGAGTTGAACCTTCCTTTTGATAGAGCAGTTTTGAAACCCTCTTTTTGTAGAATCTGCAAGTGGAGATTTGGAGTGCTTTGAGTCCTATCCTGGAAAAGGAAATAACTTCACTTAGAACCTAGACGGAAGCATTCTCAGAGACTTCCCTGTGCTTTCTGCATTCGACTCACAGAGTTGAACCTTCCTTTTGATAAAACAGCTTTGAAACGCTCTTTTTGTAGGATCTGCAAGTCGATACTTGGAACGCTTTGAGGCCTATGCTGGAAAAGGAAATATCTTCACATAAAAACTAGAGAGAAGCATTCTCAGAAACTTCTTTGTGATCTGCGCATTCAACTCACAGAGTTGAAGCTTCCCTTTGCTATAGCAGTTCTGAAACTCTCTTTGAGTAGAATCTTCAAGGGGATATTCGGTGTGCCGAGAGGCCAACACTGGAAAAGGAAATATCTTCCCTTAAAAACTGGACGGAAGCGTTCTCAGAAACTACCCTGAGCTTTATGCATTCAACTCACAGAGAGGGCTCTTCCTTTGGAGAGCGCACTTTGGAAACACTCTTTTTGCAGAATTTGCTAGGGGATGTTTGGAGCTTTTGGAGGCCTATGCTGGAAAAGGAAATATCTTCACATACCAACTAGACAGAAGCATTCTCACAAACTTCTTTGTGATGAGTGCCTTCAACTCACAGACTTGAACCTTCCTTTTGAAAGAGCAGTTTTGAAACACTCCTTTTGTAGAATCTGCAAGTGGATATTTGGAGCGTTTTGAGGCCTTTGCTGGGAAATGAAATATCTTCACCTAAAAACTAGACAGAAGCATTCTCAGAAACATCTTTGCGATGTGTGCATTCAACTCGCAGGGTTGAACCTTCCTTTTGATAGAGCAGTTTTGAAACGCACTTTGTGTAGAATCTGCAAGTGGATATTTGGAGCGCTTTGAGGCCTATGCTGGAAAAGGGAATATCTTCACATAAACACTAGACAGACGCATTCTCAGAAACTTCTTTGTGATGTGTGCATTCAACTCACAGAGTTGAACCGGCCTTTTGATAGAGCCGTTTGGAAACAGCCTTTTTGTAACATCTGCAAGTGGATATTTGGAGCGATTTGAGGCCTATGATGGAAAGGGAAATATCTTCACATAGAAACTAGACAGAAGCCTTCTCAGAAACTTCTGTGGGATGAGTGCATTCAACTCACAGACTTGAACCTTCCTTTTGACAGAGAAGTTTTGAAACCCTCTTGTAGAGGCATCTGAATGAGGATCTTGGGAGCGCTTCGAGGCCAATGCTGGGAAACGAAATATCATCACATAGAAACTAGACAGAAGGATTCTCAGAAACTTCTTTGTGTTGAGGGCGTTCCACTCACAGACTTGAACGTCGCTCTTGAGAGAACAGTTTTGAAACACTCCTTTTGTAGAATCTGCAAGTGTTTATTTGGAGCGCTTTGAGTCCTATGTTGGAAAAGGAAATATCTTCACATACAAACTAGACAGAAGCATTCTCAGAAACTTCTTTGCGGTGAGTGCATTCAACTCACTGACTTGAAGCTTCCTTTGGAAAGAGCAGTTTTGAAACACTCTTTTTGTAGAATCTGCAAGTGGATATGTGGAGCGCTTTGAGGCCTCTGCTGGAAAAGGAAATATCTTCACAGAAAAACTAGACAGAAGCATTCTCAGAAACGTCTTGGTCATGTGTGCATTGAACTCACAGAGTAGAACCTTCCTTTTCATAGAGAAGTTTGGAAACACTCTTTTAGTAGAATCTTCAGGTGGATGTATGGAGTGCTTTGAGGCCTATGCTGGAAAAGGAAATGTCTTCACGTAGAAAGGAGACAAAGGCATTCTCAGAAAGTTCCCTGTGCTTTGTGCATTCAACTCACAGAGTTCAGCCTTCTTTTTGATAGAGCAGTTTGGAAACACTCTTTGTGTGGAGTCTGCAAGTGGATAATTGGAGCGCTTTGAGGCCTACGCTGCAAAAGGAAACAGCATTGCATAAAAACTAGATGGAAGCATTCTCACAAACTTCTTTGTGGTGAGTGCATTCAACTCACAGAGTTGAACCTTCGTTTTGATAGACCAGTTTTGAAACACTGTTTTTGTAGTATTCGCAAGTGGATATTTGGAGCGCGTTGAGGCTGGAGTTGGAAAAGGAAATATCTTCACATACAAACTAGACGGAAGCATTCTCCGAAACTTCTTTGTCATGTGGGGATTGAACTCACAGTGTTGAACATTCCTTTTCGTAGAGCGGTTCTGCGTGACTCTTTTTGTGGAAACTGCAAGTGGATATTTGGTGCGATTGCGGCATCTAGTGGAAAGGAACATACATTACGATGAAAACTAGATTGAACTCTTCTCAGGAACTTCTTTGCGATGAGTGCCTTCTACTCACAGAGTCGAACCTTCCTTTCGAGAGAAGAGTTTTGAGACACTCTTTTGGTGGAATCTGCAAGGGGGTCACTAGGGCGCTTTGATGCCTATGCTGGAAAAGGAAATATCTTCACACGAAAACTAGACAGAAGCATTCTCAGAAACCTTTTCTGATGTGCGCGTTCAACTCACCGAGTTGAACCTTCCTTTTGATAGAGCAGTTTTGAAACCCTCTTTTTGTAGAATCTGCAAGTGGAGATTTGGAGTGCTTTGAGTCCTATCCTGGAAAAGGAAATAACTTCACTTAGAACCTAGACGGAAGCATTCTCAGAGACTTCCCTGTGCTTTCTGCATTCGACTCACAGAGTTGAACCTTCCTTTTGATAAAACAGCTTTGAAACGCTCTTTTTGTAGAATCTGCAAGTCGATACTTGGAACGCTTTGAGGCCTATGCTGGAAAAGGAAATATCTTCACATAAAAACTAGAGAGAAGCATTCTCAGAAACTTCTTTGTGATCTGCGCATTCAACTCACAGAGTTGAAGCTTCCCTTTGCTATAGCAGTTTTGAAACTCTCTTTGAGTAGAATCTTCAAGGGGATATTCGGTGTGCCGAGAGGCCAACACTGGAAAAGGAAATATCTTCCCTTAAAAACTGGACGGAAGCGTTCTCAGAAACTACCCTGAGCTTTATGCATTCAACTCACAGAGAGGGCTCTTCCTTTGGAGAGCGCACTTTGGAAACACTCTTTTTGCAGAATTTGCTAGGGGATGTTTGGAGCTTTTGGAGGCCTATGCTGGAAAAGGAAATATCTTCACATACCAACTAGACAGAAGCATTCTCACAAACTTCTTTGTGATGAGTGCCTTCAACTCACAGACTTGAACCTTCCTTTTGAAAGAGCAGTTTTGAAACACTCCTTTTGTAGAATCTGCAAGTGGATATTTGGAGCGTTTTGAGGCCTTTGCTGGGAAATGAAATATCTTCACCTAAAAACTAGACAGAAGCATTCTCAGAAACATCTTTGCGATGTGTGCATTCAACTCGCAGGGTTGAACCTTCCTTTTGATAGAGCAGTTTTGAAACGCACTTTGTGTAGAATCTGCAAGTGGATATTTGGAGCGCTTTGAGGCCTATGCTGGAAAAGGGAATATCTTCACATAAACACTAGACAGACGCATTCTCAGAAACTTCTTTGTGATGTGTGCATTCAACTCACAGAGTTGAACCGGCCTTTTGATAGAGCCGTTTGGAAACAGCCTTTTTGTAACATCTGCAAGTGGATATTTGGAGCGATTTGAGGCCTATGATGGAAAGGGAAATATCTTCACATAGAAACTAGACAGAAGCCTTCTCAGAAACTTCTGTGGGATGAGTGCATTCAACTCACAGACTTGAACCTTCCTTTTGACAGAGAAGTTTTGAAACCCTCTTGTAGAGGCATCTGAATGAGGATCTTGGGAGCGCTTCGAGGCCAATGCTGGGAAACGAAATATCATCACATAGAAACTAGACAGAAGGATTCTCAGAAACTTCTTTGTGTTGAGGGCGTTCCACTCACAGACTTGAACGTCGCTCTTGAGAGAACAGTTTTGAAACACTCCTTTTGTAGAATCTGCAAGTGTTTATTTGGAGCGCTTTGAGGCCTATGTTGGAAAAGGAAATATCTTCACATACAAACTAGACAGAAGCATTCTCAGAAACTTCTTTGCGGTGAGTGCATTCAACTCACTGACTTGAAGCTTCCTTTGGAAAGAGCAGTTTTGAAACACTCTTTTTGTAGAATCTGCAAGTGGATATGTGGAGCGCTTTGAGGCCTCTGCTGGAAAAGGAAATATCTTCACAGAAAAACTAGACAGAAGCATTCTCAGAAACGTCTTGGTCATGTGTGCATTGAACTCACAGAGTAGAACCTTCCTTTTCATAGAGAAGTTTGGAAACACTCTTTTAGTAGAATCTTCAGGTGGATGTATGGAGTGCATTGAGGCCTATGCTGGAAAAGGAAATGTCTTCACGTAGAAAGGAGACAAAGGCATTCTCAGAAAGTTCCCTGTGCTTTGTGCATTCAACTCACAGAGTTCAGCCTTCTTTTTGATAGAGCAGTTTGGAAACACTCTTTGTGTGGAGTCTGCAAGTGGATAATTGGAGCGCTTTGAGGCCTACGCTGCAAAAGGAAATAGCATTGCATAAAAACTAGATGGAAGCATTCTCACAAACTTCTTTGTGGTGAGTGCATTCAACTCACAGAGTTGAACCTTCGTTTTGATAGACCAGTTTTGAAACACTGTTTTTGTAGTATTCGCAAGTGGATATTTGGAGCGCGTTGAGGCTGGAGTTGGAAAAGGAAATATCTTCACATACAAACTAGACGGAAGCATTCTCCGAAACTTCTTTGTCATGTGGGGATTGAACTCACAGTGTTGAACATTCCTTTTCGTAGAGCGGTTCTGCGTGACTCTTTTTGTGGAAACTGCAAGTGGATATTTGGTGCGATTGCGGCATCTAGTGGAAAGGAAAATACATTACGATGAAAACTAGATTGAACTCTTCTCAGGAACTTCTTTGCGATGAGTGCCTTCTACTCACAGAGTCGAACCTTCCTTTCGAGAGAAGAGTTTTGAGACACTCTTTTGGTGGAATCTGCAAGGGGGTCACTAGGGCGCTTTGATGCCTATGCTGGAAAAGGAAATATCTTCACACGAAAACTAGACAGAAGCATTCTCAGAAACCTTTTCTGATGTGCGCGTTCAACTCACCGAGTTGAACCTTCCTTTTGATAGAGCAGTTTTGAAACCCTCTTTTTGTAGAATCTGCAAGTGGAGATTTGGAGTGCTTTGAGTCCTATCCTGGAAAAGGAAATAACTTCACTTAGAACCTAGACGGAAGCATTCTCAGAGACTTCCCTGTGCTTTCTGCATTCGACTCACAGAGTTGAACCTTCCTTTTGATAAAACAGCTTTGAAACGCTCTTTTTGTAGAATCTGCAAGTCGATACTTGGAACGCTTTGAGGCCTATGCTGGAAAAGGAAATATCTTCACATAAAAACTAGAGAGAAGCATTCTCAGAAACTTCTTTGTGATCTGCGCATTCAACTCACAGAGTTGAAGCTTCCCTTTGCTATAGCAGTTTTGAAACTCTCTTTGAGTAGAATCTTCAAGGGGATATTCGGTGTGCCGAGAGGCCAACACTGGAAAAGGAAATATCTTCCCTTAAAAACTGGACGGAAGCGTTCTCAGAAACTACCCTGAGCTTTATGCATTCAACTCACAGAGAGGGCTCTTCCTTTGGAGAGCGCACTTTTGAAACACTCTTTTTGCAGAATTTGCTAGGGGATGTTTGGAGCTTTTGGAGGCCTATGCTGGAAAAGGAAATATCTTCACATACCAACTAGACAGAAGCATTCTCACAAACTTCTTTGTGATGAGTGCCTTCAACTCACAGACTTGAACCTTCCTTTTGAAAGAGCAGTTTTGAAACACTCCTTTTGTAGAATCTGCAAGTGGATATTTGGAGCGTTTTGAGGCCTTTGCTGGGAAATGAAATATCTTCACCTAAAAACTAGACAGAAGCATTCTCAGAAACATCTTTGCGATGTGTGCATTCAACTCGCAGGGTTGAACCTTCCTTTTGATAGAGCAGTTTTGAAACGCACTTTGTGTAGAATCTGCAAGTGGATATTTGGAGCGCTTTGAGGCCTATGCTGGAAAAGGGAATATCTTCACATAAACACTAGACAGACGCATTCTCAGAAACTTCTTTGTGATGTGTGCATTCAACTCACAGAGTTGAACCGGCCTTTTGATAGAGCCGTTTGGAAACAGCCTTTTTGTAACATCTGCAAGTGGATATTTGGAGCGATTTGAGGCCTATGATGGAAAGGGAAATATCTTCACATAGAAACTAGACAGAAGCCTTCTCAGAAACTTCTGTGGGATGAGTGCATTCAACTCACAGACTTGAACCTTCCTTTTGACAGAGAAGTTTTGAAACCCTCTTGTAGAGGCATCTGAATGAGGATCTTGGGAGCGCTTCGAGGCCAATGCTGGGAAACGAAATATCATCACATAGAAACTAGACAGAAGGATTCTCAGAAACTTCTTTGTGTTGAGGGCGTTCCACTCACAGACTTGAACGTCGCTCTTGAGAGAACAGTTTTGAAACACTCCTTTTGTAGAATCTGCAAGTGTTTATTTGGAGCGCTTTGAGGCCTATGTTGGAAAAGGAAATATCTTCACATACAAACTAGACAGAAGCATTCTCAGAAACTTCTTTGCGGTGAGTGCATTCAACTCACTGACTTGAAGCTTCCTTAAGAAAGAGCAGTTTTGAAACACTCTTTTTGTAGAATCTGCAAGTGGATATGTGGAGCGCTTTGAGGCCTCTGCTGGAAAAGGAAATATCTTCACAGAAAAACTAGACAGAAGCATTCTCAGAAACGTCTTGGTCATGTGTGCATTGAACTCACAGAGTAGAACCTTCCTTTTCATAGAGAAGTTTGGAAACACTCTTTTAGTAGAATCTTCAGGTGGATGTATGGAGTGCTTTGAGGCCTATGCTGGAAAAGGAAATGTCTTCACGTAGAAAGGAGACAAAGGCATTCTCAGAAAGTTCCCTGTGCTTTGTGCATTCAACTCACAGAGTTCAGCCTTCTTTTTGATAGAGCAGTTTGGAAACACTCTTTGTGTGGAGTCTGCAAGTGGATAATTGGAGCGCTTTGAGGCCTACGCTGCAAAAGGAAATAGCATTGCATAAAAACTAGATGGAAGCATTCTCACAAACTTCTTTGTGGTGAGTGCATTCAACTCACAGAGTTGAACCTTCGTTTTGATAGACCAGTTTTGAAACACTGTTTTTGTAGTATTCGCAAGTGGATATTTGGAGCGCGTTGAGGCTGGAGTTGGAAAAGGAAATATCTTCACATACAAACTAGACGGAAGCATTCTCCGAAACTTCTTTGTCATGTGGGGATTGAACTCACAGTGTTGAACATTCCTTTTCGTAGAGCGGTTCTGCGTGACTCTTTTTGTGGAAACTGCAAGTGGATATTTGGTGCCATTGCGGCATCTAGTGGAAAGGAACATACATTACGATGAAAACTAGATTGAACTCTTCTCAGGAACTTCTTTGCGATGAGTGCCTTCTACTCACAGAGTCGAACCTTCCTTTCGAGAGAAGAGTTTTGAGACACTCTTTTGGTGGAATCTGCAAGGGGGTCACTAGGGCGCTTTGATGCCTATGCTGGAAAAGGAAATATCTTCACACGAAAACTAGACAGAAGCATTCTCAGAAACCTTTTCTGATGTGCGCGTTCAACTCACCGAGTTGAACCTTCCTTTTGATAGAGCAGTTTTGAAACCCTCTTTTTGTAGAATCTGCAAGTGGAGATTTGGAGTGCTTTGAGTCCTATCCTGGAAAAGGAAATAACTTCACTTAGAACCTAGACGGAAGCATTCTCAGAGACTTCCCTGTGCTTTCTGCATTCGACTCACAGAGTTGAACCTTCCTTTTGATAAAACAGCTTTGAAACGCTCTTTTTGTAGAATCTGCAAGTCGATACTTGGAACGCTTTGAGGCCTATGCTGGAAAAGGAAATATCTTCACATAAAAACTAGAGAGAAGCATTCTCAGAAACTTCTTTGTGATCTGCGCATTCAACTCACAGAGTTGAAGCTTCCCTTTGCTATAGCAGTTTTGAAACTCTCTTTGAGTAGAATCTTCAAGGGGATATTCGGTGTGCCGAGAGGCCAACACTGGAAAAGGAAATATCTTCCCTTAAAAACTGGACGGAAGCGTTCTCAGAAACTACCCTGAGCTTTATGCATTCAACTCACAGAGAGGGCTCTTCCTTTGGAGAGCGCACTTTGGAAACACTCTTTTTGCAGAATTTGCTAGGGGATGTTTGGAGCTTTTGGAGGCCTATGCTGGAAAAGGAAATATCTTCACATACCAACTAGACAGAAGCATTCTCACAAACTTCTTTGTGATGAGTGCCTTCAACTCACAGACTTGAACCTTCCTTTTGAAAGAGCAGTTTTGAAACACTCCTTTTGTAGAATCTGCAAGTGGATATTTGGAGCGTTTTGAGGCCTTTGCTGGGAAATGAAATATCTTCACCTAAAAACTAGACAGAAGCATTCTCAGAAACATCTTTGCGATGTGTGCATTCAACTCACAGGGTTGAACCTTCCTTTTGATAGAGCAGTTTTGAAACGCACTTTGTGTAGAATCTGCAAGTGGATATTTGGAGCGCTTTGAGGCCTACGCTGGAAAAGGGAATATCTTCACATAAACACTACACAGAAGCATTCTCAGAAACTTCTTTGTGATGTGTGCATTCAACTCACAGAGCTGAACCGGCCTTTTGATAGAGCCGTTTGGAAACAGCCTTTTTGTAACATCTGCAAGTGGATATTTGGAGCGATTTGGGGCTTATGATGGAAAGGGAAATATCTTCACATAGAAACTAGACAGAAGCCTTCTCAGAAACTTCTGTGTGATGAGTGCATTCAACTCACAGACTTGAACCTTCCTTTTGATAGAGAAGTTTTGAAACACTCTTTTAGAGGCATGTGAATGAGGATCTTGGGAGCGCTTCGAGGCCAATGCTGGGAAACGAAATATCATCACATAGAAACTAGACAGATGGATTCTCAGAAACTTCTTTGTGATGAGTGCGTTCCACTCACAGACTTGAACGTCCCTCTTGAGAGAACAGTTTTGAAACACTCCTTTTGTAGAATCTGCAAGTGTTTATTTGGAGCGCTTTGAGGCCTATGTTGGAAAAGGAAATATCTTCACATATAAACTAGACAGAAGCATTCTCAGAAACTTCTTTGCGATGAGTGCATTCAACGCACAGACTTGAAGCTTCCTTTGGAAAGAGCAGTTTTGAAACACTCTTTTTGTAGAATCTGCAAGTGGATATGTGGAGCGCTTTGAGGCCTCTGCTGGAAAAGGAAATATCTTCACAGAAAAACTAGACAGAAGCATTCTCAGAAACGTCTTGGTCATGTGTGCATTGAACTCACAGAGTAGAACCTTCCTTTTCATAGAGAAGTTTGGAAACACTCTTTTAGTAGAATCTTCAGGTGGATGTATGGAGTGCTTTGAGGCCTATGCTGGAAAAGGAAATGTCTTCACGTAGAAAGGAGACAAAGGCATTCTCAGAAAGTTCCCTGTGCTTTGTGCATTCAACTCACAGAGTTCAGCCTTCTTTTTGATAGAGCAGTTTGGAAACACTCTTTGTGTGGAGTCTGCAAGTGGATAATTGGAGCGCTTTGAGGCCTACGCTGCAAAAGGAAATAGCATTGCATAAAAACTAGATGGAAGCATTCTCACAAACTTCTTTGTGGTGAGTGCATTCAACTCACAGAGTTGAACCTTCGTTTTGATAGACCAGTTTTGAAACACTGTTTTTGTAGTATTCGCAAGTGGATATTTGGAGCGCGTTGAGGCTGGAGTTGGAAAAGGAAATATCTTCACATACAAACTAGACGGAAGCATTCTCCGAAACTTCTTTGTCATGTGGGGATTGAACTCACAGTGTTGAACATTCCTTTTCGTAGAGCGGTTCTGCGTGACTCTTTTTGTGGAAACTGCAAGTGGATATTTGGTGCCATTGCGGCATCTAGTGGAAAGGAACATACATTACGATGAAAACTAGATTGAACTCTTCTCAGGAACTTCTTTGCGATGAGTGCCTTCTACTCACAGAGTCGAACCTTCCTTTCGAGAGAAGAGTTTTGAGACACTCTTTTGGTGGAATCTGCAAGGGGGTCACTAGGGCGCTTTGATGCCTATGCTGGAAAAGGAAATATCTTCACACGAAAACTAGACAGAAGCATTCTCAGAAACCTTTTCTGATGTGCGCGTTCAACTCACCGAGTTGAACCTTCCTTTTGATAGAGCAGTTTTGAAACCCTCTTTTTGTAGAATCTGCAAGTGGAGATTTGGAGTGCTTTGAGTCCTATCCTGGAAAAGGAAATAACTTCACTTAGAACCTAGACGGAAGCATTCTCAGAGACTTCCCTGTGCTTTCTGCATTCGACTCACAGAGTTGAACCTTCCTTTTGATAAAACAGCTTTGAAACGCTCTTTTTGTAGAATCTGCAAGTCGATACTTGGAACGCTTTGAGGCCTATGCTGGAAAAGGAAATATCTTCACATAAAAACTAGAGAGAAGCATTCTCAGAAACTTCTTTGTGATCTGCGCATTCAACTCACAGAGTTGAAGCTTCCCTTTGCTATAGCAGTTTTGAAACTCTCTTTGAGTAGAATCTTCAAGGGGATATTCGGTGTGCCGAGAGGCCAACACTGGAAAAGGAAATATCTTCCCTTAAAAACTGGACGGAAGCGTTCTCAGAAACTACCCTGAGCTTTATGCATTCAACTCACAGAGAGGGCTCTTCCTTTGGAGAGCGCACTTTGGAAACACTCTTTTTGCAGAATTTGCTAGGGGATGTTTGGAGCTTTTGGAGGCCTATGCTGGAAAAGGAAATATCTTCACATACCAACTAGACAGAAGCATTCTCACAAACTTCTTTGTGATGAGTGCCTTCAACTCACAGACTTGAACCTTCCTTTTGAAAGAGCAGTTTTGAAACACTCCTTTTGTAGAATCTGCAAGTGGATATTTGGAGCGTTTTGAGGCCTTTGCTGGGAAATGAAATATCTTCACCTAAAAACTAGACAGAAGCATTCTCAGAAACACCTTTGCGATGTGTGCATTCAACTCGCAGGGTTGAACCTTCCTTTTGATAGAGCAGTTTTGAAACGCACTTTGTGTAGAATCTGCAAGTGGATATTTGGAGCGCTTTGAGGCCTATGCTGGAAAAGGGAATATCTTCACATAAACACTAGACAGACGCATTCTCAGAAACTTCTTTGTGATGTGTGCATTCAACTCACAGAGTTGAACCGGCCTTTTGATAGAGCCGTTTGGAAACAGCCTTTTTGTAACATCTGCAAGTGGATATTTGGAGCGATTTGAGGCCTATGATGGAAAGGGAAATATCTTCACATAGAAACTAGACAGAAGCCTTCTCAGAAACTTCTGTGGGATGAGTGCATTCAACTCACAGACTTGAACCTTCCTTTTGACAGAGAAGTTTTGAAACCCTCTTGTAGAGGCATCTGAATGAGGATCTTGGGAGCGCTTCGAGGCCAATGCTGGGAAACGAAATATCATCACATAGAAACTAGACAGAAGGATTCTCAGAAACTTCTTTGTGTTGAGGGCGTTCCACTCACAGACTTGAACGTCGCTCTTGAGAGAACAGTTTTGAAACACTCCTTTTGTAGAATCTGCAAGTGTTTATTTGGAGCGCTTTGAGGCCTATGTTGGAAAAGGAAATATCTTCACATACAAACTAGACAGAAGCATTCTCAGAAACTTCTTTGCGGTGAGTGCATTCAACTCACTGACTTGAAGCTTCCTTTGGAAAGAGCAGTTTTGAAACACTCTTTTTGTAGAATCTGCAAGTGGATATGTGGAGCGCTTTGAGGCCTCTGCTGGAAAAGGAAATATCTTCACAGAAAAACTAGACAGAAGCATTCTCAGAAACGTCTTGGTCATGTGTGCATTGAACTCACAGAGTAGAACCTTCCTTTTCATAGAGAAGTTTGGAAACACTCTTTTAGTAGAATCTTCAGGTGGATGTATGGAGTGCTTTGAGGCCTATGCTGGAAAAGGAAATGTCTTCACGTAGAAAGGAGACAAAGGCATTCTCAGAAAGTTCCCTGTGCTTTGTGCATTCAACTCACAGAGTTCAGCCTTCTTTTTGATAGAGCAGTTTGGAAACACTCTTTGTGTGGAGTCTGCAAGTGGATAATTGGAGCGCTTTGAGGCCTACGCTGCAAAAGGAAATAGCATTGCATAAAAACTAGATGGAAGCATTCTCACAAACTTCTTTGTGGTGAGTGCATTCAACTCACAGAGTTGAACCTTCGTTTTGATAGACCAGTTTTGAAACACTGTTTTTGTAGTATTCGCAAGTGGATATTTGGAGCGCGTTGAGGCTGGAGTTGGAAAAGGAAATATCTTCACATACAAACTAGACGGAAGCATTCTCCGAAACTTCTTTGTCATGTGGGGATTGAACTCACAGTGTTGAACATTCCTTTTCGTAGAGCGGTTCTGCGTGACTCTTTTTGTGGAAACTGCAAGTGGATATTTGGTGCCATTGCGGCATCTAGTGGAAAGGAACATACATTACGATGAAAACTAGATTGAACTCTTCTCAGGAACTTCTTTGCGATGAGTGCCTTCTACTCACAGAGTCGAACCTTCCTTTCGAGAGAAGAGTTTTGAGACACTCTTTTGGTGGAATCTGCAAGGGGGTCACTAGGGCGCTTTGATGCCTATGCTGGAAAAGGAAATATCTTCACACGAAAACTAGACAGAAGCATTCTCAGAAACCTTTTCTGATGTGCGCGTTCAACTCACCGAGTTGAACCTTCCTTTTGATAGAGCAGTTTTGAAACCCTCTTTTTGTAGAATCTGCAAGTGGAGATTTGGAGTGCTTTGAGTCCTATCCTGGAAAAGGAAATAACTTCACTTAGAACCTAGACGGAAGCATTCTCAGAGACTTCCCTGTGCTTTCTGCATTCGACTCACAGAGTTGAACCTTCCTTTTGATAAAACAGCTTTGAAACGCTCTTTTTGTAGAATCTGCAAGTCGATACTTGGAACGCTTTGAGGCCTATGCTGGAAAAGGAAATATCTTCACATAAAAACTAGAGAGAAGCATTCTCAGAAACTTCTTTGTGATCTGCGCATTCAACTCACAGAGTTGAAGCTTCCCTTTGCTATAGCAGTTTTGAAACTCTCTTTGAGTAGAATCTTCAAGGGGATATTCGGTGTGCCGAGAGGCCAACACTGGAAAAGGAAATATCTTCCCTTAAAAACTGGACGGAAGCGTTCTCAGAAACTACCCTGAGCTTTATGCATTCAACTCACAGAGAGGGCTCTTCCTTTGGAGAGCGCACTTTGGAAACACTCTTTTTGCAGAATTTGCTAGGGGATGTTTGGAGCTTTTGGAGGCCTATGCTGGAAAAGGAAATATCTTCACATACCAACTAGACAGAAGCATTCTCACAAACTTCTTTGTGATGAGTGCCTTCAACTCACAGACTTGAACCTTCCTTTTGAAAGAGCAGTTTTGAAACACTCCTTTTGTAGAATCTGCAAGTGGATATTTGGAGCGTTTTGAGGCCTTTGCTGGGAAATGAAATATCTTCACCTAAAAACTAGACAGAAGCATTCTCAGAAACATCTTTGCGATGTGTGCATTCAACTCGCAGGGTTGAACCTTCCTTTTGATAGAGCAGTTTTGAAACGCACTTTGTGTAGAATCTGCAAGTGGATATTTGGAGCGCTTTGAGGCCTATGCTGGAAAAGGGAATATCTTCACATAAACACTAGACAGACGCATTCTCAGAAACTTCTTTGTGATGTGTGCATTCAACTCACAGAGTTGAACCGGCCTTTTGATAGAGCCGTTTGGAAACAGCCTTTTTGTAACATCTGCAAGTGGATATTTGGAGCGATTTGAGGCCTATGATGGAAAGGGAAATATCTTCACATAGAAACTAGACAGAAGCCTTCTCAGAAACTTCTGTGGGATGAGTGCATTCAACTCACAGACTTGAACCTTCCTTTTGACAGAGAAGTTTTGAAACCCTCTTGTAGAGGCATCTGAATGAGGATCTTGGGAGCGCTTCGAGGCCAATGCTGGGAAACGAAATATCATCACATAGAAACTAGACAGAAGGATTCTCAGAAACTTCTTTGTGTTGAGGGCGTTCCACTCACAGACTTGAACGTCGCTCTTGAGAGAACAGTTTTGAAACACTCCTTTTGTAGAATCTGCAAGTGTTTATTTGGAGCGCTTTGAGGCCTATGTTGGAAAAGGAAATATCTTCACATACAAACTAGACAGAAGCATTCTCAGAAACTTCTTTGCGGTGAGTGCATTCAACTCACTGACTTGAAGCTTCCTTTGGAAAGAGCAGTTTTGAAACACTCTTTTTGTAGAATCTGCAAGTGGATATGTGGAGCGCTTTGAGGCCTCTGCTGGAAAAGGAAATATCTTCACAGAAAAACTAGACAGAAGCATTCTCAGAAACGTCTTGGTCATGTGTGCATTGAACTCACAGAGTAGAACCTTCCTTTTCATAGAGAAGTTTGGAAACACTCTTTTAGTAGAATCTTCAGGTGGATGTATGGAGTGCTTTGAGGCCTATGCTGGAAAAGGAAATGTCTTCACGTAGAAAGGAGACAAAGGCATTCTCAGAAAGTTCCCTGTGCTTTGTGCATTCAACTCACAGAGTTCAGCCTTCTTTTTGATAGAGCAGTTTGGAAACACTCTTTGTGTGGAGTCTGCAAGTGGATAATTGGAGCGCTTTGAGGCCTACGCTGCAAAAGGAAATAGCATTGCATAAAAACTAGATGGAAGCATTCTCACAAACTTCTTTGTGGTGAGTGCATTCAACTCACAGAGTTGAACCTTCGTTTTGATAGACCAGTTTTGAAACACTGTTTTTGTAGTATTCGCAAGTGGATATTTGGAGCGCGTTGAGGCTGGAGTTGGAAAAGGAAATATCTTCACATACAAACTAGACGGAAGCATTCTCCGAAACTTCTTTGTCATGTGGGGATTGAACTCACAGTGTTGAACATTCCTTTTCGTAGAGCGGTTCTGCGTGACTCTTTTTGTGGAAACTGCAAGTGGATATTTGGTGCCATTGCGGCATCTAGTGGAAAGGAACATACATTACGATGAAAACTAGATTGAACTCTTCTCAGGAACTTCTTTGCGATGAGTGCCTTCTACTCACAGAGTCGAACCTTCCTTTCGAGAGAAGAGTTTTGAGACACTCTTTTGGTGGAATCTGCAAGGGGGTCACTAGGGCGCTTTGATGCCTATGCTGGAAAAGGAAATATCTTCACACGAAAACTAGACAGAAGCATTCTCAGAAACCTTTTCTGATGTGCGCGTTCAACTCACCGAGTTGAACCTTCCTTTTGATAGAGCAGTTTTGAAACCCTCTTTTTGTAGAATCTGCAAGTGGAGATTTGGAGTGCTTTGAGTCCTATCCTGGAAAAGGAAATAACTTCACTTAGAACCTAGACGGAAGCATTCTCAGAGACTTCCCTGTGCTTTCTGCATTCGACTCACAGAGTTGAACCTTCCTTTTGATAAAACAGCTTTGAAACGCTCTTTTTGTAGAATCTGCAAGTCGATACTTGGAACGCTTTGAGGCCTATGCTGGAAAAGGAAATATCTTCACATAAAAACTAGAGAGAAGCATTCTCAGAAACTTCTTTGTGATCTGCGCATTCAACTCACAGAGTTGAAGCTTCCCTTTGCTATAGCAGTTTTGAAACTCTCTTTGAGTAGAATCTTCAAGGGGATATTCGGTGTGCCGAGAGGCCAACACTGGAAAAGGAAATATCTTCCCTTAAAAACTGGACGGAAGCGTTCTCAGAAACTACCCTGAGCTTTATGCATTCAACTCACAGAGAGGGCTCTTCCTTTGGAGAGCGCACTTTGGAAACACTCTTTTTGCAGAATTTGCTAGGGGATGTTTGGAGCTTTTGGAGGCCTATGCTGGAAAAGGAAATATCTTCACATACCAACTAGACAGAAGCATTCTCACAAACTTCTTTGTGATGAGTGCCTTCAACTCACAGACTTGAACCTTCCTTTTGAAAGAGCAGTTTTGAAACACTCCTTTTGTAGAATCTGCAAGTGGATATTTGGAGCGTTTTGAGGCCTTTGCTGGGAAATGAAATATCTTCACCTAAAAACTAGACAGAAGCATTCTCAGAAACATCTTTGCGATGTGTGCATTCAACTCGCAGGGTTGAACCTTCCTTTTGATAGAGCAGTTTTGAAACGCACTTTGTGTAGAATCTGCAAGTGGATATTTGGAGCGCTTTGAGGCCTATGCTGGAAAAGGGAATATCTTCACATAAACACTAGACAGACGCATTCTCAGAAACTTCTTTGTGATGTGTGCATTCAACTCACAGAGTTGAACCGGCCTTTTGATAGAGCCGTTTGGAAACAGCCTTTTTGTAACATCTGCAAGTGGATATTTGGAGCGATTTGAGGCCTATGATGGAAAGGGAAATATCTTCACATAGAAACTAGACAGAAGCCTTCTCAGAAACTTCTGTGGGATGAGTGCATTCAACTCACAGACTTGAACCTTCCTTTTGACAGAGAAGTTTTGAAACCCTCTTGTAGAGGCATCTGAATGAGGATCTTGGGAGCGCTTCGAGGCCAATGCTGGGAAACGAAATATCATCACATAGAAACTAGACAGAAGGATTCTCAGAAACTTCTTTGTGTTGAGGGCGTTCCACTCACAGACTTGAACGTCGCTCTTGAGAGAACAGTTTTGAAACACTCCTTTTGTAGAATCTGCAAGTGTTTATTTGGAGCGCTTTGAGGCCTATGTTGGAAAAGGAAATATCTTCACATACAAACTAGACAGAAGCATTCTCAGAAACTTCTTTGCGGTGAGTGCATTCAACTCACTGACTTGAAGCTTCCTTAAGAAAGAGCAGTTTTGAAACCCTCTTTTTGTAGAATCTGCAAGTGGATATGTGGAGCGCTTTGAGGCCTCTGCTGGAAAAGGAAATATCTTCACAGAAAAACCAGACAGAAGCATTCTCAGAAACGTCTTGGTCATGTGTGCATTGAACTCACAGAGTAGAACCTTCCTTTTCATAGAGAAGTTTGGAAACACTCTTTTAGTAGAATCTTCAGGTGGATGTATGGAGTGCTTTGAGGCCTATGCTGGAAAAGGAAATGTCTTCACGTAGAAACGAGACAAAGGCATTCTCAGAAAGTTCGCTGTGCTTTGTGCATTCAACTCACAGAGTTCAGCCTTCTTTTTGATAGAGCAGTTTGGAAACACTCTTTGTGTGGAGTCTGCAAGTGGATAATTGGAGCGCTTTGAGGCCTACGCTGCAAAAGGAAATAGCATTGCATAAAAACTAGATGGAAGCATTCTCACAAACTTCTTTGTGGTGAGTGCATTCAACTCACAGAGTTGAACCTTCGTTTTGATAGACCAGTTTTGAAACACTGTTTTTGTAGTATTCGCAAGTGGATATTTGGAGCGCGTTGAGGCTGGAGTTGGAAAAGGAAATATCTTCACATACAAACTAGACGGAAGCATTCTCCGAAACTTCTTTGTCATGTGGGGATTGAACTCACAGTGTTGAACATTCCTTTTCGTAGAGCGGTTCTGCGTGGCTCTTTTTGTGGAAACTGCAAGTGGATATTTGGTGCGATTGCGGCATCTAGTGGAAAGGAACATACATTACGATGAAAACTAGATTGAACTCTTCTCAGGAACTTCTTTGCGATGAGTGCCTTCTACTCACAGAGTCGAACCTTCCTTTCGAGAGAAGAGTTTTGAGACACTCTTTTGGTGGAATCTGCAAGGGGGTCACTAGGGCGCTTTGATGCCTATGCTGGAAAAGGAAATATCTTCACACGAAAACTAGACAGAAGCATTCTCAGAAACCTTTTCTGATGTGCGCGTTCAACTCACCGAGTTGAACCTTCCTTTTGATAGAGCAGTTTTGAAACCCTCTTTTTGTAGAATCTGCAAGTGGAGATTTGGAGTGCTTTGAGTCCTGTCCTGGAAAAGGAAATAACTTCACTTAGAACCTAGACGGAAGCATTCTCAGAGACTTCCCTGTGCTTTCTGCATTCGACTCACAGAGTTGAACCTTCCTTTTGATAAAACAGCTTTGAAACGCTCTTTTTGTAGAATCTGCAAGTCGATACTTGGAACGCTTTGAGGCCTATGCTGGAAAAGGAAATATCTTCACATAAAAACTAGAGAGAAGCATTCTCAGAAACTTCTTTGTGATCTGCGCATTCAACTCACAGAGTTGAAGCTTCCCTTTGCTATAGCAGTTTTGAAACTCTCTTTGAGTAGAATCTTCAAGGGGATATTCGGTGTGCCGAGAGGCCAACACTGGAAAAGGAAATATCTTCCCTTAAAAACTGGACGGAAGCGTTCTCAGAAACTACCCTGAGCTTTATGCATTCAACTCACAGAGAGGGCTCTTCCTTTGGAGAGCGCACTTTTGAAACACTCTTTTTGCAGAATTTGCTAGGGGATGTTTGGAGCTTTTGGAGGCCTATGCTGGAAAAGGAAATATCTTCACATACCAACTAGACAGAAGCATTCTCACAAACTTCTTTGTGATGAGTGCCTTCAACTCACAGACTTGAACCTTCCTTTTGAAAGAGCAGTTTTGAAACACTCCTTTTGTAGAATCTGCAAGTGGATATTTGGAGCGTTTTGAGGCCTTTGCTGGGAAATGAAATATCTTCACCTAAAAACTAGACAGAAGCATTCTCAGAAACATCTTTGCGATGTGTGCATTCAACTCACAGGGTTGAACCTTCCTTTTGATAGAGCAGTTTTGAAACGCACTTTGTGTAGAATCTGCAAGTGGATATTTGGAGCGCTTTGAGGCCTATGCTGGAAAAGGGAATATCTTCACATAAACACTAGACAGACGCATTCTCAGAAACTTCTTTGTGATGTGTGCATTCAACTCACAGAGCTGAACCGGCCTTTTGATAGAGCCGTTTGGAAACAGCCTTTTTGTAACATCTGCAAGTGGATATTTGGAGCGATTTGGGGCCTATGATGGAAAGGGAAATATCTTCACATAGAAACTAGACAGAAGCCTTCTCAGAAACTTCTGTGTGATGAATGCGTTCAACTCACAGACTTGAACCTTCCTTTTGACAGAGATGTTTTGAAACACTCTTTTAGAGGCATGTGAATGAGGATCTTGGGAACGCTTCGAGGCCAATGCTGGGAAACGAAATATCATCACATAGAAACTAGACAGATGGATTCTCAGAAACTTCTTTGTGATGAGTGCGTTCCACTCACAGACTTGAACGTCGCTCTTGAGAGAACAGTTTTGAAACACTCCTTTTGTAGAATCTGCAAGTGTTTATTTGGAGCGCTTTGAGGCCTATGTTGGAAAAGGAAATATCTTCACATATAAACTAGACAGAAGCATTCTCAGAAACTTCTTTGCGATGAGGGCATTCAACGCACAGACTTGAAGCTTCCTTTGGAAAGAGCAGTTTTGAAACACTCTTTTTGTAGAATCTGCAAGTGGATATGTGGAGCGCTTTGAGGCCTCTGCTGGAAAAGGAAATATCTTCACAGAAAAACTAGTCAGAAGCATTCTCAGAAACGTCTTGGTCATGTGTGCATTGAACTCACAGAGTAGAACCTTCCTTTTCATAGAGAAGTTTGGAAACACTCTTTTAGTAGAATCTTCAGGTGGATGTATGGAGTGCTTTGAGGCCTATGCTGGAAAAGGAAATGTCTTCACGTAGAAAGGAGACAAAGGCATTCTCAGAAAGTTCCCTGTGCTTTGTGCATTCAACTCACAGAGTTCAGCCTTCTTTTTGATAGAGCAGTTTGGAAACACTCTTTGTGTGGAGTCTGCAAGTGGATAATTGGAGCGCTTTGAGGCCTACGCTGCAAAAGGAAATAGCATTGCATAAAAACTAGATGGAAGCATTCTCACAAACTTCTTTGTGGTGAGTGCATTCAACTCACAGAGTTGAACCTTCGTTTTGATAGACCAGTTTTGAAACACTGTTTTTGTAGTATTCGCAAGTGGATATTTGGAGCGCGTTGAGGCTGGAGTTGGAAAAGGAAATATCTTCACATACAAACTAGACGGAAGCATTCTCCGAAACTTCTTTGTCATGTGGGGATTGAACTCACAGTGTTGAACATTCCTTTTCGTAGAGCGGTTCTGCGTGACTCTTTTTGTGGAAACTGCAAGTGGATATTTGGTGCCATTGCGGCATCTAGTGGAAAGGAACATACATTACGATGAAAACTAGATTGAACTCTTCTCAGGAACTTCTTTGCGATGAGTGCCTTCTACTCACAGAGTCGAACCTTCCTTTCGAGAGAAGAGTTTTGAGACACTCTTTTGGTGGAATCTGCAAGGGGGTCACTAGGGCGCTTTGATGCCTATGCTGGAAAAGGAAATATCTTCACACGTAAACTAGACAGAAGCATTCTCAGAAACCTTTTCTGATGTGCGCGTTCAACTCACCGAGTTGAACCTTCCTTTTGATAGAGCAGTTTTGAAACCCTCTTTTTGTAGAATCTGCAAGTGGAGATTTGGAGTGCTTTGAGTCCTATCCTGGAAAAGGAAATAACTTCACTTAGAACCTAGACGGAAGCATTCTCAGAGACTTCCCTGTGCTTTCTGCATTCGACTCACAGAGTTGAACCTTCCTTTGGATAAAACAGCTTTGAAACGCTCTTTTTGTAGAATCTGCAAGTCGATACTTGGAACGCTTTGAGGCCTATGCTGGAAAAGGAAATATCTTCACATAAAAACTAGAGAGAAGCATTCTCAGAAACTTCTTTGTGATCTGCGCATTCAACTCACAGAGTTGAAGCTTCCCTTTGCTATAGCAGTTTTGAAACTCTCTTTGAGTAGGATATTCAAGGGGATATTCGGTGTGCCGAGAGGCCAACACTGGAAAAGGAAATATCTTCCCTTAAAAACTGGACGGAAGCGTTCTCAGAAACTACCCTGAGCTTTATGCATTCAACTCACAGAGAGGGCTCTTCCTTTGGAGAGCGCACTTTGGAAACACTCTTTTTGCAGAATTTGCTAGGGGATGTTTGGAGCTTTTGGAGGCCTATGCTGGAAAAGGAAATATCTTCACATACCAACTAGACAGAAGCATTCTCACAAACTTCTTTGTGATGAGTGCCTTCAACTCACAGACTTGAACCTTCCTTTTGAAAGAGCAGTTTTGAAACACTCCTTTTGTAGAATCTGCAAGTGGATATTTGGAGCGTTTTGAGGCCTTTGCTGGGAAATGAAATATCTTCACCTAAAAACTAGACAGAAGCATTCTCAGAAACATCTTTGCGATGTGTGCATTCAACTCGCAGGGTTGAACCTTCCTTTTGATAGAGCAGTTTTGAAACGCACTTTGTGTAGAATCTGCAAGTGGATATTTGGAGCGCTTTGAGGCCTATGCTGGAAAAGGGAATATCTTCACATAAACACTAGACAGACGCATTCTCAGAAACTTCTTTGTGATGTGTGCATTCAACTCACAGAGCTGAACCGGCCTTTTGATAGAGCCGTTTGGAAACAGCCTTTTTGTAACATCTGCAAGTGGATATTTGGAGCGATTTGGGGCCTATGATGGAAAGGGAAATATCTTCACATAGAAACTAGACAGAAGCCTTCTCAGAAACTTCTGTGTGATGAATGCGTTCAACTCACAGACTTGAACCTTCCTTTTGACAGAGATGTTTTGAAACACTCTTTTAGAGGCATGTGAATGAGGATCTTGGGAACGCTTCGAGGCCAATGCTGGGAAACGAAATATCATCACATAGAAACTAGACAGATGGATTCTCAGAAACTTCTTTGTGATGAGTGCGTTCCACTCACAGACTTGAACGTCGCTCTTGAGAGAACAGTTTTGAAACACTCCTTTTGTAGAATCTGCAAGTGTTTATTTGGAGCGCTTTGAGGCCTATGTTGGAAAAGGAAATATCTTCACATACAAACTAGACAGAAGCATTCTCAGAAACTTCTTTGCGGTGAGTGCATTCAACTCACTGACTTGAAGCTTCCTTAAGAAAGAGCAGTTTTGAAACCCTCTTTTTGTAGAATCTGCAAGTGGATATGTGGAGCGCTTTGAGGCCTCTGCTGGAAAAGGAAATATCTTCACAGAAAAACCAGACAGAAGCATTCTCAGAAACGTCTTGGTCATGTGTGCATTGAACTCACAGAGTAGAACCTTCCTTTTCATAGAGAAGTTTGGAAACACTCTTTTAGTAGAATCTTCAGGTGGATGTATGGAGTGCTTTGAGGCCTATGCTGGAAAAGGAAATGTCTTCACGTAGAAACGAGACAAAGGCATTCTCAGAAAGTTCGCTGTGCTTTGTGCATTCAACTCACAGAGTTCAGCCTTCTTTTTGATAGAGCAGTTTGGAAACACTCTTTGTGTGGAGTCTGCAAGTGGATAATTGGAGCGCTTTGAGGCCTACGCTGCAAAAGGAAATAGCATTGCATAAAAACTAGATGGAAGCATTCTCACAAACTTCTTTGTGGTGAGTGCATTCAACTCACAGAGTTGAACCTTCGTTTTGATAGACCAGTTTTGAAACACTGTTTTTGTAGTATTCGCAAGTGGATATTTGGAGCGCGTTGAGGCTGGAGTTGGAAAAGGAAATATCTTCACATACAAACTAGACGGAAGCATTCTCCGAAACTTCTTTGTCATGTGGGGATTGAACTCACAGTGTTGAACATTCCTTTTCGTAGAGCGGTTCTGCGTGGCTCTTTTTGTGGAAACTGCAAGTGGATATTTGGTGCGATTGCGGCATCTAGTGGAAAGGAACATACATTACGATGAAAACTAGATTGAACTCTTCTCAGGAACTTCTTTGCGATGAGTGCCTTCTACTCACAGAGTCGAACCTTCCTTTCGAGAGAAGAGTTTTGAGACACTCTTTTGGTGGAATCTGCAAGGGGGTCACTAGGGCGCTTTGATGCCTATGCTGGAAAAGGAAATATCTTCACACGAAAACTAGACAGAAGCATTCTCAGAAACCTTTTCTGATGTGCGCGTTCAACTCACCGAGTTGAACCTTCCTTTTGATAGAGCAGTTTTGAAACCCTCTTTTTGTAGAATCTGCAAGTGGAGATTTGGAGTGCTTTGAGTCCTGTCCTGGAAAAGGAAATAACTTCACTTAGAACCTAGACGGAAGCATTCTCAGAGACTTCCCTGTGCTTTCTGCATTCGACTCACAGAGTTGAACCTTCCTTTTGATAAAACAGCTTTGAAACGCTCTTTTTGTAGAATCTGCAAGTCGATACTTGGAACGCTTTGAGGCCTATGCTGGAAAAGGAAATATCTTCACATAAAAACTAGAGAGAAGCATTCTCAGAAACTTCTTTGTGATCTGCGCATTCAACTCACAGAGTTGAAGCTTCCCTTTGCTATAGCAGTTTTGAAACTCTCTTTGAGTAGAATCTTCAAGGGGATATTCGGTGTGCCGAGAGGCCAACACTGGAAAAGGAAATATCTTCCCTTAAAAACTGGACGGAAGCGTTCTCAGAAACTACCCTGAGCTTTATGCATTCAACTCACAGAGAGGGCTCTTCCTTTGGAGAGCGCACTTTTGAAACACTCTTTTTGCAGAATTTGCTAGGGGATGTTTGGAGCTTTTGGAGGCCTATGCTGGAAAAGGAAATATCTTCACATACCAACTAGACAGAAGCATTCTCACAAACTTCTTTGTGATGAGTGCCTTCAACTCACAGACTTGAACCTTCCTTTTGAAAGAGCAGTTTTGAAACACTCCTTTTGTAGAATCTGCAAGTGGATATTTGGAGCGTTTTGAGGCCTTTGCTGGGAAATGAAATATCTTCACCTAAAAACTAGACAGAAGCATTCTCAGAAACATCTTTGCGATGTGTGCATTCAACTCACAGGGTTGAACCTTCCTTTTGATAGAGCAGTTTTGAAACGCACTTTGTGTAGAATCTGCAAGTGGATATTTGGAGCGCTTTGAGGCCTATGCTGGAAAAGGGAATATCTTCACATAAACACTAGACAGACGCATTCTCAGAAACTTCTTTGTGATGTGTGCATTCAACTCACAGAGCTGAACCGGCCTTTTGATAGAGCCGTTTGGAAACAGCCTTTTTGTAACATCTGCAAGTGGATATTTGGAGCGATTTGGGGCCTATGATGGAAAGGGAAATATCTTCACATAGAAACTAGACAGAAGCCTTCTCAGAAACTTCTGTGTGATGAATGCGTTCAACTCACAGACTTGAACCTTCCTTTTGACAGAGATGTTTTGAAACACTCTTTTAGAGGCATGTGAATGAGGATCTTGGGAACGCTTCGAGGCCAATGCTGGGAAACGAAATATCATCACATAGAAACTAGACAGATGGATTCTCAGAAACTTCTTTGTGATGAGTGCGTTCCACTCACAGACTTGAACGTCGCTCTTGAGAGAACAGTTTTGAAACACTCCTTTTGTAGAATCTGCAAGTGTTTATTTGGAGCGCTTTGAGGCCTATGTTGGAAAAGGAAATATCTTCACATATAAACTAGACAGAAGCATTCTCAGAAACTTCTTTGCGATGAGGGCATTCAACGCACAGACTTGAAGCTTCCTTTGGAAAGAGCAGTTTTGAAACACTCTTTTTGTAGAATCTGCAAGTGGATATGTGGAGCGCTTTGAGGCCTCTGCTGGAAAAGGAAATATCTTCACAGAAAAACTAGTCAGAAGCATTCTCAGAAACGTCTTGGTCATGTGTGCATTGAACTCACAGAGTAGAACCTTCCTTTTCATAGAGAAGTTTGGAAACACTCTTTTAGTAGAATCTTCAGGTGGATGTATGGAGTGCTTTGAGGCCTATGCTGGAAAAGGAAATGTCTTCACGTAGAAAGGAGACAAAGGCATTCTCAGAAAGTTCCCTGTGCTTTGTGCATTCAACTCACAGAGTTCAGCCTTCTTTTTGATAGAGCAGTTTGGAAACACTCTTTGTGTGGAGTCTGCAAGTGGATAATTGGAGCGCTTTGAGGCCTACGCTGCAAAAGGAAATAGCATTGCATAAAAACTAGATGGAAGCATTCTCACAAACTTCTTTGTGGTGAGTGCATTCAACTCACAGAGTTGAACCTTCGTTTTGATAGACCAGTTTTGAAACACTGTTTTTGTAGTATTCGCAAGTGGATATTTGGAGCGCGTTGAGGCTGGAGTTGGAAAAGGAAATATCTTCACATACAAACTAGACGGAAGCATTCTCCGAAACTTCTTTGTCATGTGGGGATTGAACTCACAGTGTTGAACATTCCTTTTCGTAGAGCGGTTCTGCGTGACTCTTTTTGTGGAAACTGCAAGTGGATATTTGGTGCCATTGCGGCATCTAGTGGAAAGGAACATACATTACGATGAAAACTAGATTGAACTCTTCTCAGGAACTTCTTTGCGATGAGTGCCTTCTACTCACAGAGTCGAACCTTCCTTTCGAGAGAAGAGTTTTGAGACACTCTTTTGGTGGAATCTGCAAGGGGGTCACTAGGGCGCTTTGATGCCTATGCTGGAAAAGGAAATATCTTCACACGTAAACTAGACAGAAGCATTCTCAGAAACCTTTTCTGATGTGCGCGTTCAACTCACCGAGTTGAACCTTCCTTTTGATAGAGCAGTTTTGAAACCCTCTTTTTGTAGAATCTGCAAGTGGAGATTTGGAGTGCTTTGAGTCCTATCCTGGAAAAGGAAATAACTTCACTTAGAACCTAGACGGAAGCATTCTCAGAGACTTCCCTGTGCTTTCTGCATTCGACTCACAGAGTTGAACCTTCCTTTTGATAAAACAGCTTTGAAACGCTCTTTTTGTAGAATCTGCAAGTCGATACTTGGAACGCTTTGAGGCCTATGCTGGAAAAGGAAATATCTTCACATAAAAACTAGAGAGAAGCATTCTCAGAAACTTCTTTGTGATCTGCGCATTCAACTCACAGAGTTGAAGCTTCCCTTTGCTATAGCAGTTTTGAAACTCTCTTTGAGTAGGATATTCAAGGGGATATTCGGTGTGCCGAGAGGCCAACACTGGAAAAGGAAATATCTTCCCTTAAAAACTGGACGGAAGCGTTCTCAGAAACTACCCTGAGCTTTATGCATTCAACTCACAGAGAGGGCTCTTCCTTTGGAGAGCGCACTTTGGAAACACTCTTTTTGCAGAATTTGCTAGGGGATGTTTGGAGCTTTTGGAGGCCTATGCTGGAAAAGGAAATATCTTCACATACCAACTAGACAGAAGCATTCTCACAAACTTCTTTGTGATGAGTGCCTTCAACTCACAGACTTGAACCTTCCTTTTGAAAGAGCAGTTTTGAAACACTCCTTTTGTAGAATCTGCAAGTGGATATTTGGAGCGTTTTGAGGCCTTTGCTGGGAAATGAAATATCTTCACCTAAAAACTAGACAGAAGCATTCTCAGAAACATCTTTGCGATGTGTGCATTCAACTCACAGGGTTGAACCTTCCTTTTGATAGAGCAGTTTTGAAACGCACTTTGTGTAGAATCTGCAAGTGGATATTTGGAGCGCTTTGAGGCCTATGCTGGAAAAGGGAATATCTTCACATAAACACTAGACAGACGCATTCTCAGAAACTTCTTTGTGATGTGTGCATTCAACTCACAGAGCTGAACCGGCCTTTTGATAGAGCCGTTTGGAAACAGCCTTTTTGTAACATCTGCAAGTGGATATTTGGAGCGATTTGGGGCCTATGATGGAAAGGGAAATATCTTCACATAGAAACTAGACAGAAGCCTTCTCAGAAACTTCTGTGTGATGAATGCGTTCAACTCACAGACTTGAACCTTCCTTTTGACAGAGATGTTTTGAAACACTCTTTTAGAGGCATGTGAATGAGGATCTTGGGAACGCTTCGAGGCCAATGCTGGGAAACGAAATATCATCACATAGAAACTAGACAGATGGATTCTCAGAAACTTCTTTGTGATGAGTGCGTTCCACTCACAGACTTGAACGTCCCTCTTGAGAGAACAGTTTTGAAACACTCCTTTTGTAGAATCTGCAAGTGTTTATTTGGAGCGCTTTGAGGCCTATGTTGGAAAAGGAAATATCTTCACATAGAAACTAGACAGAAGCATTCTCAGAAACTTCTTTGCGATGAGTGCATTCAACGCACAGGCTTGAAGCTTCCTTTGGAAAGAGCAGTTTTGAAACACTCTTTTTGTAGAATCTGCAAGTGGATATGTGGAGCGCTTTGAGGCCTCTGCTGGAAAAGGAAATATCTTCACAGAAAAACTAGTCAGAAGCATTCTCAGAAACGTCTTGGTCATGTGTGCATTGAACTCACAGAGTAGAACCTTCCTTTTCATAGAGAAGTTTGGAAACACTCTTTTAGTAGAATCTTCAGGTGGATGTATGGAGTGCTTTGAGGCCTATGCTGGAAAAGGAAATGTCTTCACGTAGAAAGGAGACAAAGGCATTCTCAGAAAGTTCCCTGTGCTTTGTGCATTCAACTCACAGAGTTCAGCCTTCTTTTTGATAGAGCAGTTTGGAAACACTCTTTGTGTGGAGTCTGCAAGTGGATAATTGGAGCGCTTTGAGGCCTACGCTGCAAAAGGAAATAGCATTGCATAAAAACTAGATGGAAGCATTCTCACAAACTTCTTTGTGGTGAGTGCATTCAACTCACAGAGTTGAACCTTCGTTTTGATAGACCAGTTTTGAAACACTGTTTTTGTAGTATTCGCAAGTGGATATTTGGAGCGCGTTGAGGCTGGAGTTGGAAAAGGAAATATCTTCACATACAAACTAGACGGAAGCATTCTCCGAAACTTCTTTGTCATGTGGGGATTGAACTCACAGTGTTGAACATTCCTTTTCGTAGAGCGGTTCTGCGTGACTCTTTTTGTGGAAACTGCAAGTGGATATTTGGTGCCATTGCGGCATCTAGTGGAAAGGAACATACATTACGATGAAAACTAGATTGAACTCTTCTCAGGAACTTCTTTGCGATGAGTGCCTTCTACTCACAGAGTCGAACCTTCCTTTCGAGAGAAGAGTTTTGAGACACTCTTTTGGTGGAATCTGCAAGGGGGTCACTAGGGCGCTTTGATGCCTATGCTGGAAAAGGAAATATCTTCACACGTAAACTAGACAGAAGCATTCTCAGAAACCTTTTCTGATGTGCGCGTTCAACTCACCGAGTTGAACCTTCCTTTTGATAGAGCAGTTTTGAAACCCTCTTTTTGTAGAATCTGCAAGTGGAGATTTGGAGTGCTTTGAGTCCTATCCTGGAAAAGGAAATAACTTCACTTAGAACCTAGACGGAAGCATTCTCAGAGACTTCCCTGTGCTTTCTGCATTCGACTCACAGAGTTGAACCTTCCTTTGGATAAAACAGCTTTGAAACGCTCTTTTTGTAGAATCTGCAAGTCGATACTTGGAACGCTTTGAGGCCTATGCTGGAAAAGGAAATATCTTCACATAAAAACTAGAGAGAAGCATTCTCAGAAACTTCTTTGTGATCTGCGCATTCAACTCACAGAGTTGAAGCTTCCCTTTGCTATAGCAGTTTTGAAACTCTCTTTGAGTAGGATATTCAAGGGGATATTCGGTGTGCCGAGAGGCCAACACTGGAAAAGGAAATATCTTCCCTTAAAAACTGGACGGAAGCGTTCTCAGAAACTACCCTGAGCTTTATGCATTCAACTCACAGAGAGGGCTCTTCCTTTGGAGAGCGCACTTTGGAAACACTCTTTTTGCAGAATTTGCTAGGGGATGTTTGGAGCTTTTGGAGGCCTATGCTGGAAAAGGAAATATCTTCACATACCAACTAGACAGAAGCATTCTCACAAACTTCTTTGTGATGAGTGCCTTCAACTCACAGACTTGAACCTTCCTTTTGAAAGAGCAGTTTTGAAACACTCCTTTTGTAGAATCTGCAAGTGGATATTTGGAGCGTTTTGAGGCCTTTGCTGGGAAATGAAATATCTTCACCTAAAAACTAGACAGAAGCATTCTCAGAAACATCTTTGCGATGTGTGCATTCAACTCGCAGGGTTGAACCTTCCTTTTGATAGAGCAGTTTTGAAACGCACTTTGTGTAGAATCTGCAAGTGGATATTTGGAGCGCTTTGAGGCCTATGCTGGAAAAGGGAATATCTTCACATAAACACTAGACAGACGCATTCTCAGAAACTTCTTTGTGATGTGTGCATTCAACTCACAGAGCTGAACCGGCCTTTTGATAGAGCCGTTTGGAAACAGCCTTTTTGTAACATCTGCAAGTGGATATTTGGAGCGATTTGGGGCCTATGATGGAAAGGGAAATATCTTCACATAGAAACTAGACAGAAGCCTTCTCAGAAACTTCTGTGTGATGAATGCGTTCAACTCACAGACTTGAACCTTCCTTTTGACAGAGATGTTTTGAAACACTCTTTTAGAGGCATGTGAATGAGGATCTTGGGAACGCTTCGAGGCCAATGCTGGGAAACGAAATATCATCACATAGAAACTAGACAGATGGATTCTCAGAAACTTCTTTGTGATGAGTGCGTTCCACTCACAGACTTGAACGTCGCTCTTGAGAGAACAGTTTTGAAACACTCCTTTTGTAGAATCTGCAAGTGTTTATTTGGAGCGCTTTGAGGCCTATGTTGGAAAAGGAAATATCTTCACATATAAACTAGACAGAAGCATTCTCAGAAACTTCTTTGCGATGAGGGCATTCAACGCACAGACTTGAAGCTTCCTTTGGAAAGAGCAGTTTTGAAACACTCTTTTTGTAGAATCTGCAAGTGGATATGTGGAGCGCTTTGAGGCCTCTGCTGGAAAAGGAAATATCTTCACAGAAAAACTAGTCAGAAGCATTCTCAGAAACGTCTTGGTCATGTGTGCATTGAACTCACAGAGTAGAACCTTCCTTTTCATAGAGAAGTTTGGAAACACTCTTTTAGTAGAATCTTCAGGTGGATGTATGGAGTGCTTTGAGGCCTATGCTGGAAAAGGAAATGTCTTCACGTAGAAAGGAGACAAAGGCATTCTCAGAAAGTTCCCTGTGCTTTGTGCATTCAACTCACAGAGTTCAGCCTTCTTTTTGATAGAGCAGTTTGGAAACACTCTTTGTGTGGAGTCTGCAAGTGGATAATTGGAGCGCTTTGAGGCCTACGCTGCAAAAGGAAATAGCATTGCATAAAAACTAGATGGAAGCATTCTCACAAACTTCTTTGTGGTGAGTGCATTCAACTCACAGAGTTGAACCTTCGTTTTGATAGACCAGTTTTGAAACACTGTTTTTGTAGTATTCGCAAGTGGATATTTGGAGCGCGTTGAGGCTGGAGTTGGAAAAGGAAATATCTTCACATACAAACTAGACGGAAGCATTCTCCGAAACTTCTTTGTCATGTGGGGATTGAACTCACAGTGTTGAACATTCCTTTTCGTAGAGCGGTTCTGCGTGACTCTTTTTGTGGAAACTGCAAGTGGATATTTGGTGCCATTGCGGCATCTAGTGGAAAGGAACATACATTACGATGAAAACTAGATTGAACTCTTCTCAGGAACTTCTTTGCGATGAGTGCCTTCTACTCACAGAGTCGAACCTTCCTTTCGAGAGAAGAGTTTTGAGACACTCTTTTGGTGGAATCTGCAAGGGGGTCACTAGGGCGCTTTGATGCCTATGCTGGAAAAGGAAATATCTTCACACGTAAACTAGACAGAAGCATTCTCAGAAACCTTTTCTGATGTGCGCGTTCAACTCACCGAGTTGAACCTTCCTTTTGATAGAGCAGTTTTGAAACCCTCTTTTTGTAGAATCTGCAAGTGGAGATTTGGAGTGCTTTGAGTCCTATCCTGGAAAAGGAAATAACTTCACTTAGAACCTAGACGGAAGCATTCTCAGAGACTTCCCTGTGCTTTCTGCATTCGACTCACAGAGTTGAACCTTCCTTTTGATAAAACAGCTTTGAAACGCTCTTTTTGTAGAATCTGCAAGTCGATACTTGGAACGCTTTGAGGCCTATGCTGGAAAAGGAAATATCTTCACATAAAAACTAGAGAGAAGCATTCTCAGAAACTTCTTTGTGATCTGCGCATTCAACTCACAGAGTTGAAGCTTCCCTTTGCTATAGCAGTTTTGAAACTCTCTTTGAGTAGGATATTCAAGGGGATATTCGGTGTGCCGAGAGGCCAACACTGGAAAAGGAAATATCTTCCCTTAAAAACTGGACGGAAGCGTTCTCAGAAACTACCCTGAGCTTTATGCATTCAACTCACAGAGAGGGCTCTTCCTTTGGAGAGCGCACTTTGGAAACACTCTTTTTGCAGAATTTGCTAGGGGATGTTTGGAGCTTTTGGAGGCCTATGCTGGAAAAGGAAATATCTTCACATACCAACTAGACAGAAGCATTCTCACAAACTTCTTTGTGATGAGTGCCTTCAACTCACAGACTTGAACCTTCCTTTTGAAAGAGCAGTTTTGAAACACTCCTTTTGTAGAATCTGCAAGTGGATATTTGGAGCGTTTTGAGGCCTTTGCTGGGAAATGAAATATCTTCACCTAAAAACTAGACAGAAGCATTCTCAGAAACATCTTTGCGATGTGTGCATTCAACTCACAGGGTTGAACCTTCCTTTTGATAGAGCAGTTTTGAAACGCACTTTGTGTAGAATCTGCAAGTGGATATTTGGAGCGCTTTGAGGCCTATGCTGGAAAAGGGAATATCTTCACATAAACACTAGACAGACGCATTCTCAGAAACTTCTTTGTGATGTGTGCATTCAACTCACAGAGCTGAACCGGCCTTTTGATAGAGCCGTTTGGAAACAGCCTTTTTGTAACATCTGCAAGTGGATATTTGGAGCGATTTGGGGCCTATGATGGAAAGGGAAATATCTTCACATAGAAACTAGACAGAAGCCTTCTCAGAAACTTCTGTGTGATGAATGCGTTCAACTCACAGACTTGAACCTTCCTTTTGACAGAGATGTTTTGAAACACTCTTTTAGAGGCATGTGAATGAGGATCTTGGGAACGCTTCGAGGCCAATGCTGGGAAACGAAATATCATCACATAGAAACTAGACAGATGGATTCTCAGAAACTTCTTTGTGATGAGTGCGTTCCACTCACAGACTTGAACGTCCCTCTTGAGAGAACAGTTTTGAAACACTCCTTTTGTAGAATCTGCAAGTGTTTATTTGGAGCGCTTTGAGGCCTATGTTGGAAAAGGAAATATCTTCACATAGAAACTAGACAGAAGCATTCTCAGAAACTTCTTTGCGATGAGTGCATTCAACGCACAGGCTTGAAGCTTCCTTTGGAAAGAGCAGTTTTGAAACACTCTTTTTGTAGAATCTGCAAGTGGATATGTGGAGCGCTTTGAGGCCTCTGCTGGAAAAGGAAATATCTTCACAGAAAAACTAGTCAGAAGCATTCTCAGAAACGTCTTGGTCATGTGTGCATTGAACTCACAGAGTAGAACCTTCCTTTTCATAGAGAAGTTTGGAAACACTCTTTTAGTAGAATCTTCAGGTGGATGTATGGAGTGCTTTGAGGCCTATGCTGGAAAAGGAAATGTCTTCACGTAGAAAGGAGACAAAGGCATTCTCAGAAAGTTCCCTGTGCTTTGTGCATTCAACTCACAGAGTTCAGCCTTCTTTTTGATAGAGCAGTTTGGAAACACTCTTTGTGTGGAGTCTGCAAGTGGATAATTGGAGCGCTTTGAGGCCTACGCTGCAAAAGGAAATAGCATTGCATAAAAACTAGATGGAAGCATTCTCACAAACTTCTTTGTGGTGAGTGCATTCAACTCACAGAGTTGAACCTTCGTTTTGATAGACCAGTTTTGAAACACTGTTTTTGTAGTATTCGCAAGTGGATATTTGGAGCGCGTTGAGGCTGGAGTTGGAAAAGGAAATATCTTCACATACAAACTAGACGGAAGCATTCTCCGAAACTTCTTTGTCATGTGGGGATTGAACTCACAGTGTTGAACATTCCTTTTCGTAGAGCGGTTCTGCGTGACTCTTTTTGTGGAAACTGCAAGTGGATATTTGGTGCCATTGCGGCATCTAGTGGAAAGGAACATACATTACGATGAAAACTAGATTGAACTCTTCTCAGGAACTTCTTTGCGATGAGTGCCTTCTACTCACAGAGTCGAACCTTCCTTTCGAGAGAAGAGTTTTGAGACACTCTTTTGGTGGAATCTGCAAGGGGGTCACTAGGGCGCTTTGATGCCTATGCTGGAAAAGGAAATATCTTCACACGTAAACTAGACAGAAGCATTCTCAGAAACCTTTTCTGATGTGCGCGTTCAACTCACCGAGTTGAACCTTCCTTTTGATAGAGCAGTTTTGAAACCCTCTTTTTGTAGAATCTGCAAGTGGAGATTTGGAGTGCTTTGAGTCCTATCCTGGAAAAGGAAATAACTTCACTTAGAACCTAGACGGAAGCATTCTCAGAGACTTCCCTGTGCTTTCTGCATTCGACTCACAGAGTTGAACCTTCCTTTGGATAAAACAGCTTTGAAACGCTCTTTTTGTAGAATCTGCAAGTCGATACTTGGAACGCTTTGAGGCCTATGCTGGAAAAGGAAATATCTTCACATAAAAACTAGAGAGAAGCATTCTCAGAAACTTGTTTGTGATCTGCGCATTCAACTCACAGAGTTGAAGCTTCCCTTTGCTATAGCAGTTTTGAAACTCTCTTTGAGTAGGATATTCAAGGGGATATTCGGTGTGCCGAGAGGCCAACACTGGAAAAGGAAATATCTTCCCTTAAAAACTGGACGGAAGCGTTCTCAGAAACTACCCTGAGCTTTATGCATTCAACTCACAGAGAGGGCTCTTCCTTTGGAGAGCGCACTTTGGAAACACTCTTTTTGCAGAATTTGCTAGGGGATGTTTGGAGCTTTTGGAGGCCTATGCTGGAAAAGGAAATATCTTCACATACCAACTAGACAGAAGCATTCTCACAAACTTCTTTGTGATGAGTGCCTTCAACTCACAGACTTGAACCTTCCTTTTGAAAGAGCAGTTTTGAAACACTCCTTTTGTAGAATCTGCAAGTGGATATTTGGAGCGTTTTGAGGCCTTTGCTGGGAAATGAAATATCTTCACCTAAAAACTAGACAGAAGCATTCTCAGAAACATCTTTGCGATGTGTGCATTCAACTCGCAGGGTTGAACCTTCCTTTTGATAGAGCAGTTTTGAAACGCACTTTGTGTAGAATCTGCAAGTGGATATTTGGAGCGCTTTGAGGCCTATGCTGGAAAAGGGAATATCTTCACATAAACACTAGACAGACGCATTCTCAGAAACTTCTTTGTGATGTGTGCATTCAACTCACAGAGCTGAACCGGCCTTTTGATAGAGCCGTTTGGAAACAGCCTTTTTGTAACATCTGCAAGTGGATATTTGGAGCGATTTGGGGCCTATGATGGAAAGGGAAATATCTTCACATAGAAACTAGACAGAAGCCTTCTCAGAAACTTCTGTGTGATGAATGCGTTCAACTCACAGACTTGAACCTTCCTTTTGACAGAGATGTTTTGAAACACTCTTTTAGAGGCATGTGAATGAGGATCTTGGGAACGCTTCGAGGCCAATGCTGGGAAACGAAATATCATCACATAGAAACTAGACAGATGGATTCTCAGAAACTTCTTTGTGATGAGTGCGTTCCACTCACAGACTTGAACGTCGCTCTTGAGAGAACAGTTTTGAAACACTCCTTTTGTAGAATCTGCAAGTGTTTATTTGGAGCGCTTTGAGGCCTATGTTGGAAAAGGAAATATCTTCACATATAAACTAGACAGAAGCATTCTCAGAAACTTCTTTGCGATGAGGGCATTCAACGCACAGACTTGAAGCTTCCTTTGGAAAGAGCAGTTTTGAAACACTCTTTTTGTAGAATCTGCAAGTGGATATGTGGAGCGCTTTGAGGCCTCTGCTGGAAAAGGAAATATCTTCACAGAAAAACTAGACAGAAGCATTCTCAGAAACGTCTTGGTCATGTGTGCATTGAACTCACAGAGTAGAACCTTCCTTTTCATAGAGAAGTTTGGAAACACTCTTTTAGTAGAATCTTCAGGTGGATGTATGGAGTGCTTTGAGGCCTATGCTGGAAAAGGAAATGTCTTCACGTAGAAAGGAGACAAAGGCATTCTCAGAAAGTTCCCTGTGCTTTGTGCATTCAACTCACAGAGTTCAGCCTTCTTTTTGATAGAGCAGTTTGGAAACACTCTTTGTGTGGAGTCTGCAAGTGGATAATTGGAGCGCTTTGAGGCCTACGCTGCAAAAGGAAATAGCATTGCATAAAAACTAGATGGAAGCATTCTCACAAACTTCTTTGTGGTGAGTGCATTCAACTCACAGAGTTGAACCTTCGTTTTGATAGACCAGTTTTGAAACACTGTTTTTGTAGTATTCGCAAGTGGATATTTGGAGCGCGTTGAGGCTGGAGTTGGAAAAGGAAATATCTTCACATACAAACTAGACGGAAGCATTCTCCGAAACTTCTTTGTCATGTGGGGATTGAACTCACAGTGTTGAACATTCCTTTTCGTAGAGCGGTTCTGCGTGACTCTTTTTGTGGAAACTGCAAGTGGATATTTGGTGCCATTGCGGCATCTAGTGGAAAGGAACATACATTACGATGAAAACTAGATTGAACTCTTCTCAGGAACTTCTTTGCGATGAGTGCCTTCTACTCACAGAGTCGAACCTTCCTTTCGAGAGAAGAGTTTTGAGACACTCTTTTGGTGGAATCTGCAAGGGGGTCACTAGGGCGCTTTGATGCCTATGCTGGAAAAGGAAATATCTTCACACGAAAACTAGACAGAAGCATTCTCAGAAACCTTTTCTGATGTGCGCGTTCAACTCACCGAGTTGAACCTTCCTTTTGATAGAGCAGTTTTGAAACCCTCTTTTTGTAGAATCTGCAAGTGGAGATTTGGAGTGCTTTGAGTCCTATCCTGGAAAAGGAAATAACTTCACTTAGAACCTAGACGGAAGCATTCTCAGAGACTTCCCTGTGCTTTCTGCATTCGACTCACAGAGTTGAACCTTCCTTTTGATAAAACAGCTTTGAAACGCTCTTTTTGTAGAATCTGCAAGTCGATACTTGGAACGCTTTGAGGCCTATGCTGGAAAAGGAAATATCTTCACATAAAAACTAGAGAGAAGCATTCTCAGAAACTTCTTTGTGATCTGCGCATTCAACTCACAGAGTTGAAGCTTCCCTTTGCTATAGCAGTTTTGAAACTCTCTTTGAGTAGAATCTTCAAGGGGATATTCGGTGTGCCGAGAGGCCAACACTGGAAAAGGAAATATCTTCCCTTAAAAACTGGACGGAAGCGTTCTCAGAAACTACCCTGAGCTTTATGCATTCAACTCACAGAGAGGGCTCTTCCTTTGGAGAGCGCACTTTGGAAACACTCTTTTTGCAGAATTTGCTAGGGGATGTTTGGAGCTTTTGGAGGCCTATGCTGGAAAAGGAAATATCTTCACATACCAACTAGACAGAAGCATTCTCACAAACTTCTTTGTGATGAGTGCCTTCAACTCACAGACTTGAACCTTCCTTTTGAAAGAGCAGTTTTGAAACACTCCTTTTGTAGAATCTGCAAGTGGATATTTGGAGCGTTTTGAGGCCTTTGCTGGGAAATGAAATATCTTCACCTAAAAACTAGACAGAAGCATTCTCAGAAACATCTTTGCGATGTGTGCATTCAACTCGCAGGGTTGAACCTTCCTTTTGATAGAGCAGTTTTGAAACGCACTTTGTGTAGAATCTGCAAGTGGATATTTGGAGCGCTTTGAGGCCTATGCTGGAAAAGGGAATATCTTCACATAAACACTAGACAGACGCATTCTCAGAAACTTCTTTGTGATGTGTGCATTCAACTCACAGAGTTGAACCGGCCTTTTGATAGAGCCGTTTGGAAACAGCCTTTTTGTAACATCTGCAAGTGGATATTTGGAGCGATTTGAGGCCTATGATGGAAAGGGAAATATCTTCACATAGAAACTAGACAGAAGCCTTCTCAGAAACTTCTGTGGGATGAGTGCATTCAACTCACAGACTTGAACCTTCCTTTTGACAGAGAAGTTTTGAAACCCTCTTGTAGAGGCATCTGAATGAGGATCTTGGGAGCGCTTCGAGGCCAATGCTGGGAAACGAAATATCATCACATAGAAACTAGACAGAAGGATTCTCAGAAACTTCTTTGTGTTGAGGGCGTTCCACTCACAGACTTGAACGTCGCTCTTGAGAGAACAGTTTTGAAACACTCCTTTTGTAGAATCTGCAAGTGTTTATTTGGAGCGCTTTGAGGCCTATGTTGGAAAAGGAAATATCTTCACATACAAACTAGACAGAAGCATTCTCAGAAACTTCTTTGCAGTGAGTGCATTCAACTCACTGACTTGAAGCTTCCTTAAGAAAGAGCAGTTTTGAAACCCTCTTTTTGTAGAATCTGCAAGTGGATATGTGGAGCGCTTTGAGGCCTCTGCTGGAAAAGGAAATATCTTCACAGAAAAACCAGACAGAAGCATTCTCAGAAACGTCTTGGTCATGTGTGCATTGAACTCACAGAGTAGAACCTTCCTTTTCATAGAGAAGTTTGGAAACACTCTTTTAGTAGAATCTTCAGGTGGATGTATGGAGTGCTTTGAGGCCTATGCTGGAAAAGGAAATGTCTTCACGTAGAAACGAGACAAAGGCATTCTCAGAAAGTTCGCTGTGCTTTGTGCATTCAACTCACAGAGTTCAGCCTTCTTTTTGATAGAGCAGTTTGGAAACACTCTTTGTGTGGAGTCTGCAAGTGGATAATTGGAGCGCTTTGAGGCCTACGCTGCAAAAGGAAATAGCATTGCATAAAAACTAGATGGAAGCATTCTCACAAACTTCTTTGTGGTGAGTGCATTCAACTCACAGAGTTGAACCTTCGTTTTGATAGACCAGTTTTGAAACACTGTTTTTGTAGTATTCGCAAGTGGATATTTGGAGCGCGTTGAGGCTGGAGTTGGAAAAGGAAATATCTTCACATACAAACTAGACGGAAGCATTCTCCGAAACTTCTTTGTCATGTGGGGATTGAACTCACAGTGTTGAACATTCCTTTTCGTAGAGCGGTTCTGCGTGGCTCTTTTTGTGGAAACTGCAAGTGGATATTTGGTGCGATTGCGGCATCTAGTGGAAAGGAACATACATTACGATGAAAACTAGATTGAACTCTTCTCAGGAACTTCTTTGCGATGAGTGCCTTCTACTCACAGAGTCGAACCTTCCTTTCGAGAGAAGAGTTTTGAGACACTCTTTTGGTGGAATCTGCAAGGGGGTCACTAGGGCGCTTTGATGCCTATGCTGGAAAAGGAAATATCTTCACACGAAAACTAGACAGAAGCATTCTCAGAAACCTTTTCTGATGTGCGCGTTCAACTCACCGAGTTGAACCTTCCTTTTGATAGAGCAGTTTTGAAACCCTCTTTTTGTAGAATCTGCAAGTGGAGATTTGGAGTGCTTTGAGTCCTGTCCTGGAAAAGGAAATAACTTCACTTAGAACCTAGACGGAAGCATTCTCAGAGACTTCCCTGTGCTTTCTGCATTCGACTCACAGAGTTGAACCTTCCTTTTGATAAAACAGCTTTGAAACGCTCTTTTTGTAGAATCTGCAAGTCGATACTTGGAACGCTTTGAGGCCTATGCTGGAAAAGGAAATATCTTCACATAAAAACTAGAGAGAAGCATTCTCAGAAACTTCTTTGTGATCTGCGCATTCAACTCACAGAGTTGAAGCTTCCCTTTGCTATAGCAGTTTTGAAACTCTCTTTGAGTAGAATCTTCAAGGGGATATTCGGTGTGCCGAGAGGCCAACACTGGAAAAGGAAATATCTTCCCTTAAAAACTGGACGGAAGCGTTCTCAGAAACTACCCTGAGCTTTATGCATTCAACTCACAGAGAGGGCTCTTCCTTTGGAGAGCGCACTTTTGAAACACTCTTTTTGCAGAATTTGCTAGGGGATGTTTGGAGCTTTTGGAGGCCTATGCTGGAAAAGGAAATATCTTCACATACCAACTAGACAGAAGCATTCTCACAAACTTCTTTGTGATGAGTGCCTTCAACTCACAGACTTGAACCTTCCTTTTGAAAGAGCAGTTTTGAAACACTCCTTTTGTAGAATCTGCAAGTGGATATTTGGAGCGTTTTGAGGCCTTTGCTGGGAAATGAAATATCTTCACCTAAAAACTAGACAGAAGCATTCTCAGAAACATCTTTGCGATGTGTGCATTCAACTCACAGGGTTGAACCTTCCTTTTGATAGAGCAGTTTTGAAACGCACTTTGTGTAGAATCTGCAAGTGGATATTTGGAGCGCTTTGAGGCCTATGCTGGAAAAGGGAATATCTTCACATAAACACTAGACAGACGCATTCTCAGAAACTTCTTTGTGATGTGTGCATTCAACTCACAGAGCTGAACCGGCCTTTTGATAGAGCCGTTTGGAAACAGCCTTTTTGTAACATCTGCAAGTGGATATTTGGAGCGATTTGGGGCCTATGATGGAAAGGGAAATATCTTCACATAGAAACTAGACAGAAGCCTTCTCAGAAACTTCTGTGTGATGAATGCGTTCAACTCACAGACTTGAACCTTCCTTTTGACAGAGATGTTTTGAAACACTCTTTTAGAGGCATGTGAATGAGGATCTTGGGAACGCTTCGAGGCCAATGCTGGGAAACGAAATATCATCACATAGAAACTAGACAGATGGATTCTCAGAAACTTCTTTGTGATGAGTGCGTTCCACTCACAGACTTGAACGTCGCTCTTGAGAGAACAGTTTTGAAACACTCCTTTTGTAGAATCTGCAAGTGTTTATTTGGAGCGCTTTGAGGCCTATGTTGGAAAAGGAAATATCTTCACATATAAACTAGACAGAAGCATTCTCAGAAACTTCTTTGCGATGAGGGCATTCAACGCACAGACTTGAAGCTTCCTTTGGAAAGAGCAGTTTTGAAACACTCTTTTTGTAGAATCTGCAAGTGGATATGTGGAGCGCTTTGAGGCCTCTGCTGGAAAAGGAAATATCTTCACAGAAAAACTAGTCAGAAGCATTCTCAGAAACGTCTTGGTCATGTGTGCATTGAACTCACAGAGTAGAACCTTCCTTTTCATAGAGAAGTTTGGAAACACTCTTTTAGTAGAATCTTCAGGTGGATGTATGGAGTGCTTTGAGGCCTATGCTGGAAAAGGAAATGTCTTCACGTAGAAAGGAGACAAAGGCATTCTCAGAAAGTTCCCTGTGCTTTGTGCATTCAACTCACAGAGTTCAGCCTTCTTTTTGATAGAGCAGTTTGGAAACACTCTTTGTGTGGAGTCTGCAAGTGGATAATTGGAGCGCTTTGAGGCCTACGCTGCAAAAGGAAATAGCATTGCATAAAAACTAGATGGAAGCATTCTCACAAACTTCTTTGTGGTGAGTGCATTCAACTCACAGAGTTGAACCTTCGTTTTGATAGACCAGTTTTGAAACACTGTTTTTGTAGTATTCGCAAGTGGATATTTGGAGCGCGTTGAGGCTGGAGTTGGAAAAGGAAATATCTTCACATACAAACTAGACGGAAGCATTCTCCGAAACTTCTTTGTCATGTGGGGATTGAACTCACAGTGTTGAACATTCCTTTTCGTAGAGCGGTTCTGCGTGACTCTTTTTGTGGAAACTGCAAGTGGATATTTGGTGCCATTGCGGCATCTAGTGGAAAGGAACATACATTACGATGAAAACTAGATTGAACTCTTCTCAGGAACTTCTTTGCGATGAGTGCCTTCTACTCACAGAGTCGAACCTTCCTTTCGAGAGAAGAGTTTTGAGACACTCTTTTGGTGGAATCTGCAAGGGGGTCACTAGGGCGCTTTGATGCCTATGCTGGAAAAGGAAATATCTTCACACGTAAACTAGACAGAAGCATTCTCAGAAACCTTTTCTGATGTGCGCGTTCAACTCACCGAGTTGAACCTTCCTTTTGATAGAGCAGTTTTGAAACCCTCTTTTTGTAGAATCTGCAAGTGGAGATTTGGAGTGCTTTGAGTCCTATCCTGGAAAAGGAAATAACTTCACTTAGAACCTAGACGGAAGCATTCTCAGAGACTTCCCTGTGCTTTCTGCATTCGACTCACAGAGTTGAACCTTCCTTTGGATAAAACAGCTTTGAAACGCTCTTTTTGTAGAATCTGCAAGTCGATACTTGGAACGCTTTGAGGCCTATGCTGGAAAAGGAAATATCTTCACATAAAAACTAGAGAGAAGCATTCTCAGAAACTTCTTTGTGATCTGCGCATTCAACTCACAGAGTTGAAGCTTCCCTTTGCTATAGCAGTTTTGAAACTCTCTTTGAGTAGGATATTCAAGGGGATATTCGGTGTGCCGAGAGGCCAACACTGGAAAAGGAAATATCTTCCCTTAAAAACTGGACGGAAGCGTTCTCAGAAACTACCCTGAGCTTTATGCATTCAACTCACAGAGAGGGCTCTTCCTTTGGAGAGCGCACTTTGGAAACACTCTTTTTGCAGAATTTGCTAGGGGATGTTTGGAGCTTTTGGAGGCCTATGCTGGAAAAGGAAATATCTTCACATACCAACTAGACAGAAGCATTCTCACAAACTTCTTTGTGATGAGTGCCTTCAACTCACAGACTTGAACCTTCCTTTTGAAAGAGCAGTTTTGAAACACTCCTTTTGTAGAATCTGCAAGTGGATATTTGGAGCGTTTTGAGGCCTTTGCTGGGAAATGAAATATCTTCACCTAAAAACTAGACAGAAGCATTCTCAGAAACATCTTTGCGATGTGTGCATTCAACTCACAGGGTTGAACCTTCCTTTTGATAGAGCAGTTTTGAAACGCACTTTGTGTAGAATCTGCAAGTGGATATTTGGAGCGCTTTGAGGCCTATGCTGGAAAAGGGAATATCTTCACATAAACACTAGACAGACGCATTCTCAGAAACTTCTTTGTGATGTGTGCATTCAACTCACAGAGCTGAACCGGCCTTTTGATAGAGCCGTTTGGAAACAGCCTTTTTGTAACATCTGCAAGTGGATATTTGGAGCGATTTGGGGCCTATGATGGAAAGGGAAATATCTTCACATAGAAACTAGACAGAAGCCTTCTCAGAAACTTCTGTGTGATGAATGCGTTCAACTCACAGACTTGAACCTTCCTTTTGACAGAGATGTTTTGAAACACTCTTTTAGAGGCATGTGAATGAGGATCTTGGGAACGCTTCGAGGCCAATGCTGGGAAACGAAATATCATCACATAGAAACTAGACAGATGGATTCTCAGAAACTTCTTTGTGATGAGTGCGTTCCACTCACAGACTTGAACGTCCCTCTTGAGAGAACAGTTTTGAAACACTCCTTTTGTAGAATCTGCAAGTGTTTATTTGGAGCGCTTTGAGGCCTATGTTGGAAAAGGAAATATCTTCACATAGAAACTAGACAGAAGCATTCTCAGAAACTTCTTTGCGATGAGTGCATTCAACGCACAGGCTTGAAGCTTCCTTTGGAAAGAGCAGTTTTGAAACACTCTTTTTGTAGAATCTGCAAGTGGATATGTGGAGCGCTTTGAGGCCTCTGCTGGAAAAGGAAATATCTTCACAGAAAAACTAGTCAGAAGCATTCTCAGAAACGTCTTGGTCATGTGTGCATTGAACTCACAGAGTAGAACCTTCCTTTTCATAGAGAAGTTTGGAAACACTCTTTTAGTAGAATCTTCAGGTGGATGTATGGAGTGCTTTGAGGCCTATGCTGGAAAAGGAAATGTCTTCACGTAGAAAGGAGACAAAGGCATTCTCAGAAAGTTCCCTGTGCTTTGTGCATTCAACTCACAGAGTTCAGCCTTCTTTTTGATAGAGCAGTTTGGAAACACTCTTTGTGTGGAGTCTGCAAGTGGATAATTGGAGCGCTTTGAGGCCTACGCTGCAAAAGGAAATAGCATTGCATAAAAACTAGATGGAAGCATTCTCACAAACTTCTTTGTGGTGAGTGCATTCAACTCACAGAGTTGAACCTTCGTTTTGATAGACCAGTTTTGAAACACTGTTTTTGTAGTATTCGCAAGTGGATATTTGGAGCGCGTTGAGGCTGGAGTTGGAAAAGGAAATATCTTCACATACAAACTAGACGGAAGCATTCTCCGAAACTTCTTTGTCATGTGGGGATTGAACTCACAGTGTTGAACATTCCTTTTCGTAGAGCGGTTCTGCGTGACTCTTTTTGTGGAAACTGCAAGTGGATATTTGGTGCCATTGCGGCATCTAGTGGAAAGGAACATACATTACGATGAAAACTAGATTGAACTCTTCTCAGGAACTTCTTTGCGATGAGTGCCTTCTACTCACAGAGTCGAACCTTCCTTTCGAGAGAAGAGTTTTGAGACACTCTTTTGGTGGAATCTGCAAGGGGGTCACTAGGGCGCTTTGATGCCTATGCTGGAAAAGGAAATATCTTCACACGTAAACTAGACAGAAGCATTCTCAGAAACCTTTTCTGATGTGCGCGTTCAACTCACCGAGTTGAACCTTCCTTTTGATAGAGCAGTTTTGAAACCCTCTTTTTGTAGAATCTGCAAGTGGAGATTTGGAGTGCTTTGAGTCCTATCCTGGAAAAGGAAATAACTTCACTTAGAACCTAGACGGAAGCATTCTCAGAGACTTCCCTGTGCTTTCTGCATTCGACTCACAGAGTTGAACCTTCCTTTGGATAAAACAGCTTTGAAACGCTCTTTTTGTAGAATCTGCAAGTCGATACTTGGAACGCTTTGAGGCCTATGCTGGAAAAGGAAATATCTTCACATAAAAACTAGAGAGAAGCATTCTCAGAAACTTCTTTGTGATCTGCGCATTCAACTCACAGAGTTGAAGCTTCCCTTTGCTATAGCAGTTTTGAAACTCTCTTTGAGTAGGATATTCAAGGGGATATTCGGTGTGCCGAGAGGCCAACACTGGAAAAGGAAATATCTTCCCTTAAAAACTGGACGGAAGCGTTCTCAGAAACTACCCTGAGCTTTATGCATTCAACTCACAGAGAGGGCTCTTCCTTTGGAGAGCGCACTTTGGAAACACTCTTTTTGCAGAATTTGCTAGGGGATGTTTGGAGCTTTTGGAGGCCTATGCTGGAAAAGGAAATATCTTCACATACCAACTAGACAGAAGCATTCTCACAAACTTCTTTGTGATGAGTGCCTTCAACTCACAGACTTGAACCTTCCTTTTGAAAGAGCAGTTTTGAAACACTCCTTTTGTAGAATCTGCAAGTGGATATTTGGAGCGTTTTGAGGCCTTTGCTGGGAAATGAAATATCTTCACCTAAAAACTAGACAGAAGCATTCTCAGAAACATCTTTGCGATGTGTGCATTCAACTCGCAGGGTTGAACCTTCCTTTTGATAGAGCAGTTTTGAAACGCACTTTGTGTAGAATCTGCAAGTGGATATTTGGAGCGCTTTGAGGCCTATGCTGGAAAAGGGAATATCTTCACATAAACACTAGACAGACGCATTCTCAGAAACTTCTTTGTGATGTGTGCATTCAACTCACAGAGCTGAACCGGCCTTTTGATAGAGCCGTTTGGAAACAGCCTTTTTGTAACATCTGCAAGTGGATATTTGGAGCGATTTGGGGCCTATGATGGAAAGGGAAATATCTTCACATAGAAACTAGACAGAAGCCTTCTCAGAAACTTCTGTGTGATGAATGCGTTCAACTCACAGACTTGAACCTTCCTTTTGACAGAGATGTTTTGAAACACTCTTTTAGAGGCATGTGAATGAGGATCTTGGGAACGCTTCGAGGCCAATGCTGGGAAACGAAATATCATCACATAGAAACTAGACAGATGGATTCTCAGAAACTTCTTTGTGATGAGTGCGTTCCACTCACAGACTTGAACGTCGCTCTTGAGAGAACAGTTTTGAAACACTCCTTTTGTAGAATCTGCAAGTGTTTATTTGGAGCGCTTTGAGGCCTATGTTGGAAAAGGAAATATCTTCACATATAAACTAGACAGAAGCATTCTCAGAAACTTCTTTGCGATGAGGGCATTCAACGCACAGACTTGAAGCTTCCTTTGGAAAGAGCAGTTTTGAAACACTCTTTTTGTAGAATCTGCAAGTGGATATGTGGAGCGCTTTGAGGCCTCTGCTGGAAAAGGAAATATCTTCACAGAAAAACTAGACAGAAGCATTCTCAGAAACGTCTTGGTCATGTGTGCATTGAACTCACAGAGTAGAACCTTCCTTTTCATAGAGAAGTTTGGAAACACTCTTTTAGTAGAATCTTCAGGTGGATGTATGGAGTGCTTTGAGGCCTATGCTGGAAAAGGAAATGTCTTCACGTAGAAAGGAGACAAAGGCATTCTCAGAAAGTTCCCTGTGCTTTGTGCATTCAACTCACAGAGTTCAGCCTTCTTTTTGATAGAGCAGTTTGGAAACACTCTTTGTGTGGAGTCTGCAAGTGGATAATTGGAGCGCTTTGAGGCCTACGCTGCAAAAGGAAATAGCATTGCATAAAAACTAGATGGAAGCATTCTCACAAACTTCTTTGTGGTGAGTGCATTCAACTCACAGAGTTGAACCTTCGTTTTGATAGACCAGTTTTGAAACACTGTTTTTGTAGTATTCGCAAGTGGATATTTGGAGCGCGTTGAGGCTGGAGTTGGAAAAGGAAATATCTTCACATACAAACTAGACGGAAGCATTCTCCGAAACTTCTTTGTCATGTGGGGATTGAACTCACAGTGTTGAACATTCCTTTTCGTAGAGCGGTTCTGCGTGACTCTTTTTGTGGAAACTGCAAGTGGATATTTGGTGCCATTGCGGCATCTAGTGGAAAGGAACATACATTACGATGAAAACTAGATTGAACTCTTCTCAGGAACTTCTTTGCGATGAGTGCCTTCTACTCACAGAGTCGAACCTTCCTTTCGAGAGAAGAGTTTTGAGACACTCTTTTGGTGGAATCTGCAAGGGGGTCACTAGGGCGCTTTGATGCCTATGCTGGAAAAGGAAATATCTTCACACGTAAACTAGACAGAAGCATTCTCAGAAACCTTTTCTGATGTGCGCGTTCAACTCACCGAGTTGAACCTTCCTTTTGATAGAGCAGTTTTGAAACCCTCTTTTTGTAGAATCTGCAAGTGGAGATTTGGAGTGCTTTGAGTCCTATCCTGGAAAAGGAAATAACTTCACTTAGAACCTAGACGGAAGCATTCTCAGAGACTTCCCTGTGCTTTCTGCATTCGATTCACAGAGTTGAACCTTCCTTTGGATAAAACAGCTTTGAAACGCTCTTTTTGTAGAATCTGCAAGTCGATACTTGGAACGCTTTGAGGCCTATGCTGGAAAAGGAAATATCTTCACATAAAAACTAGAGAGAAGCATTCTCAGAAACTTCTTTGTGATCTGCGCATTCAACTCACAGAGTTGAAGCTTCCCTTTGCTATAGCAGTTTTGAAACTCTCTTTGAGTAGGATATTCAAGGGGATATTCGGTGTGCCGAGAGGCCAACACTGGAAAAGGAAATATCTTCCCTTAAAAACTGGACGGAAGCGTTCTCAGAAACTACCCTGAGCTTTATGCATTCAACTCACAGAGAGGGCTCTTCCTTTGGAGAGCGCACTTTGGAAACACTCTTTTTGCAGAATTTGCTAGGGGATGTTTGGAGCTTTTGGAGGCCTATGCTGGAAAAGGAAATATCTTCACATACCAACTAGACAGAAGCATTCTCACAAACTTCTTTGTGATGAGTGCCTTCAACTCACAGACTTGAACCTTCCTTTTGAAAGAGCAGTTTTGAAACACTCCTTTTGTAGAATCTGCAAGTGGATATTTGGAGCGTTTTGAGGCCTTTGCTGGGAAATGAAATATCTTCACCTAAAAACTAGACAGAAGCATTCTCAGAAACATCTTTGCGATGTGTGCATTCAACTCACAGGGTTGAACCTTCCTTTTGATAGAGCAGTTTTGAAACGCACTTTGTGTAGAATCTGCAAGTGGATATTTGGAGCGCTTTGAGGCCTATGCTGGAAAAGGGAATATCTTCACATAAACACTAGACAGACGCATTCTCAGAAACTTCTTTGTGATGTGTGCATTCAACTCACAGAGCTGAACCGGCCTTTTGATAGAGCCGTTTGGAAACAGCCTTTTTGTAACATCTGCAAGTGGATATTTGGAGCGATTTGGGGCCTATGATGGAAAGGGAAATATCTTCACATAGAAACTAGACAGAAGCCTTCTCAGAAACTTCTGTGTGATGAATGCCTTCAACTCACAGACTTGAACCTTCCTTTTGATAGAGATGTTTTGAAACACTCTTTTAGAGGCATGTGAATGAGGATCTTGGGAACGCTTCGAGGCCAATGCTGGGAAACGAAATATCATCACATAGAAACTAGACAGATGGATTCTCAGAAACTTCTTTGTGATGAGTGCGTTCCACTCACAGACTTGAACGTCGCTCTTGAGAGAACAGTTTTGAAACACTCCTTTTGTAGAATCTGCAAGTGTTTATTTGGAGCGCTTTGAGGCCTATGTTGGAAAAGGAAATATCTTCACATATAAACTAGACAGAAGCATTCTCAGAAACTTCTTTGCGATGAGGGCATTCAACGCACAGACTTGAAGCTTCCTTTGGAAAGAGCAGTTTTGAAACACTCTTTTTGTAGAATCTGCAAGTGGATATGTGGAGCGCTTTGAGGCCTCTGCTGGAAAAGGAAATATCTTCACAGAAAAACTAGACAGAAGCATTCTCAGAAACGTCTTGGTCATGTGTGCATTGAACTCACAGAGTAGAACCTTCCTTTTCATAGAGAAGTTTGGAAACACTCTTTTAGTAGAATCTTCAGGTGGATGTGTGGAGTGCTTTGAGGCCTATGCTGGAAAAGGAAATGTCTTCACGTAGAAAGGAGACAAAGGCATTCTCAGAAAGTTCCCTGTGCTTTGTGCATTCAACTCACAGAGTTCAGCCTTCTTTTTGATAGAGCAGTTTGGAAACACTCTTTGTGTGGAGTCTGCAAGTGGATAATTGGAGCGCTTTGAGGCCTACGCTGCAAAAGGAAATAGCATTGCATAAAAACTAGATGGAAGCATTCTCACAAACTTCTTTGTGGTGAGTGCATTCAACTCACAGAGTTGAACCTTCGTTTTGATAGACCAGTTTTGAAACACTGTTTTTGTAGTATTCGCAAGTGGATATTTGGAGCGCGTTGAGGCTGGAGTTGGAAAAGGAAATATCTTCACATACAAACTAGACGGAAGCATTCTCCGAAACTTCTTTGTCATGTGGGGATTGAACTCACAGTGTTGAACATTCCTTTTCGTAGAGCGGTTCTGCGTGACTCTTTTTGTGGAAACTGCAAGTGGATATTTGGTGCCATTGCGGCATCTAGTGGAAAGGAACATACATTACGATGAAAACTAGATTGAACTCTTCTCAGGAACTTCTTTGCGATGAGTGCCTTCTACTCACAGAGTCGAACCTTCCTTTCGAGAGAAGAGTTTTGAGACACTCTTTTGGTGGAATCTGCAAGGGGGTCACTAGGGCGCTTTGATGCCTATGCTGGAAAAGGAAATATCTTCACACGTAAACTAGACAGAAGCATTCTCAGAAACCTTTTCTGATGTGCGCGTTCAACTCACCGAGTTGAACCTTCCTTTTGATAGAGCAGTTTTGAAACCCTCTTTTTGTAGAATCTGCAAGTGGAGATTTGGAGTGCTTTGAGTCCTATCCTGGAAAAGGAAATAACTTCACTTAGAACCTAGACGGAAGCATTCTCAGAGACTTCCCTGTGCTTTCTGCATTCGACTCACAGAGTTGAACCTTCCTTTGGATAAAACAGCTTTGAAACGCTCTTTTTGTAGAATCTGCAAGTCGATACTTGGAACGCTTTGAGGCCTATGCTGGAAAAGGAAATATCTTCACATAAAAACTAGAGAGAAGCATTCTCAGAAACTTCTTTGTGATCTGCGCATTCAACTCACAGAGTTGAAGCTTCCCTTTGCTATAGCAGTTTTGAAACTCTCTTTGAGTAGAATCTTCAAGGGGATATTCGGTGTGCCGAGAGGCCAACACTGGAAAAGGAAATATCTTCCCTTAAAAACTGGACGGAAGCGTTCTCAGAAACTACCCTGAGCTTTATGCATTCAACTCACAGAGAGGGCTCTTCCTTTGGAGAGCGCACTTTGGAAACACTCTTTTTGCAGAATTTGCTAGGGGATGTTTGGAGCTTTTGGAGGCCTATGCTGGAAAAGGAAATATCTTCACATACCAACTAGACAGAAGCATTCTCACAAACTTCTTTGTGATGAGTGCCTTCAACTCACAGACTTGAACCTTCCTTTTGAAAGAGCAGTTTTGAAACACTCCTTTTGTAGAATCTGCAAGTGGATATTTGGAGCGTTTTGAGGCCTTTGCTGGGAAATGAAATATCTTCACCTAAAAACTAGACAGAAGCATTCTCAGAAACATCTTTGCGATGTGTGCATTCAACTCACAGGGTTGAACCTTCCTTTTGATAGAGCAGTTTTGAAACGCACTTTGTGTAGAATCTGCAAGTGGATATTTGGAGCGCTTTGAGGCCTATGCTGGAAAAGGGAATATCTTCACATAAACACTAGACAGACGCATTCTCAGAAACTTCTTTGTGATGTGTGCATTCAACTCACAGAGCTGAACCGGCCTTTTGATAGAGCCGTTTGGAAACAGCCTTTTTGTAACATCTGCAAGTGGATATTTGGAGCGATTTGGGGCCTATGATGGAAAGGGAAATATCTTCACATAGAAACTAGACAGAAGCCTTCTCAGAAACTTCTGTGTGATGAATGCCTTCAACTCACAGACTTGAACCTTCCTTTTGATAGAGATGTTTTGAAACACTCTTTTAGAGGCATGTGAATGAGGATCTTGGGAAGGCTTCGAGGCCAATGCTGGGAAACGAAATATCATCACATAGAAACTAGACAGATGGATTCTCAGAAACTTCTTTGTGATGAGTGCGTTCCACTCACAGACTTGAACGTCCCTCTTGAGAGAACAGTTTTGAAACACTCCTTTTGTAGAATCTGCAAGTGTTTATTTGGAGCGCTTTGAGGCCTATGTTGGAAAAGGAAATATCTTCACATATAAACTAGACAGAAGCATTCTCAGAAACTTCTTTGCGATGAGTGCATTCAACGCACAGACTTGAAGCTTCCTTTGGAAAGAGCAGTTTTGAAACACTCTTTTTGTAGAATCTGCAAGTGGATATGTGGAGCGCTTTGAGGCCTCTGCTGGAAAAGGAAATATCTTCACAGAAAAACTAGACAGAAGCATTCTCAGAAACGTCTTGGTCATGTGTGCATTGAACTCACAGAGTAGAACCTTCCTTTTCATAGAGAAGTTTGGAAACACTCTTTTTGTAGAATCTTCAGGTGGATGTGTGGAGTGCTTTGAGGCCTATGCTGGAAAAGGAAATGTCTTCACGTAGAAACGAGACAAAGGCATTCTCAGAAAGTTCCCTGTGCTTTGTGCATTCAACTCACAGAGTTCAGCCTTCTTTTTGATAGAGCAGTTTGGAAACACTCTTTGTGTGGAGTCTGCAAGTGGATAATTGGAGCGCTTTGAGGCCTACGCTGCAAAAGGAAATAGCATTGCATAAAAACTAGATGGAAGCATTCTCACAAACTTCTTTGTGGTGAGTGCATTCAACTCACAGAGTTGAACCTTCGTTTTGATAGACCAGTTTTGAAACACTGTTTTTGTAGTATTCGCAAGTGGATATTTGGAGCGCGTTGAGGCTGGAGTTGGAAAAGGAAATATCTTCACATACAAACTAGACGGAAGCATTCTCCGAAACTTCTTTGTCATGTGGGGATTGAACTCACAGTGTTGAACATTCCTTTTCGTAGAGCGGTTCTGCGTGACTCTTTTTGTGGAAACTGCAAGTGGATATTTGGTGCGATTGCTGCATCTAGTGGAAAGGAACATACATTACGATGAAAACTAGATTGAACTCTTCTCAGGAACTTCTTTGCGATGAGTGCCTTCTACTCACAGAGTCGAACCTTCCTTTCGAGAGAAGAGTTTTGAGACACTCTTTTGGTGGAATCTGCAAGGGGGTCACTAGGGCGCTTTGATGCCTATGCTGGAAAAGGAAATATCTTCACACGAAAACTAGACAGAAGCATTCTCAGAAACCTTTTCTGATGTGCGCGTTCAACTCACCGAGTTGAACCTTCCTTTTGATAGAGCAGTTTTGAAACCCTCTTTTTGTAGAATCTGCAAGTGGAGATTTGGAGTGCTTTGAGTCCTATCCTGGAAAAGGAAATAACTTCACTTAGAACCTAGACGGAAGCATTCTCAGAGACTTCCCTGTGCTTTCTGCATTCGACTCACAGAGTTGAACCTTCCTTTGGATAAAACAGCTTTGAAACGCTCTTTTTGTAGAATCTGCAAGTCGATACTTGGAACGCTTTGAGGCCTATGCTGGAAAAGGAAATATCTTCACATAAAAACTAGAGAGAAGCATTCTCAGAAACTTCTTTGTGATCTGCGCATTCAACTCACAGAGTTGAAGCTTCCCTTTGCTATAGCAGTTTTGAAACTCTCTTTGAGTAGGATATTCAAGGGGATATTCGGTGTGCCGAGAGGCCAACACTGGAAAAGGAAATATCTTCCCTTAAAAACTGGACGGAAGCGTTCTCAGAAACTACCCTGAGCTTTATGCATTCAACTCACAGAGAGGGCTCTTCCTTTGGAGAGCGCACTTTGGAAACACTCTTTTTGCAGAATTTGCTAGGGGATGTTTGGAGCTTTTGGAGGCCTATGCTGGAAAAGGAAATATCTTCACATACCAACTAGACAGAAGCATTCTCACAAACTTCTTTGTGATGAGTGCCTTCAACTCACAGACTTGAACCTTCCTTTTGAAAGAGCAGTTTTGAAACACTCCTTTTGTAGAATCTGCAAGTGGATATTTGGAGCGTTTTGAGGCCTTTGCTGGGAAATGAAATATCTTCACCTAAAAACTAGACAGAAGCATTCTCAGAAACATCTTTGCGATGTGTGCATTCAACTCACAGGGTTGAACCTTCCTTTTGATAGAGCAGTTTTGAAACGCACTTTGTGTAGAATCTGCAAGTGGATATTTGGAGCGCTTTGAGGCCTACGCTGGAAAAGGGAATATCTTCACATAAACACTAGACAGACGCATTCTCAGAAACTTCTTTGTGATGTGTGCATTCAACTCACAGAGCTGAACCGGCCTTTTGATAGAGCCGTTTGGAAACAGCCTTTTTGTAACATCTGCAAGTGGATATTTGGAGCGATTTGGGGCCTATGATGGAAAGGGAAATATCTTCACATAGAAACTAGACAGAAGCCTTCTCAGAAACTTCTGTGTGATGAATGCGTTCAACTCACAGACTTGAACCTTCCTTTTGACAGAGATGTTTTGAAACACTCTTTTAGAGGCATGTGAATGAGGATCTTGGGAACGCTTCGAGGCCAATGCTGGGAAACGAAATATCATCACATAGAAACTAGACAGATGGATTCTCAGAAACTTCTTTGTGATGAGTGCGTTCCACTCACAGACTTGAACGTCCCTCTTGAGAGAACAGTTTTGAAACACTCCTTTTGTAGAATCTGCAAGTGTTTATTTGGAGCGCTTTGAGGCCTATGTTGGAAAAGGAAATATCTTCACATAGAAACTAGACAGAAGCATTCTCAGAAACTTCTTTGCGATGAGTGCATTCAACGCACAGGCTTGAAGCTTCCTTTGGAAAGAGCAGTTTTGAAACACTCTTTTTGTAGAATCTGCAAGTGGATATGTGGAGCGCTTTGAGGCCTCTGCTGGAAAAGGAAATATCTTCACAGAAAAACTAGTCAGAAGCATTCTCAGAAACGTCTTGGTCATGTGTGCATTGAACTCACAGAGTAGAACCTTCCTTTTCATAGAGAAGTTTGGAAACACTCTTTTAGTAGAATCTTCAGGTGGATGTATGGAGTGCTTTGAGGCCTATGCTGGAAAAGGAAATGTCTTCACGTAGAAAGGAGACAAAGGCATTCTCAGAAAGTTCCCTGTGCTTTGTGCATTCAACTCACAGAGTTCAGCCTTCTTTTTGATAGAGCAGTTTGGAAACACTCTTTGTGTGGAGTCTGCAAGTGGATAATTGGAGCGCTTTGAGGCCTACGCTGCAAAAGGAAATAGCATTGCATAAAAACTAGATGGAAGCATTCTCACAAACTTCTTTGTGGTGAGTGCATTCAACTCACAGAGTTGAACCTTCGTTTTGATAGACCAGTTTTGAAACACTGTTTTTGTAGTATTCGCAAGTGGATATTTGGAGCGCGTTGAGGCTGGAGTTGGAAAAGGAAATATCTTCACATACAAACTAGACGGAAGCATTCTCCGAAACTTCTTTGTCATGTGGGGATTGAACTCACAGTGTTGAACATTCCTTTTCGTAGAGCGGTTCTGCGTGACTCTTTTTGTGGAAACTGCAAGTGGATATTTGGTGCCATTGCGGCATCTAGTGGAAAGGAACATACATTACGATGAAAACTAGATTGAACTCTTCTCAGGAACTTCTTTGCGATGAGTGCCTTCTACTCACAGAGTCGAACCTTCCTTTCGAGAGAAGAGTTTTGAGACACTCTTTTGGTGGAATCTGCAAGGGGGTCACTAGGGCGCTTTGATGCCTATGCTGGAAAAGGAAATATCTTCACACGTAAACTAGACAGAAGCATTCTCAGAAACCTTTTCTGATGTGCGCGTTCAACTCACCGAGTTGAACCTTCCTTTTGATAGAGCAGTTTTGAAACCCTCTTTTTGTAGAATCTGCAAGTGGAGATTTGGAGTGCTTTGAGTCCTATCCTGGAAAAGGAAATAACTTCACTTAGAACCTAGACGGAAGCATTCTCAGAGACTTCCCTGTGCTTTCTGCATTCGACTCACAGAGTTGAACCTTCCTTTGGATAAAACAGCTTTGAAACGCTCTTTTTGTAGAATCTGCAAGTCGATACTTGGAACGCTTTGAGGCCTATGCTGGAAAAGGAAATATCTTCACATAAAAACTAGAGAGAAGCATTCTCAGAAACTTCTTTGTGATCTGCGCATTCAACTCACAGAGTTGAAGCTTCCCTTTGCTATAGCAGTTTTGAAACTCTCTTTGAGTAGGATATTCAAGGGGATATTCGGTGTGCCGAGAGGCCAACACTGGAAAAGGAAATATCTTCCCTTAAAAACTGGACGGAAGCGTTCTCAGAAACTACCCTGAGCTTTATGCATTCAACTCACAGAGAGGGCTCTTCCTTTGGAGAGCGCACTTTGGAAACACTCTTTTTGCAGAATTTGCTAGGGGATGTTTGGAGCTTTTGGAGGCCTATGCTGGAAAAGGAAATATCTTCACATACCAACTAGACAGAAGCATTCTCACAAACTTCTTTGTGATGAGTGCCTTCAACTCACAGACTTGAACCTTCCTTTTGAAAGAGCAGTTTTGAAACACTCCTTTTGTAGAATCTGCAAGTGGATATTTGGAGCGTTTTGAGGCCTTTGCTGGGAAATGAAATATCTTCACCTAAAAACTAGACAGAAGCATTCTCAGAAACATCTTTGCGATGTGTGCATTCAACTCGCAGGGTTGAACCTTCCTTTTGATAGAGCAGTTTTGAAACGCACTTTGTGTAGAATCTGCAAGTGGATATTTGGAGCGCTTTGAGGCCTATGCTGGAAAAGGGAATATCTTCACATAAACACTAGACAGACGCATTCTCAGAAACTTCTTTGTGATGTGTGCATTCAACTCACAGAGCTGAACCGGCCTTTTGATAGAGCCGTTTGGAAACAGCCTTTTTGTAACATCTGCAAGTGGATATTTGGAGCGATTTGGGGCCTATGATGGAAAGGGAAATATCTTCACATAGAAACTAGACAGAAGCCTTCTCAGAAACTTCTGTGTGATGAATGCGTTCAACTCACAGACTTGAACCTTCCTTTTGACAGAGATGTTTTGAAACACTCTTTTAGAGGCATGTGAATGAGGATCTTGGGAACGCTTCGAGGCCAATGCTGGGAAACGAAATATCATCACATAGAAACTAGACAGATGGATTCTCAGAAACTTCTTTGTGATGAGTGCGTTCCACTCACAGACTTGAACGTCGCTCTTGAGAGAACAGTTTTGAAACACTCCTTTTGTAGAATCTGCAAGTGTTTATTTGGAGCGCTTTGAGGCCTATGTTGGAAAAGGAAATATCTTCACATAGAAACTAGACAGAAGCATTCTCAGAAACTTCTTTGCGATGAGTGCATTCAACGCACAGACTTGAAGCTTCCTTTGGAAAGAGCAGTTTTGAAACACTCTTTTTGTAGAATCTGCAAGGGGATATGTGGAGCGCTTTGAGGCCTCTGCTGGAAAAGGAAATATCTTCACAGAAAAACTAGACAGAAGCATTCTCAGAAACGTCTTGGTCATGTGTGCATTGAACTCACAGAGTAGAACCTTCCTTTTGATAGAGAAGTTTGGAAACACTCTTTTAGTAGAATCTTCAGGTGGATGTGTGGAGTGCTTTGAGGCCTATGCTGGAAAAGGAAATGTCTTCACGTAGAAACGAGACAAAGGCATTCTCAGAAAGTTCCCTGTGCTTTGTGCATTCAACTCACAGAGTTCAGCCTTCTTTTTGATAGAGCAGTTTGGAAACACTCTTTGTGTGGAGTCTGCAAGTGGATAATTGGAGCGCTTTGAGGCCTACGCTGCAAAAGGAAATAGCATTGCATAAAAACTAGATGGAAGCATTCTCACAAACTTCTTTGTGGTGAGTGCATTCAACTCACAGAGTTGAACCTTCGTTTTGATAGACCAGTTTTGAAACACTGTTTTTGTAGTATTCGCAAGTGGATATTTGGAGCGCGTTGAGGCTGGAGTTGGAAAAGGAAATATCTTCACATACAAACTAGACGGAAGCATTCTCCGAAACTTCTTTGTCATGTGGGGATTGAACTCACAGTGTTGAACATTCTTTTTCGTAGAGCGGTTCTGCGTGACTCTTTTTGTGGAAACTGCAAGTGGATATTTGGTGCGATTGCGGCATCTAGTGGAAAGGAACATACATTACGATGAAAACTAGATTGAACTCTTCTCAGGAAATTCTTTGCGATGAGTGCCTTCTACTCACAGAGTCGAACCTTCCTTTCGAGAGAAGAGTTTTGAGACACTCTTTTGGTGGAATCTGCAAGGGGGTCACTAGGGCGCTTTGATGCCTATGCTGGAAAAGGAAATATCTTCACACGTAAACTAGACAGAAGCATTCTCAGAAACCTTTTCTGATGTGCGCGTTCAACTCACCGAGTTGAACCTTCCTTTTGATAGAGCAGTTTTGAAACCCTCTTTTTGTAGAATCTGCAAGTGGAGATTTGGAGTGCTTTGAGTCCTATCCTGGAAAAGGAAATAACTTCACTTAGAACCTAGACGGAAGCATTCTCAGAGACTTCCCTGTGCTTTCTGCATTCGACTCACAGAGTTGAACCTTCCTTTGGATAAAACAGCTTTGAAACGCTCTTTTTGTAGAATCTGCAAGTCGATACTTGGAACGCTTTGAGGCCTATGCTGGAAAAGGAAATATCTTCACATAAAAACTAGAGAGAAGCATTCTCAGAAACTTCTTTGTGATCTGCGCATTCAACTCACAGAGTTGAAGCTTCCCTTTGCTATAGCAGTTTTGAAACTCTCTTTGAGTAGGATATTCAAGGGGATATTCGGTGTGCCGAGAGGCCAACACTGGAAAAGGAAATATCTTCCCTTAAAAACTGGACGGAAGCGTTCTCAGAAACTACCCTGAGCTTTATGCATTCAACTCACAGAGAGGGCTCTTCCTTTGGAGAGCGCACTTTGGAAACACTCTTTTTGCAGAATTTGCTAGGGGATGTTTGGAGCTTTTGGAGGCCTATGCTGGAAAAGGAAATATCTTCACATACCAACTAGACAGAAGCATTCTCACAAACTTCTTTGTGATGAGTGCCTTCAACTCACAGACTTGAACCTTCCTTTTGAAAGAGCAGTTTTGAAACACTCCTTTTGTAGAATCTGCAAGTGGATATTTGGAGCGTTTTGAGGCCTTTGCTGGGAAATGAAATATCTTCACCTAAAAACTAGACAGAAGCATTCTCAGAAACATCTTTGCGATGTGTGCATTCAACTCACAGGGTTGAACCTTCCTTTTGATAGAGCAGTTTTGAAACGCACTTTGTGTAGAATCTGCAAGTGGATATTTGGAGCGCTTTGAGGCCTATGCTGGAAAAGGGAATATCTTCACATAAACACTAGACAGACGCATTCTCAGAAACTTCTTTGTGATGTGTGCATTCAACTCACAGAGCTGAACCGGCCTTTTGATAGAGCCGTTTGGAAACAGCCTTTTTGTAACATCTGCAAGTGGATATTTGGAGCGATTTGGGGCCTATGATGGAAAGGGAAATATCTTCACATAGAAACTAGACAGAAGCCTTCTCAGAAACTTCTGTGTGATGAATGCCTTCAACTCACAGACTTGAACCTTCCTTTTGATAGAGATGTTTTGAAACACTCTTTTAGAGGCATGTGAATGAGGATCTTGGGAACGCTTCGAGGCCAATGCTGGGAAACGAAATATCATCACATAGAAACTAGACAGATGGATTCTCAGAAACTTCTTTGTGATGAGTGCGTTCCACTCACAGACTTGAACGTCGCTCTTGAGAGAACAGTTTTGAAACACTCCTTTTGTAGAATCTGCAAGTGTTTATTTGGAGCGCTTTGAGGCCTATGTTGGAAAAGGAAATATCTTCACATAGAAACTAGACAGAAGCATTCTCAGAAACTTCTTTGCGATGAGGGCATTCAACGCACAGACTTGAAGCTTCCTTTGGAAAGAGCAGTTTTGAAACACTCTTTTTGTAGAATCTGCAAGTGGATATGTGGAGCGCTTTGAGGCCTCTGCTGGAAAAGGAAATATCTTCACAGAAAAACTAGACAGAAGCATTCTCAGAAACGTCTTGGTCATGTGTGCATTGAACTCACAGAGTAGAACCTTCCTTTTCATAGAGAAGTTTGGAAACACTCTTTTAGTAGAATCTTCAGGTGGATGTGTGGAGTGCTTTGAGGCCTATGCTGGAAAAGGAAATGTCTTCACGTAGAAAGGAGACAAAGGCATTCTCAGAAAGTTCCCTGTGCTTTGTGCATTCAACTCACAGAGTTCAGCCTTCTTTTTGATAGAGCAGTTTGGAAACACTCTTTGTGTGGAGTCTGCAAGTGGATAATTGGAGCGCTTTGAGGCCTACGCTGCAAAAGGAAATAGCATTGCATAAAAACTAGATGGAAGCATTCTCACAAACTTCTTTGTGGTGAGTGCATTCAACTCACAGAGTTGAACCTTCGTTTTGATAGACCAGTTTTGAAACACTGTTTTTGTAGTATTCGCAAGTGGATATTTGGAGCGCGTTGAGGCTGGAGTTGGAAAAGGAAATATCTTCACATACAAACTAGACGGAAGCATTCTCCGAAACTTCTTTGTCATGTGGGGATTGAACTCACAGTGTTGAACATTCCTTTTCGTAGAGCGGTTCTGCGTGACTCTTTTTGTGGAAACTGCAAGTGGATATTTGGTGCCATTGCGGCATCTAGTGGAAAGGAACATACATTACGATGAAAACTAGATTGAACTCTTCTCAGGAACTTCTTTGCGATGAGTGCCTTCTACTCACAGAGTCGAACCTTCCTTTCGAGAGAAGAGTTTTGAGACACTCTTTTGGTGGAATCTGCAAGGGGGTCACTAGGGCGCTTTGATGCCTATGCTGGAAAAGGAAATATCTTCACACGTAAACTAGACAGAAGCATTCTCAGAAACCTTTTCTGATGTGCGCGTTCAACTCACCGAGTTGAACCTTCCTTTTGATAGAGCAGTTTTGAAACCCTCTTTTTGTAGAATCTGCAAGTGGAGATTTGGAGTGCTTTGAGTCCTATCCTGGAAAAGGAAATAACTTCACTTAGAACCTAGACGGAAGCATTCTCAGAGACTTCCCTGTGCTTTCTGCATTCGACTCACAGAGTTGAACCTTCCTTTGGATAAAACAGCTTTGAAACGCTCTTTTTGTAGAATCTGCAAGTCGATACTTGGAACGCTTTGAGGCCTATGCTGGAAAAGGAAATATCTTCACATAAAAACTAGAGAGAAGCATTCTCAGAAACTTCTTTGTGATCTGCGCATTCAACTCACAGAGTTGAAGCTTCCCTTTGCTATAGCAGTTTTGAAACTCTCTTTGAGTAGAATCTTCAAGGGGATATTCGGTGTGCCGAGAGGCCAACACTGGAAAAGGAAATATCTTCCCTTAAAAACTGGACGGAAGCGTTCTCAGAAACTACCCTGAGCTTTATGCATTCAACTCACAGAGAGGGCTCTTCCTTTGGAGAGCGCACTTTGGAAACACTCTTTTTGCAGAATTTGCTAGGGGATGTTTGGAGCTTTTGGAGGCCTATGCTGGAAAAGGAAATATCTTCACATACCAACTAGACAGAAGCATTCTCACAAACTTCTTTGTGATGAGTGCCTTCAACTCACAGACTTGAACCTTCCTTTTGAAAGAGCAGTTTTGAAACACTCCTTTTGTAGAATCTGCAAGTGGATATTTGGAGCGTTTTGAGGCCTTTGCTGGGAAATGAAATATCTTCACCTAAAAACTAGACAGAAGCATTCTCAGAAACATCTTTGCGATGTGTGCATTCAACTCACAGGGTTGAACCTTCCTTTTGATAGAGCAGTTTTGAAACGCACTTTGTGTAGAATCTGCAAGTGGATATTTGGAGCGCTTTGAGGCCTATGCTGGAAAAGGGAATATCTTCACATAAACACTAGACAGACGCATTCTCAGAAACTTCTTTGTGATGTGTGCATTCAACTCACAGAGCTGAACCGGCCTTTTGATAGAGCCGTTTGGAAACAGCCTTTTTGTAACATCTGCAAGTGGATATTTGGAGCGATTTGGGGCCTATGATGGAAAGGGAAATATCTTCACATAGAAACTAGACAGAAGCCTTCTCAGAAACTTCTGTGTGATGAATGCCTTCAACTCACAGACTTGAACCTTCCTTTTGATAGAGATGTTTTGAAACACTCTTTTAGAGGCATGTGAATGAGGATCTTGGGAAGGCTTCGAGGCCAATGCTGGGAAACGAAATATCATCACATAGAAACTAGACAGATGGATTCTCAGAAACTTCTTTGTGATGAGTGCGTTCCACTCACAGACTTGAACGTCCCTCTTGAGAGAACAGTTTTGAAACACTCCTTTTGTAGAATCTGCAAGTGTTTATTTGGAGCGCTTTGAGGCCTATGTTGGAAAAGGAAATATCTTCACATATAAACTAGACAGAAGCATTCTCAGAAACTTCTTTGCGATGAGTGCATTCAACGCACAGACTTGAAGCTTCCTTTGGAAAGAGCAGTTTTGAAACACTCTTTTTGTAGAATCTGCAAGTGGATATGTGGAGCGCTTTGAGGCCTCTGCTGGAAAAGGAAATATCTTCACAGAAAAACTAGACAGAAGCATTCTCAGAAACGTCTTGGTCATGTGTGCATTGAACTCACAGAGTAGAACCTTCCTTTTCATAGAGAAGTTTGGAAACACTCTTTTTGTAGAATCTTCAGGTGGATGTGTGGAGTGCTTTGAGGCCTATGCTGGAAAAGGAAATGTCTTCACGTAGAAACGAGACAAAGGCATTCTCAGAAAGTTCCCTGTGCTTTGTGCATTCAACTCACAGAGTTCAGCCTTCTTTTTGATAGAGCAGTTTGGAAACACTCTTTGTGTGGAGTCTGCAAGTGGATAATTGGAGCGCTTTGAGGCCTACGCTGCAAAAGGAAATAGCATTGCATAAAAACTAGATGGAAGCATTCTCACAAACTTCTTTGTGGTGAGTGCATTCAACTCACAGAGTTGAACCTTCGTTTTGATAGACCAGTTTTGAAACACTGTTTTTGTAGTATTCGCAAGTGGATATTTGGAGCGCGTTGAGGCTGGAGTTGGAAAAGGAAATATCTTCACATACAAACTAGACGGAAGCATTCTCCGAAACTTCTTTGTCATGTGGGGATTGAACTCACAGTGTTGAACATTCCTTTTCGTAGAGCGGTTCTGCGTGACTCTTTTTGTGGAAACTGCAAGTGGATATTTGGTGCGATTGCTGCATCTAGTGGAAAGGAACATACATTACGATGAAAACTAGATTGAACTCTTCTCAGGAACTTCTTTGCGATGAGTGCCTTCTACTCACAGAGTCGAACCTTCCTTTCGAGAGAAGAGTTTTGAGACACTCTTTTGGTGGAATCTGCAAGGGGGTCACTAGGGCGCTTTGATGCCTATGCTGGAAAAGGAAATATCTTCACACGAAAACTAGACAGAAGCATTCTCAGAAACCTTTTCTGATGTGCGCGTTCAACTCACCGAGTTGAACCTTCCTTTTGATAGAGCAGTTTTGAAACCCTCTTTTTGTAGAATCTGCAAGTGGAGATTTGGAGTGCTTTGAGTCCTATCCTGGAAAAGGAAATAACTTCACTTAGAACCTAGACGGAAGCATTCTCAGAGACTTCCCTGTGCTTTCTGCATTCGACTCACAGAGTTGAACCTTCCTTTGGATAAAACAGCTTTGAAACGCTCTTTTTGTAGAATCTGCAAGTCGATACTTGGAACGCTTTGAGGCCTATGCTGGAAAAGGAAATATCTTCACATAAAAACTAGAGAGAAGCATTCTCAGAAACTTCTTTGTGATCTGCGCATTCAACTCACAGAGTTGAAGCTTCCCTTTGCTATAGCAGTTTTGAAACTCTCTTTGAGTAGAATCTTCAAGGGGATATTCGGTGTGCCGAGAGGCCAACACTGGAAAAGGAAATATCTTCCCTTAAAAACTGGACGGAAGCGTTCTCAGAAACTACCCTGAGCTTTATGCATTCAACTCACAGAGAGGGCTCTTCCTTTGGAGAGCGCACTTTGGAAACACTCTTTTTGCAGAATTTGCTAGGGGATGTTTGGAGCTTTTGGAGGCCTATGCTGGAAAAGGAAATATCTTCACATACCAACTAGACAGAAGCATTCTCACAAACTTCTTTGTGATGAGTGCCTTCAACTCACAGACTTGAACCTTCCTTTTGAAAGAGCAGTTTTGAAACACTCCTTTTGTAGAATCTGCAAGTGGATATTTGGAGCGTTTTGAGGCCTTTGCTGGGAAATGAAATATCTTCACCTAAAAACTAGACAGAAGCATTCTCAGAAACATCTTTGCGATGTGTGCATTCAACTCACAGGGTTGAACCTTCCTTTTGATAGAGCAGTTTTGAAACGCACTTTGTGTAGAATCTGCAAGTGGATATTTGGAGCGCTTTGAGGCCTACGCTGGAAAAGGGAATATCTTCACATAAACACTACACAGAAGCATTCTCAGAAACTTCTTTGTGATGTGTGCATTCAACTCACAGAGCTGAACCGGCCTTTTGATAGAGCCGTTTGGAAACAGCCTTTTTGTAACATCTGCAAGTGGATATTTGGAGCGATTTGGGGCCTATGATGGAAAGGGAAATATCTTCACATAGAAACTAGACAGAAGCCTTCTCAGAAACTTCTGTGTGATGAGTGCATTCAACTCACAGACTTGAACCTTCCTTTTGATAGAGAAGTTTTGAAACACTCTTTTAGAGGCATGTGAATGAGGATCTTGGGAGCGCTTCGAGGCCAATGCTGGGAAACGAAATATCATCACATAGAAACTAGACAGATGGATTCTCAGAAACTTCTTTGTGATGAGTGCGTTCCACTCACAGACTTGAACGTCCCTCTTGAGAGAACAGTTTTGAAACACTCCTTTTGTAGAATCTGCAAGTGTTTATTTGGAGCGCTTTGAGGCCTATGTTGGAAAAGGAAATATCTTCACATAGAAACTAGACAGAAGCATTCTCAGAAACTTCTTTGCGATGAGTGCATTCAACGCACAGACTTGAAGCTTCCTTTGGAAAGAGCAGTTTTGAAACACTCTTTTTGTAGAATCTGCAAGGGGATATGTGGAGCGCTTTGAGGCCTCTGCTGGAAAAGGAAATATCTTCACAGAAAAACTAGACAGAAGCATTCTCAGAAACGTCTTGGTCATGTGTGCATTGAACTCACAGAGTAGAACCTTCCTTTTGATAGAGAAGTTTGGAAACACTCTTTTAGTAGAATCTTCAGGTGGATGTGTGGAGTGCTTTGAGGCCTATGCTGGAAAAGGAAATGTCTTCACGTAGAAACGAGACAAAGGCATTCTCAGAAAGTTCCCTGTGCTTTGTGCATTCAACTCACAGAGTTCAGCCTTCTTTTTGATAGAGCAGTTTGGAAACACTCTTTGTGTGGAGTCTGCAAGTGGATAATTGGAGCGCTTTGAGGCCTACGCTGCAAAAGGAAATAGCATTGCATAAAAACTAGATGGAAGCATTCTCACAAACTTCTTTGTGGTGAGTGCATTCAACTCACAGAGTTGAACCTTCGTTTTGATAGACCAGTTTTGAAACACTGTTTTTGTAGTATTCGCAAGTGGATATTTGGAGCGCGTTGAGGCTGGAGTTGGAAAAGGAAATATCTTCACATACAAACTAGACGGAAGCATTCTCCGAAACTTCTTTGTCATGTGGGGATTGAACTCACAGTGTTGAACATTCCTTTTCGTAGAGCGGTTCTGCGTGACTCTTTTTGTGGAAACTGCAAGTGGATATTTGGTGCGATTGCGGCATCTAGTGGAAAGGAACATACATTACGATGAAAACTAGATTGAACTCTTCTCAGGAAATTCTTTGCGATGAGTGCCTTCTACTCACAGAGTCGAACCTTCCTTTCGAGAGAAGAGTTTTGAGACACTCTTTTGGTGGAATCTGCAAGGGGGTCACTAGGGCGCTTTGATGCCTATGCTGGAAAAGGAAATATCTTCACACGAAAACTAGACAGAAGCATTCTCAGAAACCTTTTCTGATGTGCGCGTTCAACTCACCGAGTTGAACCTTCCTTTTGATAGAGCAGTTTTGAAACCCTCTTTTTGTAGAATCTGCAAGTGGAGATTTGGAGTGCTTTGAGTCCTACCCTGGAAAAGGAAATAACTTCACTTAGAACCTAGACGGAAGCATTCTCAGAGACTTCCCTGTGCTTTCTGCATTCGACTCACAGAGTTGAACCTTCCTTTTGATAAAACAGCTTTGAAACGCTCTTTTTGTAGAATCTGCAAGTCGATACTTGGAACGCTTTGAGGCCTATGCTGGAAAAGGAAATATCTTCACATAAAAACTAGAGAGAAGCATTCTCAGAAACTTCTTTGTGATCTGCGCATTCAACTCACAGAGTTGAAGCTTCTCTTTGCTATAGCAGTTTTGAAACTCTCTTTGAGTAGAATCTTCAAGGGGATATTCGGTGTGCCGAGAGGCCAACACTGGAAAAGGAAATATCTTCCCTTAAAAACTGGACGGAAGCGTTCTCAGAAACTACCCTGAGCTTTATGCATTCAACTCACAGAGAGGGCTCTTCCTTTGGAGAGCGCACTTTGGAAACACTCTTTTTGCAGAATTTTCTAGGGGATGTTTGGAGCTTTTGGAAGCCTATGCTGGAAAAGGAAATATCTTCACATACCAACTAGACAGAAGCATTCTCACAATCTTCTTTGTGATGAGTGCCTTCAACTCACAGACTTGAACCTTCCTTTTGAAAGAGCAGTTTTGAAACACTCCTTTTGTAGAATCTGCAAGTGGATATTTGGAGCGTTTTGAGGCCTTTGCTGGGAAATGAAATATCTTCACCTAAAAACTAGACAGAAGCATTCTCAGAAACATCTTTGCGATGTGTGCATTCAACTCACAGGGTTGAACCTTCCTTTTGATAGAGCAGTTTTGAAACGCACTTTGTGTAGAATCTGCAAGTGGATATTTGGAGCGCTTTGAGGCCTACGCTGGAAAAGGGAATATCTTCACATAAACACTACACAGAAGCATTCTCAGAAACTTCTTTGTGATGTGTGCATTCAACTCACAGAGCTGAACCGGCCTTTTGATAGAGCCGTTTGGAAACAGCCTTTTTGTAACATCTGCAAGTGGATATTTGGAGCGATTTGGGGCCTATGATGGAAAGGGAAATATCTTCACATAGAAACTAGACAGAAGCCTTCTCAGAAACTTCTGTGTGATGAGTGCATTCAACTCACAGACTTGAACCTTCCTTTTGATAGAGAAGTTTTGAAACACTCTTTTAGAGGCATGTGAATGAGGATCTTGGGAGCGCTTCGAGGCCAATGCTGGGAAACGAAATATCATCACATAGAAACTAGACAGATGGATTCTCAGAAACTTCTTTGTGATGAGTGCGTTCCACTCACAGACTTGAACGTCCCTCTTGAGAGAACAGTTTTGAAACACTCCTTTTGTAGAATCTGCAAGTGTTTATTTGGAGCGCTTTGAGGCCTATGTTGGAAAAGGAAATATCTTCACATAGAAACTAGACAGAAGCATTCTCAGAAACTTCTTTGCGATGAGTGCATTCAACGCACAGACTTGAAGCTTCCTTTGGAAAGAGCAGTTTTGAAACACTCTTTTTGTAGAATCTGCAAGGGGATATGTGGAGCGCTTTGAGGCCTCTGCTGGAAAAGGAAATATCTTCACAGAAAAACTAGACAGAAGCATTCTCAGAAACGTCTTGGTCATGTGTGCATTGAACTCACAGAGTAGAACCTTCCTTTTGATAGAGAAGTTTGGAAACACTCTTTTAGTAGAATCTTCAGGTGGATGTGTGGAGTGCTTTGAGGCCTATGCTGGAAAAGGAAATGTCTTCACGTAGAAACGAGACAAAGGCATTCTCAGAAAGTTCCCTGTGCTTTGTGCATTCAACTCACAGAGTTCAGCCTTCTTTTTGATAGAGCAGTTTGGAAACACTCTTTGTGTGGAGTCTGCAAGTGGATAATTGGAGCGCTTTGAGGCCTACGCTGCAAAAGGAAATAGCATTGCATAAAAACTAGATGGAAGCATTCTCACAAACTTCTTTGTGGTGAGTGCATTCAACTCACAGAGTTGAACCTTCGTTTTGATAGACCAGTTTTGAAACACTGTTTTTGTAGTATTCGCAAGTGGATATTTGGAGCGCGTTGAGGCTGGAGTTGGAAAAGGAAATATCTTCACATACAAACTAGACGGAAGCATTCTCCGAAACTTCTTTGTCATGTGGGGATTGAACTCACAGTGTTGAACATTCTTTTTCGTAGAGCGGTTCTGCGTGACTCTTTTTGTGGAAACTGCAAGTGGATATTTGGTGCGATTGCGGCATCTAGTGGAAAGGAACATACATTACGATGAAAACTAGATTGAACTCTTCTCAGGAAATTCTTTGCGATGAGTGCCTTCTACTCACAGAGTCGAACCTTCCTTTCGAGAGAAGAGTTTTGAGACACTCTTTTGGTGGAATCTGCAAGGGGGTCACTAGGGCGCTTTGATGCCTATGCTGGAAAAGGAAATATCTTCACACGAAAACTAGACAGAAGCATTCTCAGAAACCTTTTCTGATGTGCGCGTTCAACTCACCGAGTTGAACCTTCCTTTTGATAGAGCAGTTTTGAAACCCTCTTTTTGTAGAATCTGCAAGTGGAGATTTGGAGTGCTTTGAGTCCTACCCTGGAAAAGGAAATAACTTCACTTAGAACCTAGACGGAAGCATTCTCAGAGACTTCCCTGTGCTTTCTGCATTCGACTCACAGAGTTGAACCTTCCTTTGGATAAAACAGCTTTGAAACGCTCTTTTTGTAGAATCTGCAAGTCGATACTTGGAACGCTTTGAGGCCTATGCTGGAAAAGGAAATATCTTCACATAAAAACTAGAGAGAAGCATTCTCAGAAACTTCTTTGTGATCTGCGCATTCAACTCACAGAGTTGAAGCTTCCCTTTGCTATAGCAGTTTTGAAACTCTCTTTGAGTAGAATCTTCAAGGGGATATTCGGTGTGCCGAGAGGCCAACACTGGAAAAGGAAATATCTTCCCTTAAAAACTGGACGGAAGCGTTCTCAGAAACTACCCTGAGCTTTATGCATTCAACTCACAGAGAGGGCTCTTCCTTTGGAGAGCGCACTTTGGAAACACTCTTTTTGCAGAATTTTCTAGGGGATGTTTGGAGCTTTTGGAAGCCTATGCTGGAAAAGGAAATATCTTCACATACCAACTAGACAGAAGCATTCTCACAATCTTCTTTGTGATGAGTGCCTTCAACTCACAGACTTGAACCTTCCTTTTGAAAGAGCAGTTTTGAAACACTCCTTTTGTAGAATCTGCAAGTGGATATTTGGAGCGTTTTGAGGCCTTTGCTGGGAAATGAAATATCTTCACCTAAAAACTAGACAGAAGCATTCTCAGAAACATCTTTGCGATGTGTGCATTCAACTCACAGGGTTGAACCTTCCTTTTGATAGAGCAGTTTTGAAACGCACTTTGTGTAGAATCTGCAAGTGGATATTTGGAGCGCTTTGAGGCCTACGCTGGAAAAGGGAATATCTTCACATAAACACTACACAGAAGCATTCTCAGAAACTTCTTTGTGATGTGTGCATTCAACTCACAGAGCTGAACCGGCCTTTTGATAGAGCCGTTTGGAAACAGCCTTTTTGTAACATCTGCAAGTGGATATTTGGAGCGATTTGGGGCCTATGATGGAAAGGGAAATATCTTCACATAGAAACTAGACAGAAGCCTTCTCAGAAACTTCTGTGTGATGAGTGCATTCAACTCACAGACTTGAACCTTCCTTTTGATAGAGAAGTTTTGAAACACTCTTTTAGAGGCATGTGAATGAGGATCTTGGGAGCGCTTCGAGGCCAATGCTGGGAAACGAAATATCATCACATAGAAACTAGACAGATGGATTCTCAGAAACTTCTTTGTGATGAGTGCGTTCCACTCACAGACTTGAACGTCCCTCTTGAGAGAACAGTTTTGAAACACTCCTTTTGTAGAATCTGCAAGTGTTTATTTGGAGCGCTTTGAGGCCTATGTTGGAAAAGGAAATATCTTCACATAGAAACTAGACAGAAGCATTCTCAGAAACTTCTTTGCGATGAGTGCATTCAACGCACAGACTTGAAGCTTCCTTTGGAAAGAGCAGTTTTGAAACACTCTTTTCGTAGAATCTGCAAGGGGATATGTGGAGCGCTTTGAGGCCTCTGCTGGAAAAGGAAATATCTTCACAGAAAAACTAGACAGAAGCATTCTCAGAAACGTCTTGGTCATGTGTGCATTGAACTCACAGAGTAGAACCTTCCTTTTGATAGAGAAGTTTGGAAACACTCTTTTAGTAGAATCTTCAGGTGGATGTGTGGAGTGCTTTGAGGCCTATGCTGGAAAAGGAAATGTCTTCACGTAGAAACGAGACAAAGGCATTCTCAGAAAGTTCCCTGTGCTTTGTGCATTCAACTCACAGAGTTCAGCCTTCTTTTTGATAGAGCAGTTTGGAAACACTCTTTGTGTGGAGTCTGCAAGTGGATAATTGGAGCGCTTTGAGGCCTACGCTGCAAAAGGAAATAGCATTGCATAAAAACTAGATGGAAGCATTCTCACAAACTTCTTTGTGGTGAGTGCATTCAACTCACAGAGTTGAACCTTCGTTTTGATAGACCAGTTTTGAAACACTGTTTTTGTAGTATTCGCAAGTGGATATTTGGAGCGCGTTGAGGCTGGAGTTGGAAAAGGAAATATCTTCACATACAAACTAGACGGAAGCATTCTCCGAAACTTCTTTGTCATGTGGGGATTGAACTCACAGTGTTGAACATTCCTTTTCGTAGAGCGGTTCTGCGTGACTCTTTTTGTGGAAACTGCAAGTGGATATTTGGTGCGATTGCGGCATCTAGTGGAAAGGAACATACATTACGATGAAAACTAGATTGAACTCTTCTCAGGAACTTCTTTGCGATGAGTGCCTTCTACTCACAGAGTCGAACCTTCCTTTCGAGAGAAGAGTTTTGAGACACTCTTTGGGTGGAATCTGCAAGGGGGTCACTAGGGCGCTTTGATGCCTATGCTGGAAAAGGAAATATCTTCACACGAAAACTAGACAGAAGCATTCTCAGAAACCTTTTCTGATGTGCGCGTTCAACTCACCGAGTTGAACCTTCCTTTTGATAGAGCAGTTTTGAAACCCTCTTTTTGTAGAATCTGCAAGTGGAGATTTGGAGTGCTTTGAGTCCTACCCTGGAAAAGGAAATAACTTCACTTAGAACCTAGACGGAAGCATTCTCAGAGACTTCCCTGTGCTTTCTGCATTCGACTCACAGAGTTGAACCTTCCTTTTGATAAAACAGCTTTGAAACGCTCTTTTTGTAGAATCTGCAAGTCGATACTTGGAACGCTTTGAGGCCTATGCTGGAAAAGGAAATATCTTCACATAAAAACTAGAGAGAAGCATTCTCAGAAACTTCTTTGTGATCTGCGCATTCAACTCACAGAGTTGAAGCTTCCCTTTGCTATAGCAGTTTTGAAACTCTCTTTGAGTAGAATCTTCAAGGGGATATTCGGTGTGCCGAGAGGCCAACACTGGAAAAGGAAATATCTTCCCTTAAAAACTGGACGGAAGCGTTCTCAGAAACTACCCTGAGCTTTATGCATTCAACTCACAGAGAGGGCTCTTCCTTTGGAGAGCGCACTTTGGAAACACTCTTTTTGCAGAATTTTCTAGGGGATGTTTGGAGCTTTTGGAAGCCTATGCTGGAAAAGGAAATATCTTCACATACCAACTAGACAGAAGCATTCTCACAATCTTCTTTGTGATGAGTGCCTTCAACTCACAGACTTGAACCTTCCTTTTGAAAGAGCAGTTTTGAAACACTCCTTTTGTAGAATCTGCAAGTGGATATTTGGAGCGTTTTGAGGCCTTTGCTGGGAAATGAAATATCTTCACCTAAAAACTAGACAGAAGCATTCTCAGAAACATCTTTGCGATGTGTGCATTCAACTCACAGGGTTGAACCTTCCTTTTGATAGAGCAGTTTTGAAACGCACTTTGTGTAGAATCTGCAAGTGGATATTTGGAGCGCTTTGAGGCCTACGCTGGAAAAGGGAATATCTTCACATAAACACTACACAGAAGCATTCTCAGAAACTTCTTTGTGATGTGTGCATTCAACTCACAGAGCTGAACCGGCCTTTTGATAGAGCCGTTTGGAAACAGCCTTTTTGTAACATCTGCAAGTGGATATTTGGAGCGATTTGGGGCCTATGATGGAAAGGGAAATATCTTCACATAGAAACTAGACAGAAGCCTTCTCAGAAACTTCTGCGTGATGAGTGCATTCAACTCACAGACTTGAACCTTCCTTTTGATAGAGAAGTTTTGAAACACTCTTTTAGAGGCATGTGAATGAGGATCTTGGGAGCGCTTCGAGGCCAATGCTGGGAAACGAAATATCATCACATAGAAACTAGACAGATGGATTCTCAGAAACTTCTTTGTGATGAGTGCGTTCCACTCACAGACTTGAACGTCCCTCTTGAGAGAACAGTTTTGAAACACTCCTTTTGTAGAATCTGCAAGTGTTTATTTGGAGCGCTTTGAGGCCTATGTTGGAAAAGGAAATATCTTCACATATAAACTAGACAGAAGCATTCTCAGAAACTTCTTTGCGATGAGTGCATTCAACGCACAGACTTGAAGCTTCCTTTGGAAAGAGCAGTTTTGAAACACTCTTTTTGTAGAATCTGCAAGGGGATATGTGGAGCGCTTTGAGGCCTCTGCTGGAAAAGGAAATATCTTCACAGAAAAACTAGACAGAAGCATTCTCAGAAACGTCTTGGTCATGTGTGCATTGAACTCACAGAGTAGAACCTTCCTTTTGATAGAGAAGTTTGGAAACACTCTTTTAGTAGAATCTTCAGGTGGATGTGTGGAGTGCTTTGAGGCCTATGCTGGAAAAGGAAATGTCTTCACGTAGAAACGAGACAAAGGCATTCTCAGAAAGTTCCCTGTGTTTTGTGCATTCAACTCACAGAGTTCAGCCTTCTTTTTGATAGAGCAGTTTGGAAACACACTTTGTGTGGAGTCTGCAAGTGGATAATTGGAGCGCTTTGAGGCCTACGCTGCAAAAGGAAATAGCATTGCATAAAAACTAGATGGAAGCATTCTCACAAACTTCTTTGTGGTGAGTGCATTCAACTCACAGAGTTGAACCTTCGTTTTGATAGACCAGTTTTGAAACACTGTTTTTGTAGTATTCGCAAGTGGATATTTGGAGCGCGTTGAGGCTGGAGTTGGAAAAGGAAATATCTTCACATACAAACTAGACGGAAGCATTCTCCGAAACTTCTTTGTCATGTGGGGATTGAACTCACAGTGTTGAACATTCCTTTTCGTAGAGCGGTTCTGCGTGACTCTTTTTGTGGAAACTGCAAGTGGATATTTGGTGCGATTGCGGCATCTAGTGGAAAGGAACATACATTACGATGAAAACTAGATTGAACTCTTCTCAGGAACTTCTTTGCGATGAGTGCCTTCTACTCACAGAGTCGAACCTTCCTTTCGAGAGAAGAGTTTTGAGACACTCTTTGGGTGGAATCTGCAAGGGGGTCACTAGGGCGCTTTGATGCCTATGCTGGAAAAGGAAATATCTTCACACGAAAACTAGACAGAAGCATTCTCAGAAACCTTTTCTGATGTGCGCGTTCAACTCACCGAGTTGAACCTTCCTTTTGATAGAGCAGTTTTGAAACCCTCTTTTTGTAGAATCTGCAAGTGGAGATTTGGAGTGCTTTGAGTCCTATCCTGGAAAAGGAAATAACTTCACTTAGAACCTAGACGGAAGCATTCTCAGAGACTTCCCTGTGCTTTCTGCATTCGACTCACAGAGTTGAACCTTCCTTTGGATAGAACAGCTTTGAAACGCTCTTTTTGTGGAATCTGCAAGTCGATACTTGGAACGCTTTGAGGCCTATGCTGGAAAAGGAAACATCTTCACATAAAAACTAGAGAGAAACATTCTCAGAAACTTCTTTGTGATCTGCGCATTCAACTCACAGAGTTGAAGCTTCCCTTTGCTATAGCAGTTTTGAAACTCTCTTTGAGTAGAATCTTCAAGGGGATATTCGGTGTGCCGAGAGGCCAACACTGGAAAAGGAAATATCTTCCCTTAAAAACTGGACGGAAGCGTTCTCAGAAACTACCCTGAGCTTTATGCATTCACCTCACAGAGAGGGCTCTTCCTTTGGAGAGCGCACTTTTGAAACACTCTTTTTGCAGAATTTGCTAGGGGATGTTTGGAGCTTTTGGAGGCCTATGCTGGAAAAGGAAATATCTTCACATACCAACTAGACAGAAGCATTCTCACAAACTTCTTTGTGATGAGTGCCTTCAACTCACGGACTTGAACCTTCCTTTTGAAAGAGCAGTTTTGAAACACTCCTTTTGTAGAATCTGCAAGTGGATATTTGGAGCGTTTTGAGGCCTTTGCTGGGAAATGAAATATCTTCACCTAAAAACTAGACAGAAGCATTCTCAGAAACATCTTTGCGAAGTGTGCATTCAACTCACAGGGTTGAACCTTCCTTTTGATAGAGCAGTTTTGAAACGCACTTTGTGTAGAATCTGCAAGTGGATATTTGGAGCGCTTTGAGGCCTACGCTGGAAAAGGGAATATCTTCACATAAACACTAGACAGAAGCATTCTCATAAACTTCTTTGTGATGTGTGCATTCAACTCACAGAGCTGAACCGGCCTTTTGATAATGCCGTTTGGAAACAGCCTTTTTGTAACATCTGCAAGTGGATATTTGGAGCGATTTGGGGCCTATGATGGAAAGGGAAATATCTTCACATAGAAACTAGACAGAAGCCTTCTCAGAAACTTCTGCGTGATGAGCGCATTCAACTCACAGACTTGAACCTTCCTTTTGTTAGAGAAGTTTTGAAACACTCTTTTAGAGGCATGTGAATGAGGATCTTGGGAGCGCTTCGAGGCCAATGCTGGGAAACGAAATATCATCACATAGAAACTAGACAGATGGATTCTCAGAAACTTCTTTGTGATGAGTGCGTTCCACTCACAGACTTGAACGTCCCTCTTGAGAGAACAGTTTTGAAACACTCCTTTTGTAGAATCGGCAAGTGTTTATTTGGAGCGCTTTGAGGCCTATGTTGGAAAAGGAAATATCTTCACATAGAAACTAGACAGAAGCATTCTCAGAAACTTCTTTGCGATGAGTGCATTCAACGCACAGACTTGAAGCTTCCTTTGGAAAGAGCAGTTTTGAAACACTCTTTTTGTAGAATCTGCAAGGGGATATGTGGAGCGCTTTGAGGCCTCTGCTGGAAAAGGAAATATCTTCACAGAAAAACTAGACAGAAGCATTCTCAGAAACGTCTTGGTCATGTGTGCATTGAACTCACAGAGTAGAACCTTCCTTTTGATAGAGAAGTTTGGAAACACTCTTTTAGTAGAATCTTCAGGTGGATGTGTGGAGTGCTTTGAGGCCTATGCTGGAAAAGGAAATGTCTTCACGTAGAAACGAGACAAAGGCATTCTCAGAAAGTTCCCTGTGCTTTGTGCATTCAACTCACAGAGTTCAGCCTTCTTTTTGATAGAGCAGTTTGGAAACACTCTTTGTGTGGAGTCTGCAAGTGGATAATTGGAGCGCTTTGAGGCCTACGCTGCAAAAGGAAATAGCATTGCATAAAAACTAGATGGAAGCATTCTCACAAACTTCTTTGTGGTGAGTGCATTCAACTCACAGAGTTGAACCTTCGTTTTGATAGACCAGTTTTGAAACACTGTTTTTGTAGTATTCGCAAGTGGATATTTGGAGCGCGTTGAGGCTGGAGTTGGAAAAGGAAATATCTTCACATACAAACTAGACGGAAGCATTCTCCGAAACTTCTTTGTCATGTGGGGATTGAACTCACAGTGTTGAACATTCCTTTTCGTAGAGCGGTTCTGCGTGACTCTTTTTGTGGAAACTGCAAGTGGATATTTGGTGCGATTGCGGCATCTAGTGGAAAGGAACATACATTACGATGAAAACTAGATTGAACTCTTCTCAGGAACTTCTTTGCGATGAGTGCCTTCTACTCACAGAGTCGAACCTTCCTTTCGAGAGAAGAGTTTTGAGACACTCTTTGGGTGGAATCTGCAAGGGGGTCACTAGGGCGCTTTGATGCCTATGCTGGAAAAGGAAATATCTTCACACGAAAACTAGACAGAAGCATTCTCAGAAACCTTTTCTGATGTGCGCGTTCAACTCACCGAGTTGAACCTTCCTTTTGATAGAGCAGTTTTGAAACCCTCTTTTTGTAGAATCTGCATGTGGAGATTTGGAGTGCTTTGAGTCCTACCCTGGAAAAGGAAATAACTTCACTTAGAACCTAGACGGAAGCATTCTCAGAGACTTCCCTGTGCTTTCTGCATTCGACTCACAGAGTTGAACCTTCCTTTGGATAGAACAGCTTTGAAACGCTCTTTTTGTGGAATCTGCAAGTCGATACTTGGAACGCTTTGAGGCCTATGCTGGAAAAGGAAACATCTTCACATAAAAACTAGAGAGAAGCATTCTCAGAAACTTCTTTGTGATCTGCGCATTCAACTCACAGAGTTGAAGCTTCCCTTTGCTATAGCAGTTTTGAAACTCTCTTTGAGTAGAATCTTCAAGGGGATATTCGGTGTGCCGAGAGGCCAACACTGGAAAAGGAAATATCTTCCCTTAAAAACTGGACGGAAGCGTTCTCAGAAACTACCCTGAGCTTTATGCATTCAACTCACAGAGAGGGCTCTTCCTTTGGAGAGCGCACTTTGGAAACACTCTTTTTGCAGAATTTTCTAGGGGATGTTTGGAGCTTTTGGAAGCCTATGCTGGAAAAGGAAATATCTTCACATACCAACTAGACAGAAGCATTCTCACAATCTTCTTTGTGATGAGTGCCTTCAACTCACGGACTTGAACCTTCCTTTTGAAAGAGCAGTTTTGAAACACTCCTTTTGTAGAATCTGCAAGTGGATATTTGGAGCGTTTTGAGGCCTTTGCTGGGAAATGAAATATCTTCACCTAAAAACTAGACAGAAGCATTCTCAGAAACATCTTTGCGATGTGTGCATTCAACTCACAGGGTTGAACCTTCCTTTTGATAGAGCAGTTTTGAAACGCACTTTGTGTAGAATCTGCAAGTGGATATTTGGAGCGCTTTGAGGCCTACGCTGGAAAAGGGAATATCTTCACATAAACACTACACAGAAGCATTCTCAGAAACTTCTTTGTGATGTGTGCATTCAACTCACAGAGCTGAACCGGCCTTTTGATAGAGCCGTTTGGAAACAGCCTTTTTGTAACATCTGCAAGTGGATATTTGGAGCGATTTGGGGCCTATGATGGAAAGGGAAATATCTTCACATAGAAACTAGACAGAAGCCTTCTCAGAAACTTCTGCGTGATGAGCGCATTCAACTCACAGACTTGAACCTTCCTTTTGATAGAGAAGTTTTGAAACACTCTTTTAGAGGCATGTGAATGAGGATCTTGGGAGCGCTTCGAGGCCAATGCTGGGAAGCGAAATATCATCACATAGAAACTAGACAGATGGATTCTCAGAAACTTCTTTGTGATGAGTGCGTTCCACTCACAGACTTGAACGTCCCTCTTGAGAGAACAGTTTTGAAACACTCCTTTTGTAGAATCGGCAAGTGTTTATTTGGAGCGCTTTGAGGCCTATGTTGGAAAAGGAAATATCTTCACATAGAAACTAGACAGAAGCATTCTCAGAAACTTCTTTGCGATGAGTGCATTCAACGCACAGACTTGAAGCTTCCTTTGGAAAGAGCAGTTTTGAAACACTCTTTTTGTAGAATCTGCAAGGGGATATGTGGAGCGCTTTGAGGCCTCTGCTGGAAAAGGAAATATCTTCACAGAAAAACTAGACAGAAGCATTCTCAGAAACGTCTTGGTCATGTGTGCATTGAACTCACAGAGTAGAACCTTCCTTTTGATAGAGAAGTTTGGAAACACTCTTTTAGTAGAATCTTCAGGTGGATGTGTGGAGTGCTTTGAGGCCTATGCTGGAAAAGGAAATGTCTTCACGTAGAAACGAGACAAAGGCATTCTCAGAAAGTTCCCTGTGCTTTGTGCATTCAACTCACAGAGTTCAGCCTTCTTTTTGATAGAGCAGTTTGGAAACACTCTTTGTGTGGAGTCTGCAAGTGGATAATTGGAGCGCTTTGAGGCCTACGCTGCAAAAGGAAATAGCATTGCATAAAAACTAGATGGAAGCATTCTCACAAACTTCTTTGTGGTGAGTGCATTCAACTCACAGTGTTGAACCTTCGTTTTGATAGACCAGTTTTGAAACACTGTTTTTGTAGTATTCGCAAGTGGATATTTGGAGCGCGTTGAGGCTGGAGTTGGAAAAGGAAATATCTTCACATACAAACTAGACGGAAGCATTCTCCGAAACTTCTTTGTCATGTGGGGATTGAACTCACAGTGTTGAACATTCCTTTTCGTAGAGCGGTTCTGCGTGACTCTTTTTGTGGAAACTGCAAGTGGATATTTGGTGCGATTGCGGCATCTAGTGGAAAGGAACATACATTACGATGAAAACTAGATTGAACTCTTCTCAGGAACTTCTTTGCGATGAGTGCCTTCTACTCACAGAGTCGAACCTTCCTTTCGAGAGAAGAGTTTTGAGACACTCTTTGGGTGGAATCTGCAAGGGGGTCACTAGGGCGCTTTGATGCCTATGCTGGAAAAGGAAATATCTTCACACGAAAACTAGACAGAAGCATTCTCAGAAACCTTTTCTGATGTGCGCGTTCAACTCACCGAGTTGAACCTTCCTTTTGATAGAGCAGTTTTGAAACCCTCTTTTTGTAGAATCTGCAAGTGGAGATTTGGAGTGCTTTGAGTCCTACCCTGGAAAAGGAAATAACTTCACTTAGAACCTAGACGGAAGCATTCTCAGAGACTTCCCTGTGCTTTCTGCATTCGACTCACAGAGTTGAACCTTCCTTTGGATAGAACAGCTTTGAAACGCTCTTTTTGTGGAATCTGCAAGTCGATACTTGGAACGCTTTGAGGCCTATGCTGGAAAAGGAAACATCTTCACATAAAAACTAGAGAGAAGCATTCTCAGAAACTTCTTTGTGATCTGCGCATTCAACTCACAGAGTTGAAGCTTCCCTTTGCTATAGCAGTTTTGAAACTCTCTTTGAGTAGAATCTTCAAGGGGATATTCGGTGTGCCGAGAGGCCAACACTGGAAAAGGAAATATCTTCCCTTAAAAACTGGACGGAAGCGTTCTCAGAAACTACCCTGAGCTTTATGCATTCAACTCACAGAGAGGGCTCTTCCTTTGGAGAGCGCACTTTGGAAACACTCTTTTTGCAGAATTTTCTAGGGGATGTTTGGAGCTTTTGGAAGCCTATGCTGGAAAAGGAAATATCTTCACATACCAACTAGACAGAAGCATTCTCACAATCTTCTTTGTGATGAGTGCCTTCAACTCACAGACTTGAACCTTCCTTTTGAAAGAGCAGTTTTGAAACACTCCTTTTGTAGAATCTGCAAGTGGATATTTGGAGCGTTTTGAGGCCTTTGCTGGGAAATGAAATATCTTCACCTAAAAACTAGACAGAAGCATTCTCAGAAACATCTTTGCGATGTGTGCATTCAACTCACAGGGTTGAACCTTCCTTTTGATAGAGCAGTTTTGAAACGCACTTTGTGTAGAATCTGCAAGTGGATATTTGGAGCGCTTTGAGGCCTACGCTGGAAAAGGGAATATCTTCACATAAACACTAGACAGACGCATTCTCAGAAACTTCTTTGTGATGTGTGCATTCAACTCACAAAGCTGAACCGGCCTTTTGATAGAGCCGTTTGGAAACAGCCTTTTTGTAACATCTGCAAGTGGATATTTGGAGCGATTTGGGGCCTATGATGGAAAGGGAAATATCTTCAAATAGAAACTAGACAGAAGCCTTCTCAGAAACTTCTGTGTGATGAGTGCATTCAACTCACAGACTTGAACCTTCCTTTTGATAGAGAAGTTTTGAAACACTCTTTTAGAGGCATGTGAATGAGGATCTTGGGAGCGCTTCGAGGCCAATGCTGGGAAACGAAATATCATCACATAGAAACTAGACAGATGGATTCTCAGAAACTTCTTTGTGATGAGTGCGTTCCACTCACAGACTTGAACGTCCCTCTTGAGAGAACAGTTTTGAAACACTCCTTTTGTAGAATCTGCAAGTGTTTATTTGGAGCGCTTTGAGGCCTATGTTGGAAAAGGAAATATCTTCACATAGAAACTAGACAGAAGCATTCTCAGAAACTTCTTTGCGATGAGTGCATTCAACGCACAGACTTGAAGCTTCCTTTGGAAAGAGCAGTTTTGAAACACTCTTTTTGTAGAATCTGCAAGGGGATATGTGGAGCGCTTTGAGGCCTCTGCTGGAAAAGGAAATATCTTCACAGAAAAACTAGACAGAAGCATTCTCAGAAACGTCTTGGTCATGTGTGCATTGAACTCACAGAGTAGAACCTTCCTTTTGATAGAGAAGTTTGGAAACACTCTTTTAGTAGAATCTTCAGGTGGATGTGTGGAGTGCTTTGAGGCCTATGCTGGAAAAGGAAATGTCTTCACGTAGAAACGAGACAAAGGCATTCTCAGAAAGTTCCCTGTGCTTTGTGCATTCAACTCACAGAGTTCAGCCTTCTTTTTGATAGAGCAGTTTGGAAACACTCTTTGTGTGGAGTCTGCAAGTGGATAATTGGAGCGCTTTGAGGCCTACGCTGCAAAAGGAAATAGCATTGCATAAAAACTAGATGGAAGCATTCTCACAAACTTCTTTGTGGTGAGTGCATTCAACTCACAGAGTTGAACCTTCGTTTTGATAGACCAGTTTTGAAACACTGTTTTTGTAGTATTCGCAAGTGGATATTTGGAGCGCGTTGAGGCTGGAGTTGGAAAAGGAAATATCTTCACATACAAACTAGACGGAAGCATTCTCCGAAACTTCTTTGTCATGTGGGGATTGAACTCACAGTGTTGAACATTCCTTTTCGTAGAGCGGTTCTGCGTGACTCTTTTTGTGGAAACTGCAAGTGGATATTTGGTGCGATTGCGGCATCTAGTGGAAAGGAACATACATTACGATGAAAACTAGATTGAACTCTTCTCAGGAACTTCTTTGCGATGAGTGCCTTCTACTCACAGAGTCGAACCTTCCTTTCGAGAGAAGAGTTTTGAGACACTCTTTGGGTGGAATCTGCAAGGGGGTCACTAGGGCGCTTTGATGCCTATGCTGGAAAAGGAAATATCTTCACACGAAAACTAGACAGAAGCATTCTCAGAAACCTTTTCTGATGTGCGCGTTCAACTCACCGAGTTGAACCTTCCTTTTGATAGAGCAGTTTTGAAACCCTCTTTTTGTAGAATCTTCAAGTGGAGATTTGGAGTGCTTTGAGTCCTTTCCTGGAAAAGGAAATAACTTCACTTAGAACCTAGACGGAAGCATTCTCAGAGACTTCCCTGTGCTTTCTGCATTCGACTCACAGAGTTGAACCTTCCTTTTGATAAAACAGCTTTGAAACGCTCTTTTTGTAGAATCTGCAAGTCGATACTTGGAACGCTTTGAGGCCTATGCTGGAAAAGGAAATATCTTCACATAAAAACTAGAGAGAAGCATTCTCAGAAACTTCTTTGTGATCTGCGCATTCAACTCACAGAGTTGAAGCTTCCCTTTGCTATAGCAGTTTTGAAACTCTCTTTGAGTAGAATCTTCAAGGGGATATTCGGTGTGCCGAGAGGCCAACACTGGAAAAGGAAATATCTTCCCTTAAAAACTGGACGGAAGCGTTCTCAGAAACTACCCTGAGCTTTATGCATTCAACTCACAGAGAGGGCTCTTCCTTTGGAGAGCGCACTTTGGAAACACTCTTTTTGCAGAATTTTCTAGGGGATGTTTGGAGCTTTTGGAGGCCTATGCTGGAAAAGGAAATATCTTCACATACCAACTAGACAGAAGCATTCTCACAATCTTCTTTGTGATGAGTGCCTTCAACTCACAGACTTGAACCTTCCTTTTGAAAGAGCAGTTTTGAAACACTCCTTTTGTAGAATCTGCAAGTGGATATTTGGAGCGTTTTGAGGCCTTTGCTGGGAAATGAAATATCTTCACCTAAAAACTAGACAGAAGCATTCTCAGAAACATCTTTGCGATGTGTGCATTCAACTCACAGGGTTGAACCTTCCTTTTGATAGAGCAGTTTTGAAACGCACTTTGTGTAGAATCTGCAAGTGGATATTTGGAGCGCTTTGAGGCCTACGCTGGAAAAGGGAATATCTTCACATAAACACTAGACAGACGCATTCTCAGAAACTTCTTTGTGATGTGTGCATTCAACTCACAGAGCTGAACCGGCCTTTTGATAGAGCCGTTTGGAAACAGCCTTTTTGTAACATCTGCAAGTGGATATTTGGAGCGATTTGGGGCCTATGATGGAAAGGGAAATATCTTCAAATAGAAACTAGACAGAAGCCTTCTCAGAAACTTCTGTGTGATGAGTGCATTCAACTCACAGACTTGAACCTTCCTTTTGATAGAGAAGTTTTGAAACACTCTTTTAGAGGCATGTGAATGAGGATCTTGGGAGCGCTTCGAGGCCAATGCTGGGAAACGAAATATCATCACATAGAAACTAGACAGATGGATTCTCAGAAACTTCTTTGTGATGAGTGCGTTCCACTCACAGACTTGAACGTCCCTCTTGAGAGAACAGTTTTGAAACACTCCTTTTGTAGAATCTGCAAGTGTTTATTTGGAGCGCTTTGAGGCCTATGTTGGAAAAGGAAATATCTTCACATAGAAACTAGACAGAAGCATTCTCAGAAACTTCTTTGCGATGAGTGCATTCAACGCACAGACTTGAAGCTTCCTTTGGAAAGAGCAGTTTTGAAACACTCTTTTTGTAGAATCTGCAAGGGGATATGTGGAGCGCTTTGAGGCCTCTGCTGGAAAAGGAAATATCTTCACAGAAAAACTAGACAGAAGCATTCTCAGAAACGTCTTGGTCATGTGTGCATTGAACTCACAGAGTAGAACCTTCCTTTTGATAGAGAAGTTTGGAAACACTCTTTTAGTAGAATCTTCAGGTGGATGTGTGGAGTGCTTTGAGGCCTATGCTGGAAAAGGAAATGTCTTCACGTAGAAACGAGACAAAGGCATTCTCAGAAAGTTCCCTGTGCTTTGTGCATTCAACTCACAGAGTTCAGCCTTCTTTTTGATAGAGCAGTTTGGAAACACTCTTTGTGTGGAGTCTGCAAGTGGATAATTGGAGCGCTTTGAGGCCTACGCTGCAAAAGGAAATAGCATTGCATAAAAACTAGATGGAAGCATTCTCACAAACTTCTTTGTGGTGAGTGCATTCAACTCACAGAGTTGAACCTTCGTTTTGATAGACCAGTTTTGAAACACTGTTTTTGTAGTATTCGCAAGTGGATATTTGGAGCGCGTTGAGGCTGGAGTTGGAAAAGGAAATATCTTCACATACAAACTAGACGGAAGCATTCTCCGAAACTTCTTTGTCATGTGGGGATTGAACTCACAGTGTTGAACATTCCTTTTCGTAGAGCGGTTCTGCGTGACTCTTTTTGTGGAAACTGCAAGTGGATATTTGGTGCGATTGCGGCATCTAGTGGAAAGGAACATACATTACGATGAAAACTAGATTGAACTCTTCTCAGGAAATTCTTTGCGATGAGTGCCTTCTACTCACAGAGTCGAACCTTCCTTTCGAGAGAAGAGTTTTGAGACACTCTTTTGGTGGAATCTGCAAGGGGGTCACTAGGGCGCTTTGATGCCTATGCTGGAAAAGGAAATATCTTCACACGAAAACTAGACAGAAGCATTCTCAGAAACCTTTTCTGATGTGCGCGTTCAACTCACCGAGTTGAACCTTCCTTTTGATAGAGCAGTTTTGAAACCCTCTTTTTGTAGAATCTGCAAGTGGAGATTTGGAGTGCTTTGAGTCCTACCCTGGAAAAGGAAATAACTTCACTTAGAACCTAGACGGAAGCATTCTCAGAGACTTCCCTGTGCTTTCTGCATTCGACTCACAGAGTTGAACCTTCCTTTTGATAAAACAGCTTTGAAACGCTCTTTTTGTAGAATCTGCAAGTCGATACTTGGAACGCTTTGAGGCCTATGCTGGAAAAGGAAATATCTTCACATAAAAACTAGAGAGAAGCATTCTCAGAAACTTCTTTGTGATCTGCGCATTCAACTCACAGAGTTGAAGCTTCCCTTTGCTATAGCAGTTTTGAAACTCTCTTTGAGTAGAATCTTCAAGGGGATATTCGGTGTGCCGAGAGGCCAACACTGGAAAAGGAAATATCTTCCCTTAAAAACTGGACGGAAGCGTTCTCAGAAACTACCCTGAGCTTTATGCATTCAACTCACAGAGAGGGCTCTTCCTTTGGAGAGCGCACTTTGGAAACACTCTTTTTGCAGAATTTGCTAGGGGATGTTTGGAGCTTTTGGAGGCCTATGCTGGAAAAGGAAATATCTTCACATACCAACTAGACAGAAGCATTCTCACAAACTTCTTTGTGATGAGTGCCTTCAACTCACAGACTTGAACCTTCCTTTTGAAAGAGCAGTTTTGAAACACTCCTTTTGTAGAATCTGCAAGTGGATATTTGGAGCGTTTTGAGGCCTTTGCTGGGAAATGAAATATCTTCACCTAAAAACTAGACAGAAGCATTCTCAGAAACATCTTTGCGATGTGTGCATTCAACTCACAGGGTTGAACCTTCCTTTTGATAGAGCAGTTTTGAAACGCACTTTGTGTAGAATCTGCAAGTGGATATTTGGAGCGCTTTGAGGCCTACGCTGGAAAAGGGAATATCTTCACATAAACACTACACAGAAGCATTCTCAGAAACTTCTTTGTGATGTGTGCATTCAACTCACAGAGCTGAACCGGCCTTTTGATAGAGCCGTTTGGAAACAGCCTTTTTGTAACATCTGCAAGTGGATATTTGGAGCGATTTGGGGCCTATGATGGAAAGGGAAATATCTTCACATAGAAACTAGACAGAAGCCTTCTCAGAAACTTCTGTGTGATGAGTGCATTCAACTCACAGACTTGAACCTTCCTTTTGATAGAGAAGTTTTGAAACACTCTTTTAGAGGCATGTGAATGAGGATCTTGGGAGCGCTTCGAGGCCAATGCTGGGAAACGAAATATCATCACATAGAAACTAGACAGATGGATTCTCAGAAACTTCTTTGTGATGAGTGCGTTCCACTCACAGACTTGAACGTCCCTCTTGAGAGAACAGTTTTGAAACACTCCTTTTGTAGAATCTGCAAGTGTTTATTTGGAGCGCTTTGAGGCCTATGTTGGAAAAGGAAATATCTTCACATAGAAACTAGACAGAAGCATTCTCAGAAACTTCTTTGCGATGAGTGCATTCAACGCACAGACTTGAAGCTTCCTTTGGAAAGAGCAGTTTTGAAACACTCTTTTTGTAGAATCTGCAAGGGGATATGTGGAGCGCTTTGAGGCCTCTGCTGGAAAAGGAAATATCTTCACAGAAAAACTAGACAGAAGCATTCTCAGAAACGTCTTGGTCATGTGTGCATTGAACTCACAGAGTAGAACCTTCCTTTTGATAGAGAAGTTTGGAAACACTCTTTTAGTAGAATCTTCAGGTGGATGTGTGGAGTGCTTTGAGGCCTATGCTGGAAAAGGAAATGTCTTCACGTAGAAACGAGACAAAGGCATTCTCAGAAAGTTCCCTGTGCTTTGTGCATTCAACTCACAGAGTTCAGCCTTCTTTTTGATAGAGCAGTTTGGAAACACTCTTTGTGTGGAGTCTGCAAGTGGATAATTGGAGCGCTTTGAGGCCTACGCTGCAAAAGGAAATAGCATTGCATAAAAACTAGATGGAAGCATTCTCACAAACTTCTTTGTGGTGAGTGCATTCAACTCACAGAGTTGAACCTTCGTTTTGATAGACCAGTTTTGAAACACTGTTTTTGTAGTATTCGCAAGTGGATATTTGGAGCGCGTTGAGGCTGGAGTTGGAAAAGGAAATATCTTCACATACAAACTAGACGGAAGCATTCTCCGAAACTTCTTTGTCATGTGGGGATTGAACTCACAGTGTTGAACATTCCTTTTCGTAGAGCGGTTCTGCGTGACTCTTTTTGTGGAAACTGCAAGTGGATATTTGGTGCGATTGCGGCATCTAGTGGAAAGGAACATACATTACGATGAAAACTAGATTGAACTCTTCTCAGGAACTTCTTTGCGATGAGTGCCTTCTACTCACAGAGTCGAACCTTCCTTTCGAGAGAAGAGTTTTGAGACACTCTTTGGGTGGAATCTGCAAGGGGGTCACTAGGGCGCTTTGATGCCTATGCTGGAAAAGGAAATATCTTCACACGAAAACTAGACAGAAGCATTCTCAGAAACCTTTTCTGATGTGCGCGTTCAACTCACCGAGTTGAACCTTCCTTTTGATAGAGCAGTTTTGAAACCCTCTTTTTGTAGAATCTGCAAGTGGAGATTTGGAGTGCTTTGAGTCCTACCCTGGAAAAGGAAATAACTTCACTTAGAACCTAGACGGAAGCATTCTCAGAGACTTCCCTGTGCTTTCTGCATTCGACTCACAGAGTTGAACCTTCCTTTTGATAAAACAGCTTTGAAACGCTCTTTTTGTAGAATCTGCAAGTCGATACTTGGAACGCTTTGAGGCCTATGCTGGAAAAGGAAATATCTTCACATAAAAACTAGAGAGAAGCATTCTCAGAAACTTCTTTGTGATCTGCGCATTCAACTCACAGAGTTGAAGCTTCCCTTTGCTATAGCAGTTTTGAAACTCTCTTTGAGTAGAATCTTCAAGGGGATATTCGGTGTGCCGAGAGGCCAACACTGGAAAAGGAAATATCTTCCCTTAAAAACTGGACGGAAGCGTTCTCAGAAACTACCCTGAGCTTTATGCATTCAACTCACAGAGAGGGCTCTTCCTTTGGAGAGCGCACTTTGGAAACACTCTTTTTGCAGAATTTGCTAGGGGATGTTTGGAGCTTTTGGAGGCCTATGCTGGAAAAGGAAATATCTTCACATACCAACTAGACAGAAGCATTCTCACAATCTTCTTTGTGATGAGTGCCTTCAACTCACAGACTTGAACCTTCCTTTTGAAAGAGCAGTTTTGAAACACTCCTTTTGTAGAATCTGCAAGTGGATATTTGGAGCGTTTTGAGGCCTTTGCTGGGAAATGAAATATCTTCACCTAAAAACTAGACAGAAGCATTCTCAGAAACATCTTTGCGATGTGTGCATTCAACTCACAGGGTTGAACCTTCCTTTTGATAGAGCAGTTTTGAAACGCACTTTGTGTAGAATCTGCAAGTGGATATTTGGAGCGCTTTGAGGCCTACGCTGGAAAAGGGAATATCTTCACATAAACACTACACAGAAGCATTCTCAGAAACTTCTTTGTGATGTGTGCATTCAACTCACAGAGCTGAACCGGCCTTTTGATAGAGCCGTTTGGAAACAGCCTTTTTGTAACATCTGCAAGTGGATATTTGGAGCGATTTGGGGCCTATGATGGAAAGGGAAATATCTTCACATAGAAACTAGACAGAAGCCTTCTCAGAAACTTCTGTGTGATGAGTGCATTCAACTCACAGACTTGAACCTTCCTTTTGATAGAGAAGTTTTGAAACACTCTTTTAGAGGCATGTGAATGAGGATCTTGGGAGCGCTTCGAGGCCAATGCTGGGAAACGAAATATCATCACATAGAAACTAGACAGATGGATTCTCAGAAACTTCTTTGTGATGAGTGCGTTCCACTCACAGACTTGAACGTCCCTCTTGAGAGAACAGTTTTGAAACACTCCTTTTGTAGAATCTGCAAGTGTTTATTTGGAGCGCTTTGAGGCCTATGTTGGAAAAGGAAATATCTTCACATAGAAACTAGACAGAAGCATTCTCAGAAACTTCTTTGCGATGAGTGCATTCAACGCACAGACTTGAAGCTTCCTTTGGAAAGAGCAGTTTTGAAACACTCTTTTTGTAGAATCTGCAAGGGGATATGTGGAGCGCTTTGAGGCCTCTGCTGGAAAAGGAAATATCTTCACAGAAAAACTAGACAGAAGCATTCTCAGAAACGTCTTGGTCATGTGTGCATTGAACTCACAGAGTAGAACCTTCCTTTTGATAGAGAAGTTTGGAAACACTCTTTTAGTAGAATCTTCAGGTGGATGTGTGGAGTGCTTTGAGGCCTATGCTGGAAAAGGAAATGTCTTCACGTAGAAACGAGACAAAGGCATTCTCAGAAAGTTCCCTGTGCTTTGTGCATTCAACTCACAGAGTTCAGCCTTCTTTTTGATAGAGCAGTTTGGAAACACTCTTTGTGTGGAGTCTGCAAGTGGATAATTGGAGCGCTTTGAGGCCTACGCTGCAAAAGGAAATAGCATTGCATAAAAACTAGATGGAAGCATTCTCACAAACTTCTTTGTGGTGAGTGCATTCAACTCACAGAGTTGAACCTTCGTTTTGATAGACCAGTTTTGAAACACTGTTTTTGTAGTATTCGCAAGTGGATATTTGGAGCGCGTTGAGGCTGGAGTTGGAAAAGGAAATATCTTCACATACAAACTAGACGGAAGCATTCTCCGAAACTTCTTTGTCATGTGGGGATTGAACTCACAGTGTTGAACATTCTTTTTCGTAGAGCGGTTCTGCGTGACTCTTTTTGTGGAAACTGCAAGTGGATATTTGGTGCGATTGCGGCATCTAGTGGAAAGGAACATACATTACGATGAAAACTAGATTGAACTCTTCTCAGGAAATTCTTTGCGATGAGTGCCTTCTACTCACAGAGTCGAACCTTCCTTTCGAGAGAAGAGTTTTGAGACACTCTTTTGGTGGAATCTGCAAGGGGGTCACTAGGGCGCTTTGATGCCTATGCTGGAAAAGGAAATATCTTCACACGAAAACTAGACAGAAGCATTCTCAGAAACCTTTTCTGATGTGCGCGTTCAACTCACCGAGTTGAACCTTCCTTTTGATAGAGCAGTTTTGAAACCCTCTTTTTGTAGAATCTGCAAGTGGAGATTTGGAGTGCTTTGAGTCCTACCCTGGAAAAGGAAATAACTTCACTTAGAACCTAGACGGAAGCATTCTCAGAGACTTCCCTGTGCTTTCTGCATTCGACTCACAGAGTTGAACCTTCCTTTTGATAAAACAGCTTTGAAACGCTCTTTTTGTAGAATCTGCAAGTCGATACTTGGAACGCTTTGAGGCCTATGCTGGAAAAGGAAATATCTTCACATAAAAACTAGAGAGAAGCATTCTCAGAAACTTCTTTGTGATCTGCGCATTCAACTCACAGAGTTGAAGCTTCCCTTTGCTATAGCAGTTTTGAAACTCTCTTTGAGTAGAATCTTCAAGGGGATATTCGGTGTGCCGAGAGGCCAACACTGGAAAAGGAAATATCTTCCCTTAAAAACTGGACGGAAGCGTTCTCAGAAACTACCCTGAGCTTTATGCATTCAACTCACAGAGAGGGCTCTTCCTTTGGAGAGCGCACTTTGGAAACACTCTTTTTGCAGAATTTGCTAGGGGATGTTTGGAGCTTTTGGAGGCCTATGCTGGAAAAGGAAATATCTTCACATACCAACTAGACAGAAGCATTCTCACAATCTTCTTTGTGATGAGTGCCTTCAACTCACAGACTTGAACCTTCCTTTTGAAAGAGCAGTTTTGAAACACTCCTTTTGTAGAATCTGCAAGTGGATATTTGGAGCGTTTTGAGGCCTTTGCTGGGAAATGAAATATCTTCACCTAAAAACTAGACAGAAGCATTCTCAGAAACATCTTTTCGATGTGTGCATTCAACTCACAGGGTTGATCCTTCCTTTTGATAGAGCAGTTTTGAAACGCACTTTGTGTAGAATCTGCAAGTGGATATTTGGAGCGCTTTGAGGCCTACGCTGGAAAAGGGAATATCTTCACATAAACACTACACAGAAGCATTCTCAGAAACTTCTTTGTGATGTGTGCATTCAACTCACAGAGCTGAACCGGCCTTTTGATAGAGCCGTTTGGAAACAGCCTTTTTGTAACATCTGCAAGTGGATATTTGGAGCGATTTGGGGCCTATGATGGAAAGGGAAATATCTTCACATAGAAACTAGACAGAAGCCTTCTCAGAAACTTCTGTGTGATGAGTGCATTCAACTCACAGACTTGAACCTTCCTTTTGATAGAGAAGTTTTGAAACACTCTTTTAGAGGCATGTGAATGAGGATCTTGGGAGCGCTTCGAGGCCAATGCTGGGAAACGAAATATCATCACATAGAAACTAGACAGATGGATTCTCAGAAACTTCTTTGTGATGAGTGCGTTCCACTCACAGACTTGAACGTCCCTCTTGAGAGAACAGTTTTGAAACACTCCTTTTGTAGAATCTGCAAGTGTTTATTTGGAGCGCTTTGAGGCCTATGTTGGAAAAGGAAATATCTTCACATAGAAACTAGACAGAAGCATTCTCAGAAACTTCTTTGCGATGAGTGCATTCAACGCACAGACTTGAAGCTTCCTTTGGAAAGAGCAGTTTTGAAACACTCTTTTTGTAGAATCTGCAAGGGGATATGTGGAGCGCTTTGAGGCCTCTGCTGGAAAAGGAAATATCTTCACAGAAAAACTAGACAGAAGCATTCTCAGAAACGTCTTGGTCATGTGTGCATTGAACTCACAGAGTAGAACCTTCCTTTTCATAGAGAAGTTTGGAAACACTCTTTTAGTAGAATCTTCAGGTGGATGTGTGGAGTGCTTTGAGGCCTATGCTGGAAAAGGAAATGTCTTCACGTAGAAACGAGACAAAGGCATTCTCAGAAAGTTCCCTGTGCTTTGTGCATTCAACTCACAGAGTTCAGCCTTCTTTTTGATAGAGCAGTTTGGAAACACTCTTTGTGTGGAGTCTGCAAGTGGATAATTGGAGCGCTTTGAGGCCTACGCTGCAAAAGGAAATAGCATTGCATAAAAACTAGATGGAAGCATTCTCACAAACTTCTTTGTGGTGAGTGCATTCAACTCACAGAGTTGAACCTTCGTTTTGATAGACCAGTTTTGAAACACTGTTTTTGTAGTATTCGCAAGTGGATATTTGGAGCGCGTTGAAGCTGGAGTTGGAAAAGGAATTATCTTCACATACAAACTAGACGGAAGCATTCTCCGAAACTTCTTTGTCATGTGGGGATTGAACTCACAGTGTTGAACATTCCTTTTCGTAGAGCGGTTCTGCGTGACTCTTTTTGTGGAAACTGCAAGTGGATATTTGGTGCGATTGCGGCATCTAGTGGAAAGGAACATACATTACGATGAAAACTAGATTGAACTCTTCTCAGGAATTTCTTTGCGATGAGTGCCTTCTACTCACAGAGTCGAACCTTCCTTTCGAGAGAAGAGTTTTGAGACACTCTTTGGGTGGAATCTGCAAGGGGGTCACTAGGGCGCTTTGATGCCTATGCTGGAAAAGGAAATATCTTCACACGAAAACTAGACAGAAGCATTCTCAGAAACCTTTTCTGATGTGCGCGTTCAACTCACCGAGTTGAACCTTCCTTTTGATAGAGCAGTTTTGAAACCCTCTTTTTGTAGAATCTGCAAGTGGAGATTTGGAGTGCTTTGAGTCCTTTCCTGGAAAAGGAAATAACTTCACTTAGAACCTAGACGGAAGCATTCTCAGAGACTTCCCTGTGCTTTCTGCATTCGACTCACAGAGTTGAACCTTCCTTTTGATAAAACAGCTTTGAAACGCTCTTTTTGTAGAATCTGCAAGTCGATACTTGGAACGCTTTGAGGCCTATGCTGGAAAAGGAAATATCTTCACATAAAAACTAGAGAGAAGCATTCTCAGAAACTTCTTTGTGATCTGCGCATTCAACTCACAGAGTTGAAGCTTCCCTTTGCTATAGCAGTTTTGAAACTCTCTTTGAGTAGAATCTTCAAGGGGATATTCGGTGTGCCGAGAGGCCAACACTGGAAAAGGAAATATCTTCCCTTAAAAACTGGACGGAAGCGTTCTCAGAAACTACCCTGAGCTTTATGCATTCAACTCACAGAGAGGGCTCTTCCTTTGGAGAGCGCACTTTGGAAACACTCTTTTTGCAGAATTTGCTAGGGGATGTTTGGAGCTTTTGGAGGCCTATGCTGGAAAAGGAAATATCTTCACATACCAACTAGACAGAAGCATTCTCACAAACTTCTTTGTGATGAGTGCCTTCAACTCACAGACTTGAACCTTCCTTTTGAAAGAGCAGTTTTGAAACACTCCTTTTGTAGAATCTGCAAGTGGATATTTGGAGCGTTTTGAGGCCTTTGCTGGGAAATGAAATATCTTCACCTAAAAACTAGACAGAAGCATTCTCAGAAACATCTTTGCGATGTGTGCATTCAACTCACAGGGTTGAACCTTCCTTTTGATAGAGCAGTTTTGAAACGCACTTTGTGTAGAATCTGCAAGTGGATATTTGGAGCGCTTTGAGGCCTACGCTGGAAAAGGGAATATCTTCACATAAACACTACACAGAAGCATTCTCAGAAACTTCTTTGTGATGTGTGCATTCAACTCACAGAGCTGAACCGGCCTTTTGATAGAGCCGTTTGGAAACAGCCTTTTTGTAACATCTGCAAGTGGATATTTGGAGCGATTTGGGGCCTATGATGGAAAGGGAAATATCTTCACATAGAAACTAGACAGAAGCCTTCTCAGAAACTTCTGTGTGATGAGTGCATTCAACTCACAGACTTGAACCTTCCTTTTGATAGAGAAGTTTTGAAACACTCTTTTAGAGGCATGTGAATGAGGATCTTGGGAGCGCTTCGAGGCCAATGCTGGGAAACGAAATATCATCACATAGAAACTAGACAGATGGATTCTCAGAAACTTCTTTGTGATGAGTGCGTTCCACTCACAGACTTGAACGTCCCTCTTGAGAGAACAGTTTTGAAACACTCCTTTTGTAGAATCTGCAAGTGTTTATTTGGAGCGCTTTGAGGCCTATGTTGGAAAAGGAAATATCTTCACATAGAAACTAGACAGAAGCATTCTCAGAAACTTCTTTGCGATGAGTGCATTCAACGCACAGACTTGAAGCTTCCTTTGGAAAGAGCAGTTTTGAAACACTCTTTTTGTAGAATCTGCAAGGGGATATGTGGAGCGCTTTGAGGCCTCTGCTGGAAAAGGAAATATCTTCACAGAAAAACTAGACAGAAGCATTCTCAGAAACGTCTTGGTCATGTGTGCATTGAACTCACAGAGTAGAACCTTCCTTTTGATAGAGAAGTTTGGAAACACTCTTTTAGTAGAATCTTCAGGTGGATGTGTGGAGTGCTTTGAGGCCTATGCTGGAAAAGGAAATGTCTTCACGTAGAAACGAGACAAAGGCATTCTCAGAAAGTTCCCTGTGCTTTGTGCATTCAACTCACAGAGTTCAGCCTTCTTTTTGATAGAGCAGTTTGGAAACACTCTTTGTGTGGAGTCTGCAAGTGGATAATTGGAGCGCTTTGAGGCCTACGCTGCAAAAGGAAATAGCATTGCATAAAAACTAGATGGAAGCATTCTCACAAACTTCTTTGTGGTGAGTGCATTCAACTCACAGAGTTGAACCTTCGTTTTGATAGACCAGTTTTGAAACACTGTTTTTGTAGTATTCGCAAGTGGATATTTGGAGCGCGTTGAGGCTGGAGTTGGAAAAGGAAATATCTTCACATACAAACTAGACGGAAGCATTCTCCGAAACTTCTTTGTCATGTGGGGATTGAACTCACAGTGTTGAACATTCCTTTTCGTAGAGCGGTTCTGCGTGACTCTTTTTGTGGAAACTGCAAGTGGATATTTGGTGCGATTGCGGCATCTAGTGGAAAGGAACATACATTACGATGAAAACTAGATTGAACTCTTCTCAGGAACTTCTTTGCGATGAGTGCCTTCTACTCACAGAGTCGAACCTTCCTTTCGAGAGAAGAGTTTTGAGACACTCTTTGGGTGGAATCTGCAAGGGGGTCACTAGGGCGCTTTGATGCCTATGCTGGAAAAGGAAATATCTTCACACGAAAACTAGACAGAAGCATTCTCAGAAACCTTTTCTGATGTGCGCGTTCAACTCACCGAGTTGAACCTTCCTTTTGATAGAGCAGTTTTGAAACCCTCTTTTTGTAGAATCTGCAAGTGGAGATTTGGAGTGCTTTGAGTCCTACCCTGGAAAAGGAAATAACTTCACTTAGAACCTAGACGGAAGCATTCTCAGAGACTTCCCTGTGCTTTCTGCATTCGACTCACAGAGTTGAACCTTCCTTTTGATAAAACAGCTTTGAAACGCTCTTTTTGTAGAATCTGCAAGTCGATACTTGGAACGCTTTGAGGCCTATGCTGGAAAAGGAAATATCTTCACATAAAAACTAGAGAGAAGCATTCTCAGAAACTTCTTTGTGATCTGCGCATTCAACTCACAGAGTTGAAGCTTCCCTTTGCTATAGCAGTTTTGAAACTCTCTTTGAGTAGAATCTTCAAGGGGATATTCGGTGTGCCGAGAGGCCAACACTGGAAAAGGAAATATCTTCCCTTAAAAACTGGACGGAAGCGTTCTCAGAAACTACCCTGAGCTTTATGCATTCAACTCACAGAGAGGGCTCTTCCTTTGGAGAGCGCACTTTGGAAACACTCTTTTTGCAGAATTTGCTAGGGGATGTTTGGAGCTTTTGGAGGCCTATGCTGGAAAAGGAAATATCTTCACATACCAACTAGACAGAAGCATTCTCACAAACTTCTTTGTGATGAGTGCCTTCAACTCACAGACTTGAACCTTCCTTTTGAAAGAGCAGTTTTGAAACACTCCTTTTGTAGAATCTGCAAGTGGATATTTGGAGCGTTTTGAGGCCTTTGCTGGGAAATGAAATATCTTCACCTAAAAACTAGACAGAAGCATTCTCAGAAACATCTTTGCGATGTGTGCATTCAACTCACAGGGTTGAACCTTCCTTTTGATAGAGCAGTTTTGAAACGCACTTTGTGTAGAATCTGCAAGTGGATATTTGGAGCGCTTTGAGGCCTACGCTGGAAAAGGGAATATCTTCACATAAACACTACACAGAAGCATTCTCAGAAACTTCTTTGTGATGTGTGCATTCAACTCACAGAGCTGAACCGGCCTTTTGATAGAGCCGTTTGGAAACAGCCTTTTTGTAACATCTGCAAGTGGATATTTGGAGCGATTTGGGGCCTATGATGGAAAGGGAAATATCTTCACATAGAAACTAGACAGAAGCCTTCTCAGAAACTTCTGTGTGATGAGTGCATTCAACTCACAGACTTGAACCTTCCTTTTGATAGAGAAGTTTTGAAACACTCTTTTAGAGGCATGTGAATGAGGATCTTGGGAGCGCTTCGAGGCCAATGCTGGGAAACGAAATATCATCACATAGAAACTAGACAGATGGATTCTCAGAAACTTCTTTGTGATGAGTGCGTTCCACTCACAGACTTGAACGTCCCTCTTGAGAGAACAGTTTTGAAACACTCCTTTTGTAGAATCTGCAAGTGTTTATTTGGAGCGCTTTGAGGCCTATGTTGGAAAAGGAAATATCTTCACATATAAACTAGACAGAAGCATTCTCAGAAACTTCTTTGCGATGAGTGCATTCAACGCACAGACTTGAAGCTTCCTTTGGAAAGAGCAGTTTTGAAACACTCTTTTTGTAGAATCTGCAAGGGGATATGTGGAGCGCTTTGAGGCCTCTGCTGGAAAAGGAAATATCTTCACAGAAAAACTAGACAGAAGCATTCTCAGAAACGTCTTGGTCATGTGTGCATTGAACTCACAGAGTAGAACCTTCCTTTTGATAGAGAAGTTTGGAAACACTCTTTTAGTAGAATCTTCAGGTGGATGTGTGGAGTGCTTTGAGGCCTATGCTGGAAAAGGAAATGTCTTCACGTAGAAACGAGACAAAGGCATTCTCAGAAAGTTCCCTGTGCTTTGTGCATTCAACTCACAGAGTTCAGCCTTCTTTTTGATAGAGCAGTTTGGAAACACTCTTTGTGTGGAGTCTGCAAGTGGATAATTGGAGCGCTTTGAGGCCTACGCTGCAAAAGGAAATAGCATTGCATAAAAACTAGATGGAAGCATTCTCACAAACTTCTTTGTGGTGAGTGCATTCAACTCACAGAGTTGAACCTTCGTTTTGATAGACCAGTTTTGAAACACTGTTTTTGTAGTATTCGCAAGTGGATATTTGGAGCGCGTTGAGGCTGGAGTTGGAAAAGGAAATATCTTCACATACAAACTAGACGGAAGCATTCTCCGAAACTTCTTTGTCATGTGGGGATTGAACTCACAGTGTTGAACATTCCTTTTCGTAGAGCGGTTCTGCGTGACTCTTTTTGTGGAAACTGCAAGTGGATATTTGGTGCGATTGCGGCATCTAGTGGAAAGGAACATACATTACGATGAAAACTAGATTGAACTCTTCTCAGGAACTTCTTTGCGATGAGTGCCTTCTACTCACAGAGTCGAACCTTCCTTTCGAGAGAAGAGTTTTGAGACACTCTTTGGGTGGAATCTGCAAGGGGGTCACTAGGGCGCTTTGATGCCTATGCTGGAAAAGGAAATATCTTCACACGAAAACTAGACAGAAGCATTCTCAGAAACCTTTTCTGATGTGCGCGTTCAACTCACCGAGTTGAACCTTCCTTTTGATAGAGCAGTTTTGAAACCCTCTTTTTGTAGAATCTGCAAGTGGAGATTTGGAGTGCTTTGAGTCCTACCCTGGAAAAGGAAATAACTTCACTTAGAACCTAGACGGAAGCATTCTCAGAGACTTCCCTGTGCTTTCTGCATTCGACTCACAGAGTTGAACCTTCCTTTTGATAAAACAGCTTTGAAACGCTCTTTTTGTAGAATCTGCAAGTCGATACTTGGAACGCTTTGAGGCCTATGCTGGAAAAGGAAATATCTTCACATAAAAACTAGAGAGAAGCATTCTCAGAAACTTCTTTGTGATCTGCGCATTCAACTCACAGAGTTGAAGCTTCCCTTTGCTATAGCAGTTTTGAAACTCTCTTTGAGTAGAATCTTCAAGGGGATATTCGGTGTGCCGAGAGGCCAACACTGGAAAAGGAAATATCTTCCCTTAAAAACTGGACGGAAGCGTTCTCAGAAACTACCCTGAGCTTTATGCATTCAACTCACAGAGAGGGCTCTTCCTTTGGAGAGCGCACTTTGGAAACACTCTTTTTGCAGAATTTGCTAGGGGATGTTTGGAGCTTTTGGAGGCCTATGCTGGAAAAGGAAATATCTTCACATACCAACTAGACAGAAGCATTCTCACAAACTTCTTTGTGATGAGTGCCTTCAACTCACAGACTTGAACCTTCCTTTTGAAAGAGCAGTTTTGAAACACTCCTTTTGTAGAATCTGCAAGTGGATATTTGGAGCGTTTTGAGGCCTTTGCTGGGAAATGAAATATCTTCACCTAAAAACTAGACAGAAGCATTCTCAGAAACATCTTTGCGATGTGTGCATTCAACTCACAGGGTTGAACCTTCCTTTTGATAGAGCAGTTTTGAAACGCACTTTGTGTAGAATCTGCAAGTGGATATTTGGAGCGCTTTGAGGCCTACGCTGGAAAAGGGAATATCTTCACATAAACACTACACAGAAGCATTCTCAGAAACTTCTTTGTGATGTGTGCATTCAACTCACAGAGCTGAACCGGCCTTTTGATAGAGCCGTTTGGAAACAGCCTTTTTGTAACATCTGCAAGTGGATATTTGGAGCGATTTGGGGCCTATGATGGAAAGGGAAATATCTTCACATAGAAACTAGACAGAAGCCTTCTCAGAAACTTCTGTGTGATGAGTGCATTCAACTCACAGACTTGAACCTTCCTTTTGATAGAGAAGTTTTGAAACACTCTTTTAGAGGCATGTGAATGAGGATCTTGGGAGCGCTTCGAGGCCAATGCTGGGAAACGAAATATCATCACATAGAAACTAGACAGATGGATTCTCAGAAACTTCTTTGTGATGAGTGCGTTCCACTCACAGACTTGAACGTCCCTCTTGAGAGAACAGTTTTGAAACACTCCTTTTGTAGAATCTGCAAGTGTTTATTTGGAGCGCTTTGAGGCCTATGTTGGAAAAGGAAATATCTTCACATAGAAACTAGACAGAAGCATTCTCAGAAACTTCTTTGCGATGAGTGCATTCAACGCACAGACTTGAAGCTTCCTTTGGAAAGAGCAGTTTTGAAACACTCTTTTTGTAGAATCTGCAAGGGGATATGTGGAGCGCTTTGAGGCCTCTGCTGGAAAAGGAAATATCTTCACAGAAAAACTAGACAGAAGCATTCTCAGAAACGTCTTGGTCATGTGTGCATTGAACTCACAGAGTAGAACCTTCCTTTTGATAGAGAAGTTTGGAAACACTCTTTTAGTAGAATCTTCAGGTGGATGTGTGGAGTGCTTTGAGGCCTATGCTGGAAAAGGAAATGTCTTCACGTAGAAACGAGACAAAGGCATTCTCAGAAAGTTCCCTGTGCTTTGTGCATTCAACTCACAGAGTTCAGCCTTCTTTTTGATAGAGCAGTTTGGAAACACTCTTTGTGTGGAGTCTGCAAGTGGATAATTGGAGCGCTTTGAGGCCTACGCTGCAAAAGGAAATAGCATTGCATAAAAACTAGATGGAAGCATTCTCACAAACTTCTTTGTGGTGAGTGCATTCAACTCACAGAGTTGAACCTTCGTTTTGATAGACCAGTTTTGAAACACTGTTTTTGTAGTATTCGCAAGTGGATATTTGGAGCGCGTTGAGGCTGGAGTTGGAAAAGGAAATATCTTCACATACAAACTAGACGGAAGCATTCTCCGAAACTTCTTTGTCATGTGGGGATTGAACTCACAGTGTTGAACATTCCTTTTCGTAGAGCGGTTCTGCGTGACTCTTTTTGTGGAAACTGCAAGTGGATATTTGGTGCGATTGCGGCATCTAGTGGAAAGGAACATACATTACGATGAAAACTAGATTGAACTCTTCTCAGGAACTTCTTTGCGATGAGTGCCTTCTACTCACAGAGTCGAACCTTCCTTTCGAGAGAAGAGTTTTGAGACACTCTTTGGGTGGAATCTGCAAGGGGGTCACTAGGGCGCTTTGATGCCTATGCTGGAAAAGGAAATATCTTCACACGAAAACTAGACAGAAGCATTCTCAGAAACCTTTTCTGATGTGCGCGTTCAACTCACCGAGTTGAACCTTCCTTTTGATAGAGCAGTTTTGAAACCCTCTTTTTGTAGAATCTGCAAGTGGAGATTTGGAGTGCTTTGAGTCCTACCCTGGAAAAGGAAATAACTTCACTTAGAACCTAGACGGAAGCATTCTCAGAGACTTCCCTGTGCTTTCTGCATTCGACTCACAGAGTTGAACCTTCCTTTTGATAAAACAGCTTTGAAACGCTCTTTTTGTAGAATCTGCAAGTCGATACTTGGAACGCTTTGAGGCCTATGCTGGAAAAGGAAATATCTTCACATAAAAACTAGAGAGAAGCATTCTCAGAAACTTCTTTGTGATCTGCGCATTCAACTCACAGAGTTGAAGCTTCCCTTTGCTATAGCAGTTTTGAAACTCTCTTTGAGTAGAATCTTCAAGGGGATATTCGGTGTGCCGAGAGGCCAACACTGGAAAAGGAAATATCTTCCCTTAAAAACTGGACGGAAGCGTTCTCAGAAACTACCCTGAGCTTTATGCATTCAACTCACAGAGAGGGCTCTTCCTTTGGAGAGCGCACTTTGGAAACACTCTTTTTGCAGAATTTGCTAGGGGATGTTTGGAGCTTTTGGAGGCCTATGCTGGAAAAGGAAATATCTTCACATACCAACTAGACAGAAGCATTCTCACAAACTTCTTTGTGATGAGTGCCTTCAACTCACAGACTTGAACCTTCCTTTTGAAAGAGCAGTTTTGAAACACTCCTTTTGTAGAATCTGCAAGTGGATATTTGGAGCGTTTTGAGGCCTTTGCTGGGAAATGAAATATCTTCACCTAAAAACTAGACAGAAGCATTCTCAGAAACATCTTTGCGATGTGTGCATTCAACTCACAGGGTTGAACCTTCCTTTTGATAGAGCAGTTTTGAAACGCACTTTGTGTAGAATCTGCAAGTGGATATTTGGAGCGCTTTGAGGCCTACGCTGGAAAAGGGAATATCTTCACATAAACACTACACAGAAGCATTCTCAGAAACTTCTTTGTGATGTGTGCATTCAACTCACAGAGCTGAACCGGCCTTTTGATAGAGCCGTTTGGAAACAGCCTTTTTGTAACATCTGCAAGTGGATATTTGGAGCGATTTGGGGCCTATGATGGAAAGGGAAATATCTTCACATAGAAACTAGACAGAAGCCTTCTCAGAAACTTCTGTGTGATGAGTGCATTCAACTCACAGACTTGAACCTTCCTTTTGATAGAGAAGTTTTGAAACACTCTTTTAGAGGCATGTGAATGAGGATCTTGGGAGCGCTTCGAGGCCAATGCTGGGAAACGAAATATCATCACATAGAAACTAGACAGATGGATTCTCAGAAACTTCTTTGTGATGAGTGCGTTCCACTCACAGACTTGAACGTCCCTCTTGAGAGAACAGTTTTGAAACACTCCTTTTGTAGAATCTGCAAGTGTTTATTTGGAGCGCTTTGAGGCCTATGTTGGAAAAGGAAATATCTTCACATATAAACTAGACAGAAGCATTCTCAGAAACTTCTTTGCGATGAGTGCATTCAACGCACAGACTTGAAGCTTCCTTTGGAAAGAGCAGTTTTGAAACACTCTTTTTGTAGAATCTGCAAGGGGATATGTGGAGCGCTTTGAGGCCTCTGCTGGAAAAGGAAATATCTTCACAGAAAAACTAGACAGAAGCATTCTCAGAAACGTCTTGGTCATGTGTGCATTGAACTCACAGAGTAGAACCTTCCTTTTGATAGAGAAGTTTGGAAACACTCTTTTAGTAGAATCTTCAGGTGGATGTGTGGAGTGCTTTGAGGCCTATGCTGGAAAAGGAAATGTCTTCACGTAGAAACGAGACAAAGGCATTCTCAGAAAGTTCCCTGTGCTTTGTGCATTCAACTCACAGAGTTCAGCCTTCTTTTTGATAGAGCAGTTTGGAAACACTCTTTGTGTGGAGTCTGCAAGTGGATAATTGGAGCGCTTTGAGGCCTACGCTGCAAAAGGAAATAGCATTGCATAAAAACTAGATGGAAGCATTCTCACAAACTTCTTTGTGGTGAGTGCATTCAACTCACAGAGTTGAACCTTCGTTTTGATAGACCAGTTTTGAAACACTGTTTTTGTAGTATTCGCAAGTGGATATTTGGAGCGCGTTGAGGCTGGAGTTGGAAAAGGAAATATCTTCACATACAAACTAGACGGAAGCATTCTCCGAAACTTCTTTGTCATGTGGGGATTGAACTCACAGTGTTGAACATTCCTTTTCGTAGAGCGGTTCTGCGTGACTCTTTTTGTGGAAACTGCAAGTGGATATTTGGTGCGATTGCGGCATCTAGTGGAAAGGAACATACATTACGATGAAAACTAGATTGAACTCTTCTCAGGAAATTCTTTGCGATGAGTGCCTTCTACTCACAGAGTCGAACCTTCCTTTCGAGAGAAGAGTTTTGAGACACTCTTTTGGTGGAATCTGCAAGGGGGTCACTAGGGCGCTTTGATGCCTATGCTGGAAAAGGAAATATCTTCACACGAAAACTAGACAGAAGCATTCTCAGAAACCTTTTCTGATGTGCGCGTTCAACTCACCGAGTTGAACCTTCCTTTTGATAGAGCAGTTTTGAAACCCTCTTTTTGTAGAATCTGCAAGTGGAGATTTGGAGTGCTTTGAGTCCTACCCTGGAAAAGGAAATAACTTCACTTAGAACCTAGACGGAAGCATTCTCAGAGACTTCCCTGTGCTTTCTGCATTCGACTCACAGAGTTGAACCTTCCTTTTGATAAAACAGCTTTGAAACGCTCTTTTTGTAGAATCTGCAAGTCGATACTTGGAACGCTTTGAGGCCTATGCTGGAAAAGGAAATATCTTCACATAAAAACTAGAGAGAAGCATTCTCAGAAACTTCTTTGTGATCTGCGCATTCAACTCACAGAGTTGAAGCTTCCCTTTGCTATAGCAGTTTTGAAACTCTCTTTGAGTAGAATCTTCAAGGGGATATTCGGTGTGCCGAGAGGCCAACACTGGAAAAGGAAATATCTTCCCTTAAAAACTGGACGGAAGCGTTCTCAGAAACTACCCTGAGCTTTATGCATTCAACTCACAGAGAGGGCTCTTCCTTTGGAGAGCGCACTTTGGAAACACTCTTTTTGCAGAATTTGCTAGGGGATGTTTGGAGCTTTTGGAGGCCTATGCTGGAAAAGGAAATATCTTCACATACCAACTAGACAGAAGCATTCTCACAAACTTCTTTGTGATGAGTGCCTTCAACTCACAGACTTGAACCTTCCTTTTGAAAGAGCAGTTTTGAAACACTCCTTTTGTAGAATCTGCAAGTGGATATTTGGAGCGTTTTGAGGCCTTTGCTGGGAAATGAAATATCTTCACCTAAAAACTAGACAGAAGCATTCTCAGAAACATCTTTGCGATGTGTGCATTCAACTCACAGGGTTGAACCTTCCTTTTGATAGAGCAGTTTTGAAACGCACTTTGTGTAGAATCTGCAAGTGGATATTTGGAGCGCTTTGAGGCCTACGCTGGAAAAGGGAATATCTTCACATAAACACTACACAGAAGCATTCTCAGAAACTTCTTTGTGATGTGTGCATTCAACTCACAGAGCTGAACCGGCCTTTTGATAGAGCCGTTTGGAAACAGCCTTTTTGTAACATCTGCAAGTGGATATTTGGAGCGATTTGGGGCCTATGATGGAAAGGGAAATATCTTCACATAGAAACTAGACAGAAGCCTTCTCAGAAACTTCTGTGTGATGAGTGCATTCAACTCACAGACTTGAACCTTCCTTTTGATAGAGAAGTTTTGAAACACTCTTTTAGAGGCATGTGAATGAGGATCTTGGGAGCGCTTCGAGGCCAATGCTGGGAAACGAAATATCATCACATAGAAACTAGACAGATGGATTCTCAGAAACTTCTTTGTGATGAGTGCGTTCCACTCACAGACTTGAACGTCCCTCTTGAGAGAACAGTTTTGAAACACTCCTTTTGTAGAATCTGCAAGTGTTTATTTGGAGCGCTTTGAGGCCTATGTTGGAAAAGGAAATATCTTCACATATAAACTAGACAGAAGCATTCTCAGAAACTTCTTTGCGATGAGTGCATTCAACGCACAGACTTGAAGCTTCCTTTGGAAAGAGCAGTTTTGAAACACTCTTTTTGTAGAATCTGCAAGGGGATATGTGGAGCGCTTTGAGGCCTCTGCTGGAAAAGGAAATATCTTCACAGAAAAACTAGACAGAAGCATTCTCAGAAACGTCTTGGTCATGTGTGCATTGAACTCACAGAGTAGAACCTTCCTTTTGATAGAGAAGTTTGGAAACACTCTTTTAGTAGAATCTTCAGGTGGATGTGTGGAGTGCTTTGAGGCCTATGCTGGAAAAGGAAATGTCTTCACGTAGAAACGAGACAAAGGCATTCTCAGAAAGTTCCCTGTGCTTTGTGCATTCAACTCACAGAGTTCAGCCTTCTTTTTGATAGAGCAGTTTGGAAACACTCTTTGTGTGGAGTCTGCAAGTGGATAATTGGAGCGCTTTGAGGCCTACGCTGCAAAAGGAAATAGCATTGCATAAAAACTAGATGGAAGCATTCTCACAAACTTCTTTGTGGTGAGTGCATTCAACTCACAGAGTTGAACCTTCGTTTTGATAGACCAGTTTTGAAACACTGTTTTTGTAGTATTCGCAAGTGGATATTTGGAGCGCGTTGAGGCTGGAGTTGGAAAAGGAAATATCTTCACATACAAACTAGACGGAAGCATTCTCCGAAACTTCTTTGTCATGTGGGGATTGAACTCACAGTGTTGAACATTCCTTTTCGTAGAGCGGTTCTGCGTGACTCTTTTTGTGGAAACTGCAAGTGGATATTTGGTGCGATTGCGGCATCTAGTGGAAAGGAACATACATTACGATGAAAACTAGATTGAACTCTTCTCAGGAAATTCTTTGCGATGAGTGCCTTCTACTCACAGAGTCGAACCTTCCTTTCGAGAGAAGAGTTTTGAGACACTCTTTTGGTGGAATCTGCAAGGGGGTCACTAGGGCGCTTTGATGCCTATGCTGGAAAAGGAAATATCTTCACACGAAAACTAGACAGAAGCATTCTCAGAAACCTTTTCTGATGTGCGCGTTCAACTCACCGAGTTGAACCTTCCTTTTGATAGAGCAGTTTTGAAACCCTCTTTTTGTAGAATCTGCAAGTGGAGATTTGGAGTGCTTTGAGTCCTACCCTGGAAAAGGAAATAACTTCACTTAGAACCTAGACGGAAGCATTCTCAGAGACTTCCCTGTGCTTTCTGCATTCGACTCACAGAGTTGAACCTTCCTTTTGATAAAACAGCTTTGAAACGCTCTTTTTGTAGAATCTGCAAGTCGATACTTGGAACGCTTTGAGGCCTATGCTGGAAAAGGAAATATCTTCACATAAAAACTAGAGAGAAGCATTCTCAGAAACTTCTTTGTGATCTGCGCATTCAACTCACAGAGTTGAAGCTTCCCTTTGCTATAGCAGTTTTGAAACTCTCTTTGAGTAGAATCTTCAAGGGGATATTCGGTGTGCCGAGAGGCCAACACTGGAAAAGGAAATATCTTCCCTTAAAAACTGGACGGAAGCGTTCTCAGAAACTACCCTGAGCTTTATGCATTCAACTCACAGAGAGGGCTCTTCCTTTGGAGAGCGCACTTTGGAAACACTCTTTTTGCAGAATTTGCTAGGGGATGTTTGGAGCTTTTGGAGGCCTATGCTGGAAAAGGAAATATCTTCACATACCAACTAGACAGAAGCATTCTCACAAACTTCTTTGTGATGAGTGCCTTCAACTCACAGACTTGAACCTTCCTTTTGAAAGAGCAGTTTTGAAACACTCCTTTTGTAGAATCTGCAAGTGGATATTTGGAGCGTTTTGAGGCCTTTGCTGGGAAATGAAATATCTTCACCTAAAAACTAGACAGAAGCATTCTCAGAAACATCTTTGCGATGTGTGCATTCAACTCACAGGGTTGAACCTTCCTTTTGATAGAGCAGTTTTGAAACGCACTTTGTGTAGAATCTGCAAGTGGATATTTGGAGCGCTTTGAGGCCTACGCTGGAAAAGGGAATATCTTCACATAAACACTACACAGAAGCATTCTCAGAAACTTCTTTGTGATGTGTGCATTCAACTCACAGAGCTGAACCGGCCTTTTGATAGAGCCGTTTGGAAACAGCCTTTTTGTAACATCTGCAAGTGGATATTTGGAGCGATTTGGGGCCTATGATGGAAAGGGAAATATCTTCACATAGAAACTAGACAGAAGCCTTCTCAGAAACTTCTGTGTGATGAGTGCATTCAACTCACAGACTTGAACCTTCCTTTTGATAGAGAAGTTTTGAAACACTCTTTTAGAGGCATGTGAATGAGGATCTTGGGAGCGCTTCGAGGCCAATGCTGGGAAACGAAATATCATCACATAGAAACTAGACAGATGGATTCTCAGAAACTTCTTTGTGATGAGTGCGTTCCACTCACAGACTTGAACGTCCCTCTTGAGAGAACAGTTTTGAAACACTCCTTTTGTAGAATCTGCAAGTGTTTATTTGGAGCGCTTTGAGGCCTATGTTGGAAAAGGAAATATCTTCACATATAAACTAGACAGAAGCATTCTCAGAAACTTCTTTGCGATGAGTGCATTCAACGCACAGACTTGAAGCTTCCTTTGGAAAGAGCAGTTTTGAAACACTCTTTTTGTAGAATCTGCAAGGGGATATGTGGAGCGCTTTGAGGCCTCTGCTGGAAAAGGAAATATCTTCACAGAAAAACTAGACAGAAGCATTCTCAGAAACGTCTTGGTCATGTGTGCATTGAACTCACGGAGTAGAACCTTCCTTTTGATAGAGAAGTTTGGAAACACTCTTTTAGTAGAATCTTCAGGTGGATGTGTGGAGTGCTTTGAGGCCTATGCTGGAAAAGGAAATGTCTTCACGTAGAAACGAGACAAAGGCATTCTCAGAAAGTTCCCTGTGCTTTGTGCATTCAACTCACAGAGTTCAGCCTTCTTTTTGATAGAGCAGTTTGGAAACACTCTTTGTGTGGAGTCTGCAAGTGGATAATTGGAGCGCTTTGAGGCCTACGCTGCAAAAGGAAATAGCATTGCATAAAAACTAGATGGAAGCATTCTCACAAACTTCTTTGTGGTGAGTGCATTCAACTCACAGAGTTGAACCTTCGTTTTGATAGACCAGTTTTGAAACACTGTTTTTGTAGTATTCGCAAGTGGATATTTGGAGCGCGTTGAGGCTGGAGTTGGAAAAGGAAATATCTTCACATACAAACTAGACGGAAGCATTCTCCGAAACTTCTTTGTCATGTGGGGATTGAACTCACAGTGTTGAACATTCTTTTTCGTAGAGCGGTTCTGCGTGACTCTTTTTGTGGAAACTGCAAGTGGATATTTGGTGCGATTGCGGCATCTAGTGGAAAGGAACATACATTACGATGAAAACTAGATTGAACTCTTCTCAGGAAATTCTTTGCGATGAGTGCCTTCTACTCACAGAGTCGAACCTTCCTTTCGAGAGAAGAGTTTTGAGACACTCTTTTGGTGGAATCTGCAAGGGGGTCACTAGGGCGCTTTGATGCCTATGCTGGAAAAGGAAATATCTTCACACGAAAACTAGACAGAAGCATTCTCAGAAACCTTTTCTGATGTGCGCGTTCAACTCACCGAGTTGAACCTTCCTTTTGATAGAGCAGTTTTGAAACCCTCTTTTTGTAGAATCTGCAAGTGGAGATTTGGAGTGCTTTGAGTCCTACCCTGGAAAAGGAAATAACTTCACTTAGAACCTAGACGGAAGCATTCTCAGAGACTTCCCTGTGCTTTCTGCATTCGACTCACAGAGTTGAACCTTCCTTTTGATAAAACAGCTTTGAAACGCTCTTTTTGTAGAATCTGCAAGTCGATACTTGGAACGCTTTGAGGCCTATGCTGGAAAAGGAAATATCTTCACATAAAAACTAGAGAGAAGCATTCTCAGAAACTTCTTTGTGATCTGCGCATTCAACTCACAGAGTTGAAGCTTCCCTTTGCTATAGCAGTTTTGAAACTCTCTTTGAGTAGAATCTTCAAGGGGATATTCGGTGTGCCGAGAGGCCAACACTGGAAAAGGAAATATCTTCCCTTAAAAACTGGACGGAAGCGTTCTCAGAAACTACCCTGAGCTTTATGCATTCAACTCACAGAGAGGGCTCTTCCTTTGGAGAGCGCACTTTGGAAACACTCTTTTTGCAGAATTTTCTAGGGGATGTTTGGAGCTTTTGGAAGCCTATGCTGGAAAAGGAAATATCTTCACATACCAACTAGACAGAAGCATTCTCACAATCTTCTTTGTGATGAGTGCCTTCAACTCACAGACTTGAACCTTCCTTTTGAAAGAGCAGTTTTGAAACACTCCTTTTGTAGAATCTGCAAGTGGATATTTGGAGCGTTTTGAGGCCTTTGCTGGGAAATGAAATATCTTCACCTAAAAACTAGACAGAAGCATTCTCAGAAACATCTTTGCGATGTGTGCATTCAACTCACAGGGTTGAACCTTCCTTTTGATAGAGCAGTTTTGAAACGCACTTTGTGTAGAATCTGCAAGTGGATATTTGGAGCGCTTTGAGGCCTACGCTGGAAAAGGGAATATCTTCACATAAACACTACACAGAAGCATTCTCAGAAACTTCTTTGTGATGTGTGCATTCAACTCACAGAGCTGAACCGGCCTTTTGATAGAGCCTTTGGAAACAGCCTTTTTGTAACATCTGCAAGTGGATATTTGGAGCGATTTGGGGCCTATGATGGAAAGGGAAATATCTTCACATAGAAACTAGACAGAAGCCTTCTCAGAAACTTCTGTGTGATGAGTGCATTCAACTCACAGACTTGAACCTTCCTTTTGATAGAGAAGTTTTGAAACACTCTTTTAGAGGCATGTGAATGAGGATCTTGGGAGCGCTTCGAGGCCAATGCTGGGAAACGAAATATCATCACATAGAAACTAGACAGATGGATTCTCAGAAACTTCTTTGTGATGAGTGCGTTCCACTCACAGACTTGAACGTCCCTCTTGAGAGAACAGTTTTGAAACACTCCTTTTGTAGAATCTGCAAGTGTTTATTTGGAGCGCTTTGAGGCCTATGTTGGAAAAGGAAATATCTTCACATAGAAACTAGACAGAAGCATTCTCAGAAACTTCTTTGCGATGAGTGCATTCAACGCACAGACTTGAAGCTTCCTTTGGAAAGAGCAGTTTTGAAACACTCTTTTTGTAGAATCTGCAAGGGGATATGTGGAGCGCTTTGAGGCCTCTGCTGGAAAAGGAAATATCTTCACAGAAAAACTAGACAGAAGCATTCTCAGAAACGTCTTGGTCATGTGTGCATTGAACTCACGGAGTAGAACCTTCCTTTTGATAGAGAAGTTTGGAAACACTCTTTTAGTAGAATCTTCAGGTGGATGTGTGGAGTGCTTTGAGGCCTATGCTGGAAAAGGAAATGTCTTCACGTAGAAACGAGACAAAGGCATTCTCAGAAAGTTCCCTGTGCTTTGTGCATTCAACTCACAGAGTTCAGCCTTCTTTTTGATAGAGCAGTTTGGAAACACTCTTTGTGTGGAGTCTGCAAGTGGATAATTGGAGCGCTTTGAGGCCTACGCTGCAAAAGGAAATAGCATTGCATAAAAACTAGATGGAAGCATTCTCACAAACTTCTTTGTGGTGAGTGCATTCAACTCACAGAGTTGAACCTTCGTTTTGATAGACCAGTTTTGAAACACTGTTTTTGTAGTATTCGCAAGTGGATATTTGGAGCGCGTTGAGGCTGGAGTTGGAAAAGGAAATATCTTCACATACAAACTAGACGGAAGCATTCTCCGAAACTTCTTTGTCATGTGGGGATTGAACTCACAGTGTTGAACATTCCTTTTCGTAGAGCGGTTCTGCGTGACTCTTTTTGTGGAAACTGCAAGTGGATATTTGGTGCGATTGCGGCATCTAGTGGAAAGGAACATACATTACGATGAAAACTAGATTGAACTCTTCTCAGGAAATTCTTTGCGATGAGTGCCTTCTACTCACAGAGTCGAACCTTCCTTTCGAGAGAAGAGTTTTGAGACACTCTTTTGGTGGAATCTGCAAGGGGGTCACTAGGGCGCTTTGATGCCTATGCTGGAAAAGGAAATATCTTCACACGAAAACTAGACAGAAGCATTCTCAGAAACCTTTTCTGATGTGCGCGTTCAACTCACCGAGTTGAACCTTCCTTTTGATAGAGCAGTTTTGAAACCCTCTTTTTGTAGAATCTGCAAGTGGAGATTTGGAGTGCTTTGAGTCCTACCCTGGAAAAGGAAATAACTTCACTTAGAACCTAGACGGAAGCATTCTCAGAGACTTCCCTGTGCTTTCTGCATTCGACTCACAGAGTTGAACCTTCCTTTTGATAAAACAGCTTTGAAACGCTCTTTTTGTAGAATCTGCAAGTCGATACTTGGAACGCTTTGAGGCCTATGCTGGAAAAGGAAATATCTTCACATAAAAACTAGAGAGAAGCATTCTCAGAAACTTCTTTGTGATCTGCGCATTCAACTCACAGAGTTGAAGCTTCCCTTTGCTATAGCAGTTTTGAAACTCTCTTTGAGTAGAATCTTCAAGGGGATATTCGGTGTGCCGAGAGGCCAATACTGGAAAAGGAAATATCTTCCCTTAAAAACTGGACGGAAGCGTTCTCAGAAACTACCCTGAGCTTTATGCATTCAACTCACAGAGAGGGCTCTTCCTTTGGAGAGCGCACTTTGGAAACACTCTTTTTGCAGAATTTTCTAGGGGATGTTTGGAGCTTTTGGAAGCCTATGCTGGAAAAGGAAATATCTTCACATACCAACTAGACAGAAGCATTCTCACAATCTTCTTTGTGATGAGTGCCTTCAACTCACAGACTTGAACCTTCCTTTTGAAAGAGCAGTTTTGAAACACTCCTTTTGTAGAATCTGCAAGTGGATATTTGGAGCGTTTTGAGGCCTTTGCTGGGAAATGAAATATCTTCACCTAAAAACTAGACAGAAGCATTCTCAGAAACATCTTTGCGATGTGTGCATTCAACTCACAGGGTTGAACCTTCCTTTTGATAGAGCAGTTTTGAAACGCACTTTGTGTAGAATCTGCAAGTGGATATTTGGAGCGCTTTGAGGCCTACGCTGGAAAAGGGAATATCTTCACATAAACACTACACAGAAGCATTCTCAGAAACTTCTTTGTGATGTGTGCATTCAACTCACAGAGCTGAACCGGCCTTTTGATAGAGCCGTTTGGAAACAGCCTTTTTGTAACATCTGCAAGTGGATATTTGGAGCGATTTGGGGCCTATGATGGAAAGGGAAATATCTTCACATAGAAACTAGACAGAAGCCTTCTCAGAAACTTCTGTGTGATGAGTGCATTCAACTCACAGACTTGAACCTTCCTTTTGATAGAGAAGTTTTGAAACACTCTTTTAGAGGCATGTGAATGAGGATCTTGGGAGCGCTTCGAGGCCAATGCTGGGAAACGAAATATCATCACATAGAAACTAGACAGATGGATTCTCAGAAACTTCTTTGTGATGAGTGCGTTCCACTCACAGACTTGAACGTCCCTCTTGAGAGAACAGTTTTGAAACACTCCTTTTGTAGAATCTGCAAGTGTTTATTTGGAGCGCTTTGAGGCCTATGTTGGAAAAGGAAATATCTTCACATATAAACTAGACAGAAGCATTCTCAGAAACTTCTTTGCGATGAGTGCATTCAACGCACAGACTTGAAGCTTCCTTTGGAAAGAGCAGTTTTGAAACACTCTTTTTGTAGAATCTGCAAGGGGATATGTGGAGCGCTTTGAGGCCTCTGCTGGAAAAGGAAATATCTTCACAGAAAAACTAGACAGAAGCATTCTCAGAAACGTCTTGGTCATGTGTGCATTGAACTCACAGAGTAGAACCTTCCTTTTGATAGAGAAGTTTGGAAACACTCTTTTAGTAGAATCTTCAGGTGGATGTGTGGAGTGCTTTGAGGCCTATGCTGGAAAAGGAAATGTCTTCACGTAGAAACGAGACAAAGGCATTCTCAGAAAGTTCCCTGTGCTTTGTGCATTCAACTCACAGAGTTCAGCCTTCTTTTTGATAGAGCAGTTTGGAAACACTCTTTGTGTGGAGTCTGCAAGTGGATAATTGGAGCGCTTTGAGGCCTACGCTGCAAAAGGAAATAGCATTGCATAAAAACTAGATGGAAGCATTCTCACAAACTTCTTTGTGGTGAGTGCATTCAACTCACAGAGTTGAACCTTCGTTTTGATAGACCAGTTTTGAAACACTGTTTTTGTAGTATTCGCAAGTGGATATTTGGAGCGCGTTGAGGCTGGAGTTGGAAAAGGAAATATCTTCACATACAAACTAGACGGAAGCATTCTCCGAAACTTCTTTGACATGTGGGGATTGAACTCACAGTGTTGAACATTCTTTTTCGTAGAGCGGTTCTGCGTGACTCTTTTTGTGGAAACTGCAAGTGGATATTTGGTGCGATTGCGGCATCTAGTGGAAAGGAACATACATTACGATGAAAACTAGATTGAACTCTTCTCAGGAAATTCTTTGCGATGAGTGCCTTCTACTCACAGAGTCGAACCTTCCTTTCGAGAGAAGAGTTTTGAGACACTCTTTTGGTGGAATCTGCAAGGGGGTCACTAGGGCGCTTTGATGCCTATGCTGGAAAAGGAAATATCTTCACACGAAAACTAGACAGAAGCATTCTCAGAAACCTTTTCTGATGTGCGCGTTCAACTCACCGAGTTGAACCTTCCTTTTGATAGAGCAGTTTTGAAACCCTCTTTTTGTAGAATCTGCAAGTGGAGATTTGGAGTGCTTTGAGTCCTACCCTGGAAAAGGAAATAACTTCACTTAGAACCTAGACGGAAGCATTCTCAGAGACTTCCCTGTGCTTTCTGCATTCGACTCACAGAGTTGAACCTTCCTTTTGATAAAACAGCTTTGAAACGCTCTTTTTGTAGAATCTGCAAGTCGATACTTGGAACGCTTTGAGGCCTATGCTGGAAAAGGAAATATCTTCACATAAAAACTAGAGAGAAGCATTCTCAGAAACTTCTTTGTGATCTGCGCATTCAACTCACAGAGTTGAAGCTTCCCTTTGCTATAGCAGTTTTGAAACTCTCTTTGAGTAGAATCTTCAAGGGGATATTCGGTGTGCCGAGAGGCCAACACTGGAAAAGGAAATATCTTCCCTTAAAAACTGGACGGAAGCGTTCTCAGAAACTACCCTGAGCTTTATGCATTCAACTCACAGAGAGGGCTCTTCCTTTGGAGAGCGCACTTTGGAAACACTCTTTTTGCAGAATTTTCTAGGGGATGTTTGGAGCTTTTGGAAGCCTATGCTGGAAAAGGAAATATCTTCACATACCAACTAGACAGAAGCATTCTCACAATCTTCTTTGTGATGAGTGCCTTCAACTCACAGACTTGAACCTTCCTTTTGAAAGAGCAGTTTTGAAACACTCCTTTTGTAGAATCTGCAAGTGGATATTTGGAGCGTTTTGAGGCCTTTGCTGGGAAATGAAATATCTTCACCTAAAAACTAGACAGAAGCATTCTCAGAAACATCTTTGCGATGTGTGCATTCAACTCACAGGGTTGAACCTTCCTTTTGATAGAGCAGTTTTGAAACGCACTTTGTGTAGAATCTGCAAGTGGATATTTGGAGCGCTTTGAGGCCTACGCTGGAAAAGGGAATATCTTCACATAAACACTACACAGAAGCATTCTCAGAAACTTCTTTGTGATGTGTGCATTCAACTCACAGAGCTGAACCGGCCTTTTGATAGAGCCTTTGGAAACAGCCTTTTTGTAACATCTGCAAGTGGATATTTGGAGCGATTTGGGGCCTATGATGGAAAGGGAAATATCTTCACATAGAAACTAGACAGAAGCCTTCTCAGAAACTTCTGTGTGATGAGTGCATTCAACTCACAGACTTGAACCTTCCTTTTGATAGAGAAGTTTTGAAACACTCTTTTAGAGGCATGTGAATGAGGATCTTGGGAGCGCTTCGAGGCCAATGCTGGGAAACGAAATATCATCACATAGAAACTAGACAGATGGATTCTCAGAAACTTCTTTGTGATGAGTGCGTTCCACTCACAGACTTGAACGTCCCTCTTGAGAGAACAGTTTTGAAACACTCCTTTTGTAGAATCTGCAAGTGTTTATTTGGAGCGCTTTGAGGCCTATGTTGGAAAAGGAAATATCTTCACATAGAAACTAGACAGAAGCATTCTCAGAAACTTCTTTGCGATGAGTGCATTCAACGCACAGACTTGAAGCTTCCTTTGGAAAGAGCAGTTTTGAAACACTCTTTTTGTAGAATCTGCAAGGGGATATGTGGAGCGCTTTGAGGCCTCTGCTGGAAAAGGAAATATCTTCACAGAAAAACTAGACAGAAGCATTCTCAGAAACGTCTTGGTCATGTGTGCATTGAACTCACAGAGTAGAACCTTCCTTTTGATAGAGAAGTTTGGAAACACTCTTTTAGTAGAATCTTCAGGTGGATGTGTGGAGTGCTTTGAGGCCTATGCTGGAAAAGGAAATGTCTTCACGTAGAAACGAGACAAAGGCATTCTCAGAAAGTTCCCTGTGCTTTGTGCATTCAACTCACAGAGTTCAGCCTTCTTTTTGATAGAGCAGTTTGGAAACACTCTTTGTGTGGAGTCTGCAAGTGGATAATTGGAGCGCTTTGAGGCCTACGCTGCAAAAGGAAATAGCATTGCATAAAAACTAGATGGAAGCATTCTCACAAACTTCTTTGTGGTGAGTGCATTCAACTCACAGAGTTGAACCTTCGTTTTGATAGACCAGTTTTGAAACACTGTTTTTGTAGTATTCGCAAGTGGATATTTGGAGCGCGTTGAGGCTGGAGTTGGAAAAGGAAATATCTTCACATACAAACTAGACGGAAGCATTCTCCGAAACTTCTTTGTCATGTGGGGATTGAACTCACAGTGTTGAACATTCCTTTTCGTAGAGCGGTTCTGCGTGACTCTTTTTGTGGAAACTGCAAGTGGATATTTGGTGCGATTGCGGCATCTAGTGGAAAGGAACATACATTACGATGAAAACTAGATTGAACTCTTCTCAGGAACTTCTTTGCGATGAGTGCCTTCTACTCACAGAGTCGAACCTTCCTTTCGAGAGAAGAGTTTTGAGACACTCTTTGGGTGGAATCTGCAAGGGGGTCACTAGGGCGCTTTGATGCCTATGCTGGAAAAGGAAATATCTTCACACGAAAACTAGACAGAAGCATTCTCAGAAACCTTTTCTGATGTGCGCGTTCAACTCACCGAGTTGAACCTTCCTTTTGATAGAGCAGTTTTGAAACCCTCTTTTTGTAGAATCTGCAAGTGGAGATTTGGAGTGCTTTGAGTCCTATCCTGGAAAAGGAAATAACTTCACTTAGAACCTAGACGGAAGCATTCTCAGAGACTTCCCTGTGCTTTCTGCATTCGACTCACAGAGTTGAACCTTCCTTTTGATAAAACAGCTTTGAAACGCTCTTTTTGTAGAATCTGCAAGTCGATACTTGGAACGCTTTGAGGCCTATGCTGGAAAAGGAAATATCTTCACATAAAAACTAGAGAGAAGCATTCTCAGAAACTTCTTTGTGATCTGCGCATTCAACTCACAGAGTTGAAGCTTCCCTTTGCTATAGCAGTTTTGAAACTCTCTTTGAGTAGAATCTTCAAGGGGATATTCGGTGTGCCGAGAGGCCAACACTGGAAAAGGAAATATCTTCCCTTAAAAACTGGACGGAAGCGTTCTCAGAAACTACCCTGAGCTTTATGCATTCAACTCACAGAGAGGGCTCTTCCTTTGGAGAGCGCACTTTGGAAACACTCTTTTTGCAGAATTTTCTAGGGGATGTTTGGAGCTTTTGGAAGCCTATGCTGGAAAAGGAAATATCTTCACATACCAACTAGACAGAAGCATTCTCACAATCTTCTTTGTGATGAGTGCCTTCAACTCACAGACTTGAACCTTCCTTTTGAAAGAGCAGTTTTGAAACACTCCTTTTGTAGAATCTGCAAGTGGATATTTGGAGCGTTTTGAGGCCTTTGCTGGGAAATGAAATATCTTCACCTAAAAACTAGACAGAAGCATTCTCAGAAACATCTTTTCGATGTGTGCATTCAACTCACAGGGTTGATCCTTCCTTTTGATAGAGCAGTTTTGAAACGCACTTTGTGTAGAATCTGCAAGTGGATATTTGGAGCGCTTTGAGGCCTACGCTGGAAAAGGGAATATCTTCACATAAACACTACACAGAAGCATTCTCAGAAACTTCTTTGTGATGTGTGCATTCAACTCACAGAGCTGAACCGGCCTTTTGATAGAGCCGTTTGGAAACAGCCTTTTTGTAACATCTGCAAGTGGATATTTGGAGCGATTTGGGGCCTATGATGGAAAGGGAAATATCTTCACATAGAAACTAGACAGAAGCCTTCTCAGAAACTTCTGTGTGATGAGTGCATTCAACTCACAGACTTGAACCTTCCTTTTGATAGAGAAGTTTTGAAACACTCTTTTAGAGGCATGTGAATGAGGATCTTGGGAGCGCTTCGAGGCCAATGCTGGGAAACGAAATATCATCACATAGAAACTAGACAGATGGATTCTCAGAAACTTCTTTGTGATGAGTGCGTTCCACTCACAGACTTGAACGTCCCTCTTGAGAGAACAGTTTTGAAACACTCCTTTTGTAGAATCTGCAAGTGTTTATTTGGAGCGCTTTGAGGCCTATGTTGGAAAAGGAAATATCTTCACATATAAACTAGACAGAAGCATTCTCAGAAACTTCTTTGCGATGAGTGCATTCAACGCACAGACTTGAAGCTTCCTTTGGAAAGAGCAGTTTTGAAACACTCTTTTTGTAGAATCTGCAAGGGGATATGTGGAGCGCTTTGAGGCCTCTGCTGGAAAAGGAAATATCTTCACAGAAAAACTAGACAGAAGCATTCTCAGAAACGTCTTGGTCATGTGTGCATTGAACTCACAGAGTAGAACCTTCCTTTTCATAGAGAAGTTTGGAAACACTCTTTTAGTAGAATCTTCAGGTGGATGTGTGGAGTGCTTTGAGGCCTATGCTGGAAAAGGAAATGTCTTCACGTAGAAACGAGACAAAGGCATTCTCAGAAAGTTCCCTGTGCTTTGTGCATTCAACTCACAGAGTTCAGCCTTCTTTTTGATAGAGCAGTTTGGAAACACTCTTTGTGTGGAGTCTGCAAGTGGATAATTGGAGCGCTTTGAGGCCTACGCTGCAAAAGGAAATAGCATTGCATAAAAACTAGATGGAAGCATTCTCACAAACTTCTTTGTGGTGAGTGCATTCAACTCACAGAGTTGAACCTTCGTTTTGATAGACCAGTTTTGAAACACTGTTTTTGTAGTATTCGCAAGTGGATATTTGGAGCGCGTTGAGGCTGGAGTTGGAAAAGGAATTATCTTCACATACAAACTAGACGGAAGCATTCTCCGAAACTTCTTTGTCATGTGGGGATTGAACTCACAGTGTTGAACATTCCTTTTCGTAGAGCGGTTCTGCGTGACTCTTTTTGTGGAAACTGCAAGTGGATATTTGGTGCCATTGCGGCATCTAGTGGAAAGGAACATACATTACGATGAAAACTAGATTGAACTCTTCTCAGGAACTTCTTTGCGATGAGTGCCTTCTACTCACAGAGTCGAACCTTCCTTTCGAGAGAAGAGTTTTGAGACACTCTTTGGGTGGAATCTGCAAGGGGGTCACTAGGGCGCTTTGATGCCTATGCTGGAAAAGGAAATATCTTCACACGAAAACTAGACAGAAGCATTCTCAGAAACCTTTTCTGATGTGCGCGTTCAACTCACCGAGTTGAACCTTCCTTTTGATAGAGCAGTTTTGAAACCCTCTTTTTGTAGAATCTGCAAGTGGAGATTTGGAGTGCTTTGAGTCCTATCCTGGAAAAGGAAATAACTTCACTTAGAACCTAGACGGAAGCATTCTCAGAGACTTCCCTGTGCTTTCTGCATTCGACTCACAGTGTTGAACCTTCCTTTTGATAAAACAGCTTTGAAACGCTCTTTTTGTAGAATCTGCAAGTCGATACTTGGAACGCTTTGAGGCCTATGCTGGAAAAGGAAATATCTTCACATAAAAACTAGAGAGAAGCATTCTCAGAAACTTCTTTGTGATCTGCGCATTCAACTCACAGAGTTGAAGCTTCCCTTTGCTATAGCAGTTTTGAAACTCTCTTTGAGTAGAATCTTCAAGGGGATATTCGGTGTGCCGAGAGGCCAACACTGGAAAAGGAAATATCTTCCCTTAAAAACTGGACGGAAGCGTTCTCAGAAACTACCCTGAGCTTTATGCATTCAACTCACAGAGAGGGCTCTTCCTTTGGAGAGCGCACTTTGGAAACACTCTTTTTGCAGAATTTTCTAGGGGATGTTTGGAGCTTTTGGAAGCCTATGCTGGAAAAGGAAATATCTTCACATACCAAATAGACAGAAGCATTCTCACAATCTTCTTTGTGATGAGTGCCTTCAACTCACAGACTTGAACCTTCCTTTTGAAAGAGCAGTTTTGAAACACTCCTTTTGTAGAATCTGCAAGTGGATATTTGGAGCGTTTTGAGGCCTTTGCTGGGAAATGAAATATCTTCACCTAAAAACTAGACAGAAGCATTCTCAGAAACATCTTTGCGATGTGTGCATTCAACTCACAGGGTTGAACCTTCCTTTTGATAGAGCAGTTTTGAAACGCACTTTGTGTAGAATCTGCAAGTGGATATTTGGAGCGCTTTGAGGCCTACGCTGGAAAAGGGAATATCTTCACATAAACACTACACAGAAGCATTCTCAGAAACTTCTTTGTGATGTGTGCATTCAACTCACAGAGCTGAACCGGCCTTTTGATAGAGCCGTTTGGAAACAGCCTTTTTGTAACATCTGCAAGTGGATATTTGGAGCGATTTGGGGCCTATGATGGAAAGGGAAATATCTTCACATAGAAACTAGACAGAAGCCTTCTCAGAAACTTCTGTGTGATGAGTGCATTCAACTCACAGACTTGAACCTTCCTTTTGATAGAGAAGTTTTGAAACACTCTTTTAGAGGCATGTGAATGAGGATCTTGGGAGCGCTTCGAGGCCAATGCTGGGAAACGAAATATCATCACATAGAAACTAGACAGATGGATTCTCAGAAACTTCTTTGTGATGAGTGCGTTCCACTCACAGACTTGAACGTCCCTCTTGAGAGAACAGTTTTGAAACACACCTTTTGTAGAATCTGCAAGTGTTTATTTGGAGCGCTTTGAGGCCTATGTTGGAAAAGGAAATATCTTCACATAGAAACTAGACAGAAGCATTCTCAGAAACTTCTTTGCGATGAGTGCATTCAACGCACAGACTTGAAGCTTCCTTTGGAAAGAGCAGTTTTGAAACACTCTTTTTGTAGAATCTGCAAGGGGATATGTGGAGCGCTTTGAGGCCTCTGCTGGAAAAGGAAATATCTTCACAGAAAAACTAGACAGAAGCATTCTCAGAAACGTCTTGGTCATGTGTGCATTGAACTCACAGAGTAGAACCTTCCTTTTGATAGAGAAGTTTGGAAACACTCTTTTAGTAGAATCTTCAGGTGGATGTGTGGAGTGCTTTGAGGCCTATGCTGGAAAAGGAAATGTCTTCACGTAGAAACGAGACAAAGGCATTCTCAGAAAGTTCCCTGTGCTTTGTGCATTCAACTCACAGAGTTCAGCCTTCTTTTTGATAGAGCAGTTTGGAAACACTCTTTGTGTGGAGTCTGCAAGTGGATAATTGGAGCGCTTTGAGGCCTACGCTGCAAAAGGAAATAGCATTGCATAAAAACTAGATGGAAGCATTCTCACAAACTTCTTTGTGGTGAGTGCATTCAACTCACAGAGTTGAACCTTCGTTTTGATAGACCAGTTTTGAAACACTGTTTTTGTAGTATTCGCAAGTGGATATTTGGAGCGCGTTGAGGCTGGAGTTGGAAAAGGAAATATCTTCACATACAAACTAGACGGAAGCATTCTCCGAAACTTCTTTGTCATGTGGGGATTGAACTCACAGTGTTGAACATTCCTTTTCGTAGAGCGGTTCTGCGTGACTCTTTTTGTGGAAACTGCAAGTGGATATTTGGTGCGATTGCGGCATCTAGTGGAAAGGAACATACATTACGATGAAAACTAGATTGAACTCTTCTCAGGAACTTCTTTGCGATGAGTGCCTTCTACTCACAGAGTCGAACCTTCCTTTCGAGAGAAGAGTTTTGAGACACTCTTTGGGTGGAATCTGCAAGGGGGTCACTAGGGCGCTTTGATGCCTATGCTGGAAAAGGAAATATCTTCACACGAAAACTAGACAGAAGCATTCTCAGAAACCTTTTCTGATGTGCGCGTTCAACTCACCGAGTTGAACCTTCCTTTTGATAGAGCAGTTTTGAAACCCTCTTTTTGTAGAATCTTCAAGTGGAGATTTGGAGTGCTTTGAGTCCTTTCCTGGAAAAGGAAATAACTTCACTTAGAACCTAGACGGAAGCATTCTCAGAGACTTCCCTGTGCTTTCTGCATTCGACTCACAGAGTTGAACCTTCCTTTTGATAAAACAGCTTTGAAACGCTCTTTTTGTAGAATCTGCAAGTCGATACTTGGAACGCTTTGAGGCCTATGCTGGAAAAGGAAATATCTTCACATAAAAACTAGAGAGAAGCATTCTCAGAAACTTCTTTGTGATCTGCGCATTCAACTCACAGAGTTGAAGCTTCCCTTTGCTATAGCAGTTTTGAAACTCTCTTTGAGTAGAATCTTCAAGGGGATATTCGGTGTGCCGAGAGGCCAATACTGGAAAAGGAAATATCTTCCCTTAAAAACTGGACGGAAGCGTTCTCAGAAACTACCCTGAGCTTTATGCATTCAACTCACAGAGAGGGCTCTTCCTTTGGAGAGCGCACTTTGGAAACACTCTTTTTGCAGAATTTTCTAGGGGATGTTTGGAGCTTTTGGAAGCCTATGCTGGAAAAGGAAATATCTTCACATACCAACTAGACAGAAGCATTCTCACAATCTTCTTTGTGATGAGTGCCTTCAACTCACAGACTTGAACCTTCCTTTTGAAAGAGCAGTTTTGAAACACTCCTTTTGTAGAATCTGCAAGTGGATATTTGGAGCGTTTTGAGGCCTTTGCTGGGAAATGAAATATCTTCACCTAAAAACTAGACAGAAGCATTCTCAGAAACATCTTTGCGATGTGTGCATTCAACTCACAGGGTTGAACCTTCCTTTTGATAGAGCAGTTTTGAAACGCACTTTGTGTAGAATCTGCAAGTGGATATTTGGAGCGCTTTGAGGCCTACGCTGGAAAAGGGAATATCTTCACATAAACACTACACAGAAGCATTCTCAGAAACTTCTTTGTGATGTGTGCATTCAACTCACAGAGCTGAACCGGCCTTTTGATAGAGCCGTTTGGAAACAGCCTTTTTGTAACATCTGCAAGTGGATATTTGGAGCGATTTGGGGCCTATGATGGAAAGGGAAATATCTTCACATAGAAACTAGACAGAAGCCTTCTCAGAAACTTCTGTGTGATGAGTGCATTCAACTCACAGACTTGAACCTTCCTTTTGATAGAGAAGTTTTGAAACACTCTTTTAGAGGCATGTGAATGAGGATCTTGGGAGCGCTTCGAGGCCAATGCTGGGAAACGAAATATCATCACATAGAAACTAGACAGAAGGATTCTCAGAAACTTCTTTGTGTTGAGGGCGTTCCACTCACAGACTTGAACATCGCTCTTGAGAGAACAGTTTTGAAACACTCCTTTTGTAGAATCTGCAAGTGTTTATTTGGAGCGCTTTGAGGCCTATGTTGGAAAAGGAAATATCTTCACATAGAAACTAGACAGAAGCATTCTCAGAAACTTCTTTGCGATGAGTGCATTCAACTCACTGACTTGAAGCTTCCTTAAGAAATAGCAGTTTTGAAACACTCTTTTTGTAGAATCTGCAAGTGGATATGTGGAGCGCTTTGAGGCCTCTGCTGGAAAAGGAAATATCTTCACAGAAAAACTAGACAGAAGCATTCTCAGAAACGTCTTGGTCATGTGTGCATTGAACTCACAGAGTAGAACCTTCCTTTTCATAGAGAAGTTTGGAAACACTCTTTTAGTAGAATCTTCAGGTGGATGTATGGAGTGCTTTGAGGCCTATGCTGGAAAAGGAAATGTCTTCACGTAGAAACGAGACAAAGGCATTCTCAGAAAGTTCCCTGTGCTTTGTGCATTCAACTCACAGAGTTCAGCCTTCTTTTTGATAGAGCAGTTTGGAAACACTCTTTGTGTGGAGTCTGCAAGTGGATAATTGGAGCGCTTTGAGGCCTACGCTGCAAAAGGAAATAGCATTGCATAAAAACTAGATGGAAGCATTCTCACAAACTTCTTTGTGGTGAGTGCATTCAACTCACAGAGTTGAACCTTCGTTTTGATAGACCAGTTTTGAAACACTGTTTTTGTAGTATTCGCAAGTGAATATTTGCAGCGCGTTGAGGCTGGAGTTGGAAAAGGAAATATCTTCACATACAAACTAGACGGAAGCATTCTCCGAAACTTCCTTGTCATGTGGGGATTGAACTCACAGTGTTGATCATTCCTTTTCGTAGAGCGGTTCTGCGTGACTCTTTTTGTGGAAACTGCAAGTGGATATTTGGTGCGATTGCGGCATCTAGTGGAAAGGAACATACATTACGATGAAAACTAGATTGAACTCTTCTCAGAAACTTCTTTGCGATGGGTGCCTTTTACTCACAGAGTCGAACCTTCCTTTAGAGAGAAGAGTTTTGAGACACTCTTTTTGTGGAATCTGCAAGGGGATCACTAGGGCGCTTTGATGCCTATGCTGGAAAAGGAAATATCTTCACACGAAAACTAGACAGAAGCATTCTCAGAAACCTTTTCTGATGTGCGCGTTCAACTCACCGAGTTGAACCTTCCTTTTGATAGAGCAGTTTTGCAACCCTCTTTTCCTAGAATCTGCAAGTGGAGATTTGGAGTGCTTTGAGTCCTACCCTGGAAAAGGAAATAACTTCACTTAGAACCTAGACGGAAGCATTCTCAGAGACTTCCCTGTGCTTTCTGTATTCGACTCACAGAGTTGAACCTTCCTTTGGATAGAACAGCTTTGAAACTCTCTTTTTGTGGAATCTGCAAGTCGATACTTGGAACGCTTTGAGGCCTATGCTGGAAAAGGAAACATCTTCACATAAAAACTAGAGAGAAGCATTCTCAGAAACTTCTTTGTGATCTGCGCATTCAACTCACAGAGTTGAAGCTTCCCTTTGCTATAGCAGTTTTGAAACTCTCTTTGAGTAGAATCTTCAAGGGGATATTCGGTGTGCCGAGAGGCCAACACTGGAAAAGGAAATATCTTCCCTTAAAAACTGGACGGAAGCGTTCTCAGAAACTACCCTGAGCTTTATGCATTCAACTCACAGAGAGGGCTCTTCCTTTGGAGAGCGCACTTTTGAAACACTCTTTTTGCAGAATTTGCTAGGGGATGTTTGGAGCTTTTGGAGGCCTATGCTGGAAAAGGAAATATCTTCACATACCAACTAGACAGAAGCATTCTCACAAACTTCTTTGTGATGAGTGCCTTCAACTCACAGACTTGAACCTTCCTTTTGAAAGAGCAGTTTTGAAACACTCCTTTTGTAGAATCTGCAAGTGGATATTTGGAGCGTTTTGAGGCCTTTGCTGGGAAATGAAATATCTTCACCTAAAAACTAGACAGAAGCATTCTCAGAAACATCTTTGCGATGTGTGCATTCAACTCACAGGGTTGAACCTTCCTTTTGATAGAGCAGTTTTGAAACGCACTTTGTGTAGAATCTGCAAGTGGATATTTGGAGCGCTTTGAGGCCTATGCTGGAAAAGGGAATATCTTCACATAAACACTAGACAGAAGCATTCTCAGAAACTTCTTTGTGATGTGTGCATTCAACTCACAGAGCTGAACCGGCCTTTTGATAGAGCCGTTTGGAAACAGCCTTTTTGTAACATCTGCAAGTGGATATTTGGAGCGATTTGGGGCCTATGATGGAAAGGGAAATATCTTCACATATAAACTAGACAGAAGCCTTCTCAGAAACTTCTGCGTGATGAGTGCATTCAACTCACAGACTTGAACCTTCCTTTTGATAGAGAAGTTTTGAAACACTCTTTTAGAGGCATGTGAATGAGGATCTTGGGAGCGCTTCGAGGCCAATGCTGGGAAACGAAATATCATCACATAGAAACTAGACAGATGGATTCTCAGAAACTTCTTTGTGATGAGTGCGTTCCACTCACAGACTTGAACGTCCCTCTTGAGAGAACAGTTTTGAAACACTCCTTTTGTAGAATCTGCAAGTGTTTATTTGGAGCGCTTTGAGGCCTATGTTGGAAAAGGAAATATCTTCACATAGAAACTAGACAGAAGCATTCTCAGAAACTTCTTTGCGATGAGTGCATTCAACGCACAGACTTGAAGCTTCCTTTGGAAAGAGCAGTTTTGAAACACTCTTTTTGTAGAATCTGCAAGGGGATATGTGGAGCGCTTTGAGGCCTCTGCTGGAAAAGGAAATATCTTCACAGAAAAACTAGACAGAAGCATTCTCAGAAACGTCTTGGTCATGTGTGCATTGAACTCACAGAGTAGAACCTTCCTTTTGATAGAGAAGTTTGGAAACACTCTTTTAGTAGAATCTTCAGGTGGATGTGTGGAGTGCTTTGAGGCCTATGCTGGAAAAGGAAATGTCTTCACGTAGAAACGAGACAAAGGCATTCTCAGAAAGTTCCCTGTGCTTTGTGCATTCAACTCACAGAGTTCAGCCTTCTTTTTGATAGAGCAGTTTGGAAACACTCTTTGTGTGGAGTCTGCAAGTGGATAATTGGAGCGCTTTGAGGCCTACGCTGCAAAAGGAAATAGCATTGCATAAAAACTAGATGGAAGCATTCTCACAAACTTCTTTGTGGTGAGTGCATTCAACTCACAGAGTTGAACCTTCGTTTTGATAGACCAGTTTTGAAACACTGTTTTTGTAGTATTCGCAAGTGGATATTTGGAGCGCGTTGAGGCTGGAGTTGGAAAAGGAAATATCTTCACATACAAACTAGACGGAAGCATTCTCCGAAACTTCTTTGTCATGTGGGGATTGAACTCACAGTGTTGAACATTCCTTTTCGTAGAGCGGTTCTGCGTGACTCTTTTTGTGGAAACTGCAAGTGGATATTTGGTGCCATTGCGGCATCTAGTGGAAAGGAACATACATTACGATGAAAACTAGATTGAACTCTTCTCAGGAACTTCTTTGCGATGAGTGCCTTCTACTCACAGAGTCGAACCTTCCTTTCGAGAGAAGAGTTTTGAGACACTCTTTTGGTGGAATCTGCAAGGGGGTCACTAGGGCGCTTTGATGCCTATGCTGGAAAAGGAAATATCTTCACACGAAAACTAGACAGAAGCATTCTCAGAAACCTTTTCTGATGTGCGCGTTCAACTCACCGAGTTGAACCTTCCTTTTGATAGAGCAGTTTTGAAACCCTCTTTTTGTAGAATCTGCAAGTGGAGATTTGGAGTGCTTTGAGTCCTATCCTGGAAAAGGAAATAACTTCACTTGGAACCTAGACGGAAGCATTCTCAGAGACTTCCCTGTGCTTTCTGCATTCGACTCACAGAGTTAAACCTTCCTTTTGATAAAACAGCTTTGAAACGCTCTTTTTGTAGAATCTGCAAGTCGATACTTGGAACGCTTTGAGGCCTATGCTGGAAAAGGAAATATCTTCACATAAAAACTAGAGAGAAGCATTCTCAGAAACTTCTTTGTGATCTGCGCATTCAACTCACAGAGTTGAAGCTTCCCTTTGCTATAGCAGTTTTGAAACTCTCTTTGAGTAGAATCTTCAAGGGGATATTCGGTGTGCCGAGAGGCCAACACTGGAAAAGGAAATATCTTCCCTTAAAAACTGGACGGAAGCGTTCTCAGAAACTACCCTGAGCTTTATGCATTCAACTCACAGAGAGGGCTCTTCCTTTGGAGAGCGCACTTTGGAAACACTCTTTTTGCGGAATTTTCTAGGGGATGTTTGGAGCTTTTGGAAGCCTATGCTGGAAAAGGAAATATCTTCACATACCAACTAGACAGAAGCATTCTCACAATCTTCTTTGTGATGAGTGCCTTCAACTCACAGACTTGAACCTTCCTTTTGAAAGAGCAGTTTTGAAACACTCCTTTTGTAGAATCTGCAAGTGGATATTTGGAGCGTTTTGAGGCCTTTGCTGGGAAATGAAATATCTTCACCTAAAAACTAGACAGAAGCATTCTCAGAAACATCTTTGCGATGTGTGCATTCAACTCACAGGGTTGAACCTTCCTTTTGATAGAGCAGTTTTGAAACGCACTTTGTGTAGAATCTGCAAGTGGATATTTGGAGCGCTTTGAGGCCTACGCTGGAAAAGGGAATATCTTCACATAAACACTACACAGAAGCATTCTCAGAAACTTCTTTGTGATGTGTGCATTCAACTCACAGAGCTGAACCAGCCTTTTGATAGAGCCGTTTGGAAACAGCCTTTTTGTAACATCTGCAAGTGGATATTTGGAGCGATTTGGGGCCTATGATGGAAAGGGAAATATCTTCACATAGAAACTAGACAGAAGCCTTCTCAGAAACTTCTGTGTGATGAGTGCATTCAACTCACAGACTTGAACCTTCCTTTTGATAGAGAAGTTTTGAAACACTCTTTTAGAGGCATGTGAATGAGGATCTTGGGAGCGCTTCGAGGCCAATGCTGGGAAACGAAATATCATCACATAGAAACTAGACAGATGGATTCTCAGAAACTTCTTTGTGATGAGTGCGTTCCACTCACAGACTTGAACGTCCCTCTTGAGAGAACAGTTTTGAAACACTCCTTTTGTAGAATCTGCAAGTGTTTATTTGGAGCGCTTTGAGGCCTATGTTGGAAAAGGAAATATCTTCACATATAAACTAGACAGAAGCATTCTCAGAAACTTCTTTGCGATGAGTGCATTCAACGCACAGACTTGAAGCTTCCTTTGGAAAGAGCAGTTTTGAAACACTCTTTTTGTAGAATCTGCAAGGGGATATGTGGAGCGCTTTGAGGCCTCTGCTGGAAAAGGAAATATCTTCACAGAAAAACTAGACAGAAGCATTCTCAGAAACGTCTTGGTCATGTGTGCATTGAACTCACAGAGTAGAACCTTCCTTTTGATAGAGAAGTTTGGAAACACTCTTTTAGTAGAATCTTCAGGTGGATGTGTGGAGTGCTTTGAGGCCTATGCTGGAAAAGGAAATGTCTTCACGTAGAAACGAGACAAAGGCATTCTCAGAAAGTTCCCTGTGCTTTGTGCATTCAACTCACAGAGTTCAGCCTTCTTTTTGATAGAGCAGTTTGGAAACACTCTTTGTGTGGAGTCTGCAAGTGGATAATTGGAGCGCTTTGAGGCCTACGCTGCAAAAGGAAATAGCATTGCATAAAAACTAGATGGAAGCATTCTCACAAACTTCTTTGTGGTGAGTGCATTCAACTCACAGAGTTGAACCTTCGTTTTGATAGACCAGTTTTGAAACACTGTTTTTGTAGTATTCGCAAGTGGATATTTGGAGCGCGTTGAGGCTGGAGTTGGAAAAGGAAATATCTTCACATACAAACTAGACGGAAGCATTCTCCGAAACTTCTTTGTCATGTGGGGATTGAACTCACAGTGTTGAACATTCCTTTTCGTAGAGCGGTTCTGCGTGACTCTTTTTGTGGAAACTGCAAGTGGATATTTGGTGCGATTGCGGCATCTAGTGGAAAGGAACATACATTACGATGAAAACTAGATTGAACTCTTCTCAGGAACTTCTTTGCGATGAGTGCCTTCTACTCACAGAGTCGAACCTTCCTTTCGAGAGAAGAGTTTTGAGACACTCTTTTGGTGGAATCTGCAAGGGGGTCACTAGGGCGCTTTGATGCCTATGCTGGAAAAGGAAATATCTTCACACGTAAACTAGACAGAAGCATTCTCAGAAACCTTTTCTGATGTGCGCGTTCAACTCACCGAGTTGAACCTTCCTTTTGATAGAGCAGTTTTGAAACCCTCTTTTTGTAGAATCTGCAAGTGGAGATTTGGAGTGCTTTGAGTCCTATCCTGGAAAAGGAAATAACTTCACTTAGAACCTAGACGGAAGCATTCTCAGAGACTTCCCTGTGCTTTCTGCATTCGACTCACAGAGTTGAACCTTCCTTTTGATAAAACAGCTTTGAAACGCTCTTTTTGTAGAATCTGCAAGTCGATACTTGGAACGCTTTGAGGCCTATGCTGGAAAAGGAAATATCTTCACATAAAAACTAGAGAGAAGCATTCTCAGAAACTTCTTTGTGATCTGCGCATTCAACTCACAGAGTTGAAGCTTCCCTTTGCTATAGCAGTTTTGAAACTCTCTTTGAGTAGAATCTTCAAGGGGATATTCGGTGTGCCGAGAGGCCAACACTGGAAAAGGAAATATCTTCCCTTAAAAACTGGACGGAAGCGTTCTCAGAAACTACCCTGAGCTTTATGCATTCAACTCACAGAGAGGGCTCTTCCTTTGGAGAGCGCACTTTGGAAACACTCTTTTTGCAGAATTTGCTAGGGGATGTTTGGAGCTTTTGGAGGCCTATGCTGGAAAAGGAAATATCTTCACATACCAACTAGACAGAAGCATTCTCACAAACTTCTTTGTGATGAGTGCCTTCAACTCACAGACTTGAACCTTCCTTTTGAAAGAGCAGTTTTGAAACACTCCTTTTGTAGAATCTGCAAGTGGATATTTGGAGCGTTTTGAGGCCTTTGCTGGGAAATGAAATATCTTCACCTAAAAACTAGACAGAAGCATTCTCAGAAACATCTTTGCGATGTGTGCATTCAACTCGCAGGGTTGAACCTTCCTTTTGATAGAGCAGTTTTGAAACGCACTTTGTGTAGAATCTGCAAGTGGATATTTGGAGCGCTTTGAGGCCTATGCTGGAAAAGGGAATATCTTCACATAAACACTAGACAGACGCATTCTCAGAAACTTCTTTGTGATGTGTGCATTCAACTCACAGAGTTGAACCGGCCTTTTGATAGAGCCGTTTGGAAACAGCCTTTTTGTAACATCTGCAAGTGGATATTTGGAGCGATTTGAGGCCTATGATGGAAAGGGAAATATCTTCACATAGAAACTAGACAGAAGCCTTCTCAGAAACTTCTGTGGGATGAGTGCATTCAACTCACAGACTTGAACCTTCCTTTTGACAGAGAAGTTTTGAAACCCTCTTGTAGAGGCATCTGAATGAGGATCTTGGGAGCGCTTCGAGGCCAATGCTGGGAAACGAAATATCATCACATAGAAACTAGACAGAAGGATTCTCAGAAACTTCTTTGTGTTGAGAGCGTTCCACTCACAGACTTGAACGTCGCTCTTGAGAGAACAGTTTTGAAACACTCCTTTTGTAGAATCTGCAAGTGTTTATTTGGAGCGCTTTGAGGCCTATGTTGGAAAAGGAAATATCTTCACATACAAACTAGACAGAAGCATTCTCAGAAACTTCTTTGCGGTGAGTGCATTCAACTCACTGACTTGAAGCTTCCTTAAGAAAGAGCAGTTTTGAAACACTCTTTTTGTAGAATCTGCAAGTGGATATGTGGAGCGCTTTGAGGCCTCTGCTGGAAAAGGAAATATCTTCACAGAAAAACTAGACAGAAGCATTCTCAGAAACGTCTTGGTCATGTGTGCATTGAACTCACAGAGTAGAACCTTCCTTTTCATAGAGAAGTTTGGAAACACTCTTTTAGTAGAATCTTCAGGTGGATGTATGGAGTGCTTTGAGGCCTATGCTGGAAAAGGAAATGTCTTCACGTAGAAAGGAGACAAAGGCATTCTCAGAAAGTTCCCTGTGCTTTGTGCATTCAACTCACAGAGTTCAGCCTTCTTTTTGATAGAGCAGTTTGGAAACACTCTTTGTGTGGAGTCTGCAAGTGGATAATTGGAGCGCTTTGAGGCCTACGCTGCAAAAGGAAATAGCATTGCATAAAAACTAGATGGAAGCATTCTCACAAACTTCTTTGTGGTGAGTGCATTCAACTCACAGAGTTGAACCTTCGTTTTGATAGACCAGTTTTGAAACACTGTTTTTGTAGTATTCGCAAGTGGATATTTGGAGCGCGTTGAGGCTGGAGTTGGAAAAGGAAATATCTTCACATACAAACTAGACGGAAGCATTCTCCGAAACTTCTTTGTCATGTGGGGATTGAACTCACAGTGTTGAACATTCCTTTTCGTAGAGCGGTTCTGCGTGACTCTTTTTGTGGAAACTGCAAGTAGATATTTGGTGCGATTGCGGCATCTAGTGGAAAGGAACATACATTACGATGAAAACTAGATTGAACTCTTCTCAGGAACTTCTTTTTTTTTTTTTTTTTTTTTTTTTTTATGCTGTCTGTGTAACTCTTTTTTTTTTTTTTTCTTTTATTGTAATTATTATTATTATTATTATTATTATTATACTTTAGGTTTTATGGTACATGTGCCCAATGTGCAGGTAAGTTACATATGTATACATGTGCCATGCTGGTGCACTGCACCCACCAACTCGTCATCTAGCATTAGGTATATCTCCCAATGTTATCCCTCCCCCCTCCCCCCAACCCACAACAGTCCCTGAAGTGTGATGTTCCCCTTCCTGTGTCCATGTGTTCTCATTGTTCAATTCCCACCTATGAGTGAGAATATGCGGTGTTTGGTTTTTTGTTCTTGCGAGAGTTTACTGAGAATGATGATTTCCAATTTCATCCATGTCCCTACAAAGGACGTGAACTCATCATTTCTTATGGCTGCATAGTATTCCATGGTGTAGATGTGCCACATTTTCTTAATCCAGTCTATCATTGTTGGACATTTGGGTTGGTTCCAAGTCTTTGCTATTGTGAATAATGCGGCAATAAACATACGTGTGCATGTGTCTTTATAGCAGCATGATTTATAGTCCTTTGGGTATATACCCAGTAATGGGATGGCTGGGTCGAATGGAATTTCTAGTTCTAGATCCCTGAGGAATCGCCACACTGACTTCCACAAGGGTTGAACTAGTTTACAGCCCCACCAACAGTGTAAAAGTGTTCCTATGTCTCCACATCCTCTCCAGCACCTGTTGTTTCCTGACTTTTTAATGATCGCCATTCTAACAGGTGTGAGATGGTATCTCATTGTGGTTTTGATTTGCATTTCTCTGATGGCCAGTGATGGTGAGCATTTTTTCATGTGTCTTTTGGCTGCATAAATGTCTTCTTTTGAGAAGTGTCTGTTCATGTCCTTCGCCCACTTTTTGATGGGGTTGTTTGTTTTTTTCTTGTAAATTTGTTGGAGTTCATTGTAGATTCTGGATATTAGCCCTTTGTCAGATGAGTAGGTTGCGAAAATTTTCTCCCATTTTGTAGGTTGCCTGTTCACTCTGATGGTAGTTTCCTTTGCTGTGCAGAAGCTCTTTAGTTTAATTAGATCCCATTTGTCAATTTTGGCTTTTGTTGCCATTGCTTTTGGTGTTGTAGACATGAAGTCCTTGCCCATGCCAATGTCCTGAATGGTATTGCCTAGGTTTTCTTCTAGGGTTTTTATGGTTTTAGGTCTAACATTTAAGTCTTTAATCCATCTTGAATTGATTTTTGTATAAGGTGTAAGGAAGGGATCCAGTTTCAGCTTTCTACATATAGCTAGCCAGTTTTCCCAGCACCATTTATTAAATAGGGAATCCTTTCCCCATTTCTTGTTTTTCTCAGGTTTGTCAAAGATCAGATGGTTGTAGATATGTGGCATTATTTCTGATGGCTCTGTTCTGTTCCATTGATCTATATCTCTGTTTTGGTACCAGTACCATGCTGTTTTGGTTACTGTAGCCTTGTAGTATAGTTTGAAGACAGGTAGCGTGATGCGTCCAGCTTTGTTCTTTAGTAGAAGGCACTCACTCAGGAACTTCTTTGCGATGACTGCCTTCTACTCACAGAGTCGAACCTTCCTTTCGAGAGAAGAGTTTTGAGACACTCTTTTGGTGGAATCTGCAAGGGGGTCACTAGGTCGCTTTGATTCCTATGCTGGAAAAGGAAATATCTTCACACGAAAACTAGACAGAAGCATTCTCAGAAACCTTTTCTGATGTGCGCGTTCAACTCACCGAGTTGAACCTTCCTTTTGATAGAGCAGTTTTGAAACCCTCTTTTTGTAGAATCTGCAAGTGGAGATTTGGAGTGCTTTGAGTCCTATCCTGGAAAAGGAAATAACTTCACTTAGAACCTAGACGGAAGCATTCTCAGAGACTTCCCTGTGCTTTCTGCATTCGACTCACAGAGTTGAACCTTCCTTTTGATAAAACAGCTTTGAAACGCTCTTTTTGTAGAATCTGCAAGTCGATACTTGGAACGCTTTGAGGCCTATGCTGGAAAAGGAAATATCTTCACATAAAAACTAGAGAGAAGCATTCTCAGAAACTTCTTTGTGATCTGCGCATTCAACTCACAGAGTTGAAGCTTCCCTTTGCTATAGCAGTTTTGAAACTCTCTTTGAGTAGAATCTTCAAGGGGATATTCGGTGTGCCGAGAGGCCAACACTGGAAAAGGAAATATCTTCCCTTAAAAACTGGACGGAAGCGTTCTCAGAAACTACCCTGAGCTTTATGCATTCAACTCACAGAGAGTGCTCTTCCTTTGGAGAGCGCACTTTGGAAACACTCTTTTTGCAGAATTTGCTAGGGGATGTTTGGAGCTTTTGGAGGCCTATGCTGGAAAAGGAAATATCTTCACATACCAACTAGACAGAAGCATTCTCACAAACTTCTTTGTGATGAGTGCCTTCAACTCACAGACTTGAACCTTCCTTTTGAAAGAGCAGTTTTGAAACACTCCTTTTGTAGAATCTGCAAGTGGATATTTGGAGCGTTTTGAGGCCTTTGCTGGGAAATGAAATATCTTCACCTAAAAACTAGACAGAAGCATTCTCAGAAACATCTTTGCGATGTGTGCATTCAACTCGCAGGGTTGAACCTTCCTTTTGATAGAGCAGTTTTGAAACGCACTTTGTGTAGAATCTGCAAGTGGATATTTGGAGCGCTTTGAGGCCTATGCTGGAAAAGGGAATATCTTCACATAAACACTAGACAGACGCATTCTCAGAAACTTCTTTGTGATGTGTGCATTCAACTCACAGAGTTGAACCGGCCTTTTGATAGAGCCGTTTGGAAACAGCCTTTTTGTAACATCTGCAAGTGGATATTTGGAGCGATTTGAGGCCTATGATGGAAAGGGAAATATCTTCACATAGAAACTAGACAGAAGCCTTCTCAGAAACTTCTGTGGGATGAGTGCATTCAACTCACAGACTTGAACCTTCCTTTTGACAGAGAAGTTTTGAAACCCTCTTGTAGAGGCATCTGAATGAGGATCTTGGGAGCGCTTCGAGGCCAATGCTGGGAAACGAAATATCATCACATAGAAACTAGACAGAAGGATTCTCAGAAACTTCTTTGTGTTGAGGGCGTTCCACTCACAGACTTGAACGTCGCTCTTGAGAGAACAGTTTTGAAACACTCCTTTTGTAGAATCTGCAAGTGTTTATTTGGAGCGCTTTGAGGCCTATGTTGGAAAAGGAAATATCTTCACATACAAACTAGACAGAAGCATTCTCAGAAACTTCTTTGCGGTGAGTGCATTCAACTCACTGACTTGAAGCTTCCTTTGGAAAGAGCAGTTTTGAAACACTCTTTTTGTAGAATCTGCAAGTGGATATGTGGAGCGCTTTGAGGCCTCTGCTGGAAAAGGAAATATCTTCACAGAAAAACTAGACAGAAGCATTCTCAGAAACGTCTTGGTCATGTGTGCATTGAACTCACAGAGTAGAACCTTCCTTTTCATAGAGAAGTTTGGAAACACTCTTTTAGTAGAATCTTCAGGTGGATGTATGGAGTGCTTTGAGGCCTATGCTGGAAAAGGAAATGTCTTCACGTAGAAAGGAGACAAAGGCATTCTCAGAAAGTTCCCTGTGCTTTGTGCATTCAACTCACAGAGTTCAGCCTTCTTTTTGATAGAGCAGTTTGGAAACACTCTTTGTGTGGAGTCTGCAAGTGGATAATTGGAGCGCTTTGAGGCCTACGCTGCAAAAGGAAATAGCATTGCATAAAAACTAGATGGAAGCATTCTCACAAACTTCTTTGTGGTGAGTGCATTCAACTCACAGAGTTGAACCTTCGTTTTGATAGACCAGTTTTGAAACACTGTTTTTGTAGTATTCGCAAGTGGATATTTGGAGCGCGTTGAGGCTGGAGTTGGAAAAGGAAATATCTTCACATACAAACTAGACGGAAGCATTCTCCGAAACTTCTTTGTCATGTGGGGATTGAACTCACAGTGTTGAACATTCCTTTTCGTAGAGCGGTTCTGCGTGACTCTTTTTGTGGAAACTGCAAGTGGATATTTGGTGCGATTGCGGCATCTAGTGGAAAGGAACATACATTACGATGAAAACTAGATTGAACTCTTCTCAGGAACTTCTTTGCGATGAGTGCCTTCTACTCACAGAGTCGAACCTTCCTTTCGAGAGAAGAGTTTTGAGACACTCTTTGGGTGGAATCTGCAAGGGGGTCACTAGGGCGCTTTGATGCCTATGCTGGAAAAGGAAATATCTTCACACGAAAACTAGACAGAAGCATTCTCAGAAACCTTTTCTGATGTGCGCGTTCAACTCACCGAGTTGAACCTTCCTTTTGATAGAGCAGTTTTGAAACCCTCTTTTTGTAGAATCTGCAAGTGGAGATTTGGAGTGCTTTGAGTCCTATCCTGGAAAAGGAAATAACTTCACTTAGAACCTAGACGGAAGCATTCTCAGAGACTTCCCTGTGCTTTCTGCATTCGACTCACAGAGTTGAACCTTCCTTTTGATAAAACAGCTTTGAAACGCTCTTTTTGTAGAATCTGCAAGTCGATACTTGGAACGCTTTGAGGCCTATGCTGGAAAAGGAAATATCTTCACATAAAAACTAGAGAGAAGCATTCTCAGAAACTTCTTTGTGATCTGCGCATTCAACTCACAGAGTTGAAGCTTCCCTTTGCTATAGCAGTTTTGAAACTCTCTTTGAGTAGAATCTTCAAGGGGATATTCGGTGTGCCGAGAGGCCAACACTGGAAAAGGAAATATCTTCCCTTAAAAACTGGACGGAAGCGTTCTCAGAAACTACCCTGAGCTTTATGCATTCAACTCACAGAGAGGGCTCTTCCTTTGGAGAGCGCACTTTGGAAACACTCTTTTTGCAGAATTTGCTAGGGGATGTTTGGAGCTTTTGGAGGCCTATGCTGGAAAAGGAAATATCTTCACATACCAACTAGACAGAAGCATTCTCACAAACTTCTTTGTGATGAGTGCCTTCAACTCACAGACTTGAACCTTCCTTTTGAAAGAGCAGTTTTGAAACACTCCTTTTGTAGAATCTGCAAGTGGATATTTGGAGCGTTTTGAGGCCTTTGCTGGGAAATGAAATATCTTCACCTAAAAACTAGACAGAAGCATTCTCAGAAACATCTTTGCGATGTGTGCATTCAACTCGCAGGGTTGAACCTTCCTTTTGATAGAGCAGTTTTGAAACGCACTTTGTGTAGAATCTGCAAGTGGATATTTGGAGCGCTTTGAGGCCTATGCTGGAAAAGGGAATATCTTCACATAAACACTAGACAGACGCATTCTCAGAAACTTCTTTGTGATGTGTGCATTCAACTCACAGAGTTGAACCGGCCTTTTGATAGAGCCGTTTGGAAACAGCCTTTTTGTAACATCTGCAAGTGGATATTTGGAGCGATTTGAGGCCTATGATGGAAAGGGAAATATCTTCACATAGAAACTAGACAGAAGCCTTCTCAGAAACTTCTGTGGGATGAGTGCATTCAACTCACAGACTTGAACCTTCCTTTTGACAGAGAAGTTTTGAAACCCTCTTGTAGAGGCATCTGAATGAGGATCTTGGGAGCGCTTCGAGGCCAATGCTGGGAAACGAAATATCATCACATAGAAACTAGACAGAAGGATTCTCAGAAACTTCTTTGTGTTGAGAGCGTTCCACTCAAAGACTTGAACGTCGCTCTTGAGAGAACAGTTTTGAAACACTCCTTTTGTAGAATCTGCAAGTGTTTATTTGGAGCGCTTTGAGGCCTATGTTGGAAAAGGAAATATCTTCACATACAAACTAGACAGAAGCATTCTCAGAAACTTCTTTGCGGTGAGTGCATTCAACTCACTGACTTGAAGCTTCCTTAAGAAAGAGCAGTTTTGAAACACTCTTTTTGTAGAATCTGCAAGTGGATATGTGGAGCGCTTTGAGGCCTCTGCTGGAAAAGGAAATATCTTCACAGAAAAACTAGACAGAAGCATTCTCAGAAACGTCTTGGTCATGTGTGCATTGAACTCACAGAGTAGAACCTTCCTTTTCATAGAGAAGTTTGGAAACACTCTTTTAGTAGAATCTTCAGGTGGATGTATGGAGTGCTTTGAGGCCTATGCTGGAAAAGGAAATGTCTTCACGTAGAAAGGAGACAAAGGCATTCTCAGAAAGTTCCCTGTGCTTTGTGCATTCAACTCACAGAGTTCAGCCTTCTTTTTGATAGAGCAGTTTGGAAACACTCTTTGTGTGGAGTCTGCAAGTGGATAATTGGAGCGCTTTGAGGCCTACGCTGCAAAAGGAAATAGCATTGCATAAAAACTAGATGGAAGCATTCTCACAAACTTCTTTGTGGTGAGTGCATTCAACTCACAGAGTTGAACCTTCGTTTTGATAGACCAGTTTTGAAACACTGTTTTTGTAGTATTCGCAAGTGGATATTTGGAGCGCGTTGAGGCTGGAGTTGGAAAAGGAAATATCTTCACATACAAACTAGACGGAAGCATTCTCCGAAACTTCTTTGTCATGTGGGGATTGAACTCACAGTGTTGAACATTCCTTTTCGTAGAGCGGTTCTGCGTGACTCTTTTTGTGGAAACTGCAAGTAGATATTTGGTGCGATTGCGGCATCTAGTGGAAAGGAACATACATTACGATGAAAACTAGATTGAACTCTTCTCAGGAACTTCTTTTTTTTTTTTTTTTTTTTTTTTTTTATGCTGTCTGTGTAACTCTTTTTTTTTTTTTTTCTTTTATTGTAATTATTATTATTATTATTATTATTATTATACTTTAGGTTTTATGGTACATGTGCCCAATGTGCAGGTAAGTTACATATGTATACATGTGCCATGCTGGTGCACTGCACCCACCAACTCGTCATCTAGCATTAGGTATATCTCCCAATGTTATCCCTCCCCCCTCCCCCCAACCCACAACAGTCCCTGAAGTGTGATGTTCCCCTTCCTGTGTCCATGTGTTCTCATTGTTCAATTCCCACCTATGAGTGAGAATATGCGGTGTTTGGTTTTTTGTTCTTGCGAGAGTTTACTGAGAATGATGATTTCCAATTTCATCCATGTCCCTACAAAGGACGTGAACTCATCATTTCTTATGGCTGCATAGTATTCCATGGTGTAGATGTGCCACATTTTCTTAATCCAGTCTATCATTGTTGGACATTTGGGTTGGTTCCAAGTCTTTGCTATTGTGAATAATGCGGCAATAAACATACGTGTGCATGTGTCTTTATAGCAGCATGATTTATAGTCCTTTGGGTATATACCCAGTAATGGGATGGCTGGGTCGAATGGAATTTCTAGTTCTAGATCCCTGAGGAATCGCCACACTGACTTCCACAAGGGTTGAACTAGTTTACAGCCCCACCAACAGTGTAAAAGTGTTCCTATGTCTCCACATCCTCTCCAGCACCTGTTGTTTCCTGACTTTTTAATGATCGCCATTCTAACAGGTGTGAGATGGTATCTCATTGTGGTTTTGATTTGCATTTCTCTGATGGCCAGTGATGGTGAGCATTTTTTCATGTGTCTTTTGGCTGCATAAATGTCTTCTTTTGAGAAGTGTCTGTTCATGTCCTTCGCCCACTTTTTGATGGGGTTGTTTGTTTTTTTCTTGTAAATTTGTTGGAGTTCATTGTAGATTCTGGATATTAGCCCTTTGTCAGATGAGTAGGTTGCGAAAATTTTCTCCCATTTTGTAGGTTGCCTGTTCACTCTGATGGTAGTTTCCTTTGCTGTGCAGAAGCTCTTTAGTTTAATTAGATCCCATTTGTCAATTTTGGCTTTTGTTGCCATTGCTTTTGGTGTTGTAGACATGAAGTCCTTGCCCATGCCAATGTCCTGAATGGTATTGCCTAGGTTTTCTTCTAGGGTTTTTATGGTTTTAGGTCTAACATTTAAGTCTTTAATCCATCTTGAATTGATTTTTGTATAAGGTGTAAGGAAGGGATCCAGTTTCAGCTTTCTACATATAGCTAGCCAGTTTTCCCAGCACCATTTATTAAATAGGGAATCCTTTCCCCATTTCTTGTTTTTCTCAGGTTTGTCAAAGATCAGATGGTTGTAGATATGTGGCATTATTTCTGATGGCTCTGTTCTGTTCCATTGATCTATATCTCTGTTTTGGTACCAGTACCATGCTGTTTTGGTTACTGTAGCCTTGTAGTATAGTTTGAAGACAGGTAGCGTGATGCGTCCAGCTTTGTTCTTTAGTAGAAGGCACTCACTCAGGAACTTCTTTGCGATGAGTGCCTTCTACTCACAGAGTCGAACCTTCCTTTCGAGAGAAGAGTTTTGAGACACTCTTTTGGTGGAATCTGCAAGGGGGTCACTAGGTCGCTTTGATTCCTATGCTGGAAAAGGAAATATCTTCACACGAAAACTAGACAGAAGCATTCTCAGAAACCTTTTCTGATGTGCGCGTTCAACTCACCGAGTTGAACCTTCCTTTTGATAGAGCAGTTTTGAAACCCTCTTTTTGTAGAATCTGCAAGTGGAGATTTGGAGTGCTTTGAGTCCTATCCTGGAAAAGGAAATAACTTCACTTAGAACCTAGACGGAAGCATTCTCAGAGACTTCCCTGTGCTTTCTGCATTCGACTCACAGAGTTGAACCTTCCTTTTGATAAAACAGCTTTGAAACGCTCTTTTTGTAGAATCTGCAAGTCGATACTTGGAACGCTTTGAGGCCTATGCTGGAAAAGGAAATATCTTCACATAAAAACTAGAGAGAAGCATTCTCAGAAACTTCTTTGTGATCTGCGCATTCAACTCACAGAGTTGAAGCTTCCCTTTGCTATAGCAGTTTTGAAACTCTCTTTGAGTAGAATCTTCAAGGGGATATTCGGTGTGCCGAGAGGCCAACACTGGAAAAGGAAATATCTTCCCTTAAAAACTGGACGGAAGCGTTCTCAGAAACTACCCTGAGCTTTATGCATTCAACTCACAGAGAGTGCTCTTCCTTTGGAGAGCGCACTTTGGAAACACTCTTTTTGCAGAATTTGCTAGGGGATGTTTGGAGCTTTTGGAGGCCTATGCTGGAAAAGGAAATATCTTCACATACCAACTAGACAGAAGCATTCTCACAAACTTCTTTGTGATGAGTGCCTTCAACTCACAGACTTGAACCTTCCTTTTGAAAGAGCAGTTTTGAAACACTCCTTTTGTAGAATCTGCAAGTGGATATTTGGAGCGTTTTGAGGCCTTTGCTGGGAAATGAAATATCTTCACCTAAAAACTAGACAGAAGCATTCTCAGAAACATCTTTGCGATGTGTGCATTCAACTCGCAGGGTTGAACCTTCCTTTTGATAGAGCAGTTTTGAAACGCACTTTGTGTAGAATCTGCAAGTGGATATTTGGAGCGCTTTGAGGCCTATGCTGGAAAAGGGAATATCTTCACATAAACACTAGACAGACGCATTCTCAGAAACTTCTTTGTGATGTGTGCATTCAACTCACAGAGTTGAACCGGCCTTTTGATAGAGCCGTTTGGAAACAGCCTTTTTGTAACATCTGCAAGTGGATATTTGGAGCGATTTGAGGCCTATGATGGAAAGGGAAATATCTTCACATAGAAACTAGACAGAAGCCTTCTCAGAAACTTCTGTGGGATGAGTGCATTCAACTCACAGACTTGAAACTTCCTTTTGACAGAGAAGTTTTGAAACCCTCTTGTAGAGGCATCTGAATGAGGATCTTGGGAGCGCTTCGAGGCCAATGCTGGGAAACGAAATATCATCACATAGAAACTAGACAGAAGGATTCTCAGAAACTTCTTTGTGTTGAGGGCGTTCCACTCACAGACTTGAACGTCGCTCTTGAGAGAACAGTTTTGAAACACTCCTTTTGTAGAATCTGCAAGTGTTTATTTGGAGCGCTTTGAGGCCTATGTTGGAAAAGGAAATATCTTCACATACAAACTAGACAGAAGCATTCTCAGAAACTTCTTTGCGGTGAGTGCATTCAACTCACTGACTTGAAGCTTCCTTTGGAAAGAGCAGTTTTGAAACACTCTTTTTGTAGAATCTGCAAGTGGATATGTGGAGCGCTTTGAGGCCTCTGCTGGAAAAGGAAATATCTTCACAGAAAAACTAGACAGAAGCATTCTCAGAAACGTCTTGGTCATGTGTGCATTGAACTCACAGAGTAGAACCTTCCTTTTCATAGAGAAGTTTGGAAACACTCTTTTAGTAGAATCTTCAGGTGGATGTGTGGAGTGCTTTGAGGCCTATGCTGGAAAAGGAAATGTCTTCACGTAGAAACGAGACAAAGGCATTCTCAGAAAGTTCCCTGTGCTTTGTGCATTCAACTCACAGAGTTCAGCCTTCTTTTTGATAGAGCAGTTTGGAAACACTCTTTGTGTGGAGTCTGCAAGTGGATAATTGGAGCGCTTTGAGGCCTACGCTGCAAAAGGAAATAGCATTGCATAAAAACTAGATGGAAGCATTCTCACAAACTTCTTTGTGGTGAGTGCATTCAACTCACAGAGTTGAACCTTCGTTTTGATAGACCAGTTTTGAAACACTGTTTTTGTAGTATTCGCAAGTGGATATTTGGAGCGCGTTGAGGCTGGAGTTGGAAAAGGAAATATCTTCACATACAAACTAGACGGAAGCATTCTCCGAAACTTCTTTGTCATGTGGGGATTGAACTCACAGTGTTGAACATTCCTTTTCGTAGAGCGGTTCTGCGTGACTCTTTTTGTGGAAACTGCAAGTGGATATTTGGTGCGATTGCGGCATCTAGTGGAAAGGAACATACATTACGATGAAAACTAGATTGAACTCTTCTCAGGAACTTCTTTGCGATGAGTGCCTTCTACTCACAGAGTCGAACCTTCCTTTCGAGAGAAGAGTTTTGAGACACTCTTTTGGTGGAATCTGCAAGGGGGTCACTAGGGCGCTTTGATGCCTATGCTGGAAAAGGAAATATCTTCACACGAAAACTAGACAGAAGCATTCTCAGAAACCTTTTCTGATGTGCGCGTTCAACTCACCGAGTTGAACCTTCCTTTTGATAGAGCAGTTTTGAAACCCTCTTTTTGTAGAATCTGCAAGTGGAGATTTGGAGTGCTTTGAGTCCTATCCTGGAAAAGGAAATAACTTCACTTAGAACCTAGACGGAAGCATTCTCAGAGACTTCCCTGTGCTTTCTGCATTCGACTCACAGAGTTGAACCTTCCTTTTGATAAAACAGCTTTGAAACGCTCTTTTTGTAGAATCTGCAAGTCGATACTTGGAACGCTTTGAGGCCTATGCTGGAAAAGGAAATATCTTCACATAAAAACTAGAGAGAAGCATTCTCAGAAACTTCTTTGTGATCTGCGCATTCAACTCACAGAGTTGAAGCTTCCCTTTGCTATAGCAGTTTTGAAACTCTCTTTGAGTAGAATCTTCAAGGGGATATTCGGTGTGCCGAGAGGCCAACACTGGAAAAGGAAATATCTTCCCTTAAAAACTGGACGGAAGCGTTCTCAGAAACTACCCTGAGCTTTATGCATTCAACTCACAGAGAGGGCTCTTCCTTTGGAGAGCGCACTTTGGAAACACTCTTTTTGCAGAATTTGCTAGGGGATGTTTGGAGCTTTTGGAGGCCTATGCTGGAAAAGGAAATATCTTCACATACCAACTAGACAGAAGCATTCTCACAAACTTCTTTGTGATGAGTGCCTTCAACTCACAGACTTGAACCTTCCTTTTGAAAGAGCAGTTTTGAAACACTCCTTTTGTAGAATCTGCAAGTGGATATTTGGAGCGTTTTGAGGCCTTTGCTGGGAAATGAAATATCTTCACCTAAAAACTAGACAGAAGCATTCTCAGAAACATCTTTGCGATGTGTGCATTCAACTCGCAGGGTTGAACCTTCCTTTTGATAGAGCAGTTTTGAAACGCACTTTGTGTAGAATCTGCAAGTGGATATTTGGAGCGCTTTGAGGCCTATGCTGGAAAAGGGAATATCTTCACATAAACACTAGACAGACGCATTCTCAGAAACTTCTTTGTGATGTGTGCATTCAACTCACAGAGTTGAACCGGCCTTTTGATAGAGCCGTTTGGAAACAGCCTTTTTGTAACATCTGCAAGTGGATATTTGGAGCGATTTGAGGCCTATGATGGAAAGGGAAATATCTTCACATAGAAACTAGACAGAAGCCTTCTCAGAAACTTCTGTGGGATGAGTGCATTCAACTCACAGACTTGAACCTTCCTTTTGACAGAGAAGTTTTGAAACCCTCTTGTAGAGGCATCTGAATGAGGATCTTGGGAGCGCTTCGAGGCCAATGCTGGGAAACGAAATATCATCACATAGAAACTAGACAGAAGGATTCTCAGAAACTTCTTTGTGTTGAGGGCGTTCCACTCACAGACTTGAACGTCGCTCTTGAGAGAACAGTTTTGAAACACTCCTTTTGTAGAATCTGCAAGTGTTTATTTGGAGCGCTTTGAGGCCTATGTTGGAAAAGGAAATATCTTCACATACAAACTAGACAGAAGCATTCTCAGAAACTTCTTTGCGGTGAGTGCATTCAACTCACTGACTTGAAGCTTCCTTTGGAAAGAGCAGTTTTGAAACACTCTTTTTGTAGAATCTGCAAGTGGATATGTGGAGCGCTTTGAGGCCTCTGCTGGAAAAGGAAATATCTTCACAGAAAAACTAGACAGAAGCATTCTCAGAAACGTCTTGGTCATGTGTGCATTGAACTCACAGAGTAGAACCTTCCTTTTCATAGAGAAGTTTGGAAACACTCTTTTAGTAGAATCTTCAGGTGGATGTATGGAGTGCTTTGAGGCCTATGCTGGAAAAGGAAATGTCTTCACGTAGAAAGGAGACAAAGGCATTCTCAGAAAGTTCCCTGTGCTTTGTGCATTCAACTCACAGAGTTCAGCCTTCTTTTTGATAGAGCAGTTTGGAAACACTCTTTGTGTGGAGTCTGCAAGTGGATAATTGGAGCGCTTTGAGGCCTACGCTGCAAAAGGAAATAGCATTGCATAAAAACTAGATGGAAGCATTCTCACAAACTTCTTTGTGGTGAGTGCATTCAACTCACAGAGTTGAACCTTCGTTTTGATAGACCAGTTTTGAAACACTGTTTTTGTAGTATTCGCAAGTGGATATTTGGAGCGCGTTGAGGCTGGAGTTGGAAAAGGAAATATCTTCACATACAAACTAGACGGAAGCATTCTCCGAAACTTCTTTGTCATGTGGGGATTGAACTCACAGTGTTGAACATTCCTTTTCGTAGAGCGGTTCTGCGTGACTCTTTTTGTGGAAACTGCAAGTGGATATTTGGTGCGATTGCGGCATCTAGTGGAAAGGAACATACATTACGATGAAAACTAGATTGAACTCTTCTCAGGAACTTCTTTGCGATGAGTGCCTTCTACTCACAGAGTCGAACCTTCCTTTCGAGAGAAGAGTTTTGAGACACTCTTTGGGTGGAATCTGCAAGGGGGTCACTAGGGCGCTTTGATGCCTATGCTGGAAAAGGAAATATCTTCACACGAAAACTAGACAGAAGCATTCTCAGAAACCTTTTCTGATGTGCGCGTTCAACTCACCGAGTTGAACCTTCCTTTTGATAGAGCAGTTTTGAAACCCTCTTTTTGTAGAATCTGCAAGTGGAGATTTGGAGTGCTTTGAGTCCTATCCTGGAAAAGGAAATAACTTCACTTAGAACCTAGACGGAAGCATTCTCAGAGACTTCCCTGTGCTTTCTGCATTCGACTCACAGAGTTGAACCTTCCTTTTGATAAAACAGCTTTGAAACGCTCTTTTTGTAGAATCTGCAAGTCGATACTTGGAACGCTTTGAGGCCTATGCTGGAAAAGGAAATATCTTCACATAAAAACTAGAGAGAAGCATTCTCAGAAACTTCTTTGTGATCTGCGCATTCAACTCACAGAGTTGAAGCTTCCCTTTGCTATAGCAGTTTTGAAACTCTCTTTGAGTAGAATCTTCAAGGGGATATTCGGTGTGCCGAGAGGCCAACACTGGAAAAGGAAATATCTTCCCTTAAAAACTGGACGGAAGCGTTCTCAGAAACTACCCTGAGCTTTATGCATTCAACTCACAGAGAGGGCTCTTCCTTTGGAGAGCGCACTTTGGAAACACTCTTTTTGCAGAATTTGCTAGGGGATGTTTGGAGCTTTTGGAGGCCTATGCTGGAAAAGGAAATATCTTCACATACCAACTAGACAGAAGCATTCTCACAAACTTCTTTGTGATGAGTGCCTTCAACTCACAGACTTGAACCTTCCTTTTGAAAGAGCAGTTTTGAAACACTCCTTTTGTAGAATCTGCAAGTGGATATTTGGAGCGTTTTGAGGCCTTTGCTGGGAAATGAAATATCTTCACCTAAAAACTAGACAGAAGCATTCTCAGAAACATCTTTGCGATGTGTGCATTCAACTCGCAGGGTTGAACCTTCCTTTTGATAGAGCAGTTTTGAAACGCACTTTGTGTAGAATCTGCAAGTGGATATTTGGAGCGCTTTGAGGCCTATGCTGGAAAAGGGAATATCTTCACATAAACACTAGACAGACGCATTCTCAGAAACTTCTTTGTGATGTGTGCATTCAACTCACAGAGTTGAACCGGCCTTTTGATAGAGCCGTTTGGAAACAGCCTTTTTGTAACATCTGCAAGTGGATATTTGGAGCGATTTGAGGCCTATGATGGAAAGGGAAATATCTTCACATAGAAACTAGACAGAAGCCTTCTCAGAAACTTCTGTGGGATGAGTGCATTCAACTCACAGACTTGAACCTTCCTTTTGACAGAGAAGTTTTGAAACCCTCTTGTAGAGGCATCTGAATGAGGATCTTGGGAGCGCTTCGAGGCCAATGCTGGGAAACGAAATATCATCACATAGAAACTAGACAGAAGGATTCTCAGAAACTTCTTTGTGTTGAGAGCGTTCCACTCACAGACTTGAACGTCGCTCTTGAGAGAACAGTTTTGAAACACTCCTTTTGTAGAATCTGCAAGTGTTTATTTGGAGCGCTTTGAGGCCTATGTTGGAAAAGGAAATATCTTCACATACAAACTAGACAGAAGCATTCTCAGAAACTTCTTTGCGGTGAGTGCATTCAACTCACTGACTTGAAGCTTCCTTAAGAAAGAGCAGTTTTGAAACACTCTTTTTGTAGAATCTGCAAGTGGATATGTGGAGCGCTTTGAGGCCTCTGCTGGAAAAGGAAATATCTTCACAGAAAAACTAGACAGAAGCATTCTCAGAAACGTCTTGGTCATGTGTGCATTGAACTCACAGAGTAGAACCTTCCTTTTCATAGAGAAGTTTGGAAACACTCTTTTAGTAGAATCTTCAGGTGGATGTATGGAGTGCTTTGAGGCCTATGCTGGAAAAGGAAATGTCTTCACGTAGAAAGGAGACAAAGGCATTCTCAGAAAGTTCCCTGTGCTTTGTGCATTCAACTCACAGAGTTCAGCCTTCTTTTTGATAGAGCAGTTTGGAAACACTCTTTGTGTGGAGTCTGCAAGTGGATAATTGGAGCGCTTTGAGGCCTACGCTGCAAAAGGAAATAGCATTGCATAAAAACTAGATGGAAGCATTCTCACAAACTTCTTTGTGGTGAGTGCATTCAACTCACAGAGTTGAACCTTCGTTTTGATAGACCAGTTTTGAAACACTGTTTTTGTAGTATTCGCAAGTGGATATTTGGAGCGCGTTGAGGCTGGAGTTGGAAAAGGAAATATCTTCACATACAAACTAGACGGAAGCATTCTCCGAAACTTCTTTGTCATGTGGGGATTGAACTCACAGTGTTGAACATTCCTTTTCGTAGAGCGGTTCTGCGTGACTCTTTTTGTGGAAACTGCAAGTAGATATTTGGTGCGATTGCGGCATCTAGTGGAAAGGAACATACATTACGATGAAAACTAGATTGAACTCTTCTCAGGAACTTCTTTTTTTTTTTTTTTTTTTTTTTTTTATGCTGTCTGTGTAACTCTTTTTTTTTTTTTTTTCTTTTATTGTAATTATTATTATTATTATTATTATTATTATTATACTTTAGGTTTTATGGTACATGTGCCCAATGTGCAGGTAAGTTACATATGTATACATGTGCCATGCTGGTGCACTGCACCCACCAACTCGTCATCTAGCATTAGGTATATCTCCCAATGTTATCCCTCCCCCCTCCCCCCAACCCACAACAGTCCCTGAAGTGTGATGTTCCCCTTCCTGTGTCCATGTGTTCTCATTGTTCAATTCCCACCTATGAGTGAGAATATGCGGTGTTTGGTTTTTTGTTCTTGCGAGAGTTTACTGAGAATGATGATTTCCAATTTCATCCATGTCCCTACAAAGGACGTGAACTCATCATTTCTTATGGCTGCATAGTATTCCATGGTGTAGATGTGCCACATTTTCTTAATCCAGTCTATCATTGTTGGACATTTGGGTTGGTTCCAAGTCTTTGCTATTGTGAATAATGCGGCAATAAACATACGTGTGCATGTGTCTTTATAGCAGCATGATTTATAGTCCTTTGGGTATATACCCAGTAATGGGATGGCTGGGTCGAATGGAATTTCTAGTTCTAGATCCCTGAGGAATCGCCACACTGACTTCCACAAGGGTTGAACTAGTTTACAGCCCCACCAACAGTGTAAAAGTGTTCCTATGTCTCCACATCCTCTCCAGCACCTGTTGTTTCCTGACTTTTTAATGATCGCCATTCTAACAGGTGTGAGATGGTATCTCATTGTGGTTTTGATTTGCATTTCTCTGATGGCCAGTGATGGTGAGCATTTTTTCATGTGTCTTTTGGCTGCATAAATGTCTTCTTTTGAGAAGTGTCTGTTCATGTCCTTCGCCCACTTTTTGATGGGGTTGTTTGTTTTTTTCTTGTAAATTTGTTGGAGTTCATTGTAGATTCTGGATATTAGCCCTTTGTCAGATGAGTAGGTTGCGAAAATTTTCTCCCATTTTGTAGGTTGCCTGTTCACTCTGATGGTAGTTTCCTTTGCTGTGCAGAAGCTCTTTAGTTTAATTAGATCCCATTTGTCAATTTTGGCTTTTGTTGCCATTGCTTTTGGTGTTGTAGACATGAAGTCCTTGCCCATGCCAATGTCCTGAATGGTATTGCCTAGGTTTTCTTCTAGGGTTTTTATGGTTTTAGGTCTAACATTTAAGTCTTTAATCCATCTTGAATTGATTTTTGTATAAGGTGTAAGGAAGGGATCCAGTTTCAGCTTTCTACATATAGCTAGCCAGTTTTCCCAGCACCATTTATTAAATAGGGAATCCTTTCCCCATTTCTTGTTTTTCTCAGGTTTGTCAAAGATCAGATGGTTGTAGATATGTGGCATTATTTCTGATGGCTCTGTTCTGTTCCATTGATCTATATCTCTGTTTTGGTACCAGTACCATGCTGTTTTGGTTACTGTAGCCTTGTAGTATAGTTTGAAGACAGGTAGCGTGATGCGTCCAGCTTTGTTCTTTAGTAGAAGGCACTCACTCAGGAACTTCTTTGCGATGAGTGCCTTCTACTCACAGAGTCGAACCTTCCTTTCGAGAGAAGAGTTTTGAGACACTCTTTTGGTGGAATCTGCAAGGGGGTCACTAGGTCGCTTTGATTCCTATGCTGGAAAAGGAAATATCTTCACACGAAAACTAGACAGAAGCATTCTCAGAAACCTTTTCTGATGTGCGCGTTCAACTCACCGAGTTGAACCTTCCTTTTGATAGAGCAGTTTTGAAACCCTCTTTTTGTAGAATCTGCAAGTGGAGATTTGGAGTGCTTTGAGTCCTATCCTGGAAAAGGAAATAACTTCACTTAGAACCTAGACGGAAGCATTCTCAGAGACTTCCCTGTGCTTTCTGCATTCGACTCACAGAGTTGAACCTTCCTTTTGATAAAACAGCTTTGAAACGCTCTTTTTGTAGAATCTGCAAGTCGATACTTGGAACGCTTTGAGGCCTATGCTGGAAAAGGAAATATCTTCACATAAAAACTAGAGAGAAGCATTCTCAGAAACTTCTTTGTGATCTGCGCATTCAACTCACAGAGTTGAAGCTTCCCTTTGCTATAGCAGTTTTGAAACTCTCTTTGAGTAGAATCTTCAAGGGGATATTCGGTGTGCCGAGAGGCCAACACTGGAAAAGGAAATATCTTCCCTTAAAAACTGGACGGAAGCGTTCTCAGAAACTACCCTGAGCTTTATGCATTCAACTCACAGAGAGGGCTCTTCCTTTGGAGAGCGCACTTTGGAAACACTCTTTTTGCAGAATTTGCTAGGGGATGTTTGGAGCTTTTGGAGGCCTATGCTGGAAAAGGAAATATCTTCACATACCAACTAGACAGAAGCATTCTCACAAACTTCTTTGTGATGAGTGCCTTCAACTCACAGACTTGAACCTTCCTTTTGAAAGAGCAGTTTTGAAACACTCCTTTTGTAGAATCTGCAAGTGGATATTTGGAGCGTTTTGAGGCCTTTGCTGGGAAATGAAATATCTTCACCTAAAAACTAGACAGAAGCATTCTCAGAAACATCTTTGCGATGTGTGCATTCAACTCGCAGGGTTGAACCTTCCTTTTGATAGAGCAGTTTTGAAACGCACTTTGTGTAGAATCTGCAAGTGGATATTTGGAGCGCTTTGAGGCCTATGCTGGAAAAGGGAATATCTTCACATAAACACTAGACAGACGCATTCTCAGAAACTTCTTTGTGATGTGTGCATTCAACTCACAGAGTTGAACCGGCCTTTTGATAGAGCCGTTTGGAAACAGCCTTTTTGTAACATCTGCAAGTGGATATTTGGAGCGATTTGAGGCCTATGATGGAAAGGGAAATATCTTCACATAGAAACTAGACAGAAGCCTTCTCAGAAACTTCTGTGGGATGAGTGCATTCAACTCACAGACTTGAACCTTCCTTTTGACAGAGAAGTTTTGAAACCCTCTTGTAGAGGCATCTGAATGAGGATCTTGGGAGCGCTTCGAGGCCAATGCTGGGAAACGAAATATCATCACATAGAAACTAGACAGAAGGATTCTCAGAAACTTCTTTGTGTTGAGAGCGTTCCACTCACAGACTTGAACGTCGCTCTTGAGAGAACAGTTTTGAAACACTCCTTTTGTAGAATCTGCAAGTGTTTATTTGGAGCGCTTTGAGGCCTATGTTGGAAAAGGAAATATCTTCACATACAAACTAGACAGAAGCATTCTCAGAAACTTCTTTGCGATGAGTGCATTCAACGCACAGACTTGAAGCTTCCTTTGGAAAGAGCAGTTTTGAAACACTCTTTTTGTAGAATCTGCAAGTGGATATGTGGAGCGCTTTGAGGCCTCTGCTGGAAAAGGAAATATCTTCACAGAAAAACTAGACAGAAGCATTCTCAGAAACGTCTTGGTCATGTGTGCATTGAACTCACAGAGTAGAACCTTCCTTTTCATAGAGAAGTTTGGAAACACTCTTTTAGTAGAATCTTCAGGTGGATGTATGGAGTGCTTTGAGGCCTATGCTGGAAAAGGAAATGTCTTCACGTAGAAAGGAGACAAAGGCATTCTCAGAAAGTTCCCTGTGCTTTGTGCATTCAACTCACAGAGTTCAGCCTTCTTTTTGATAGAGCAGTTTGGAAACACTCTTTGTGTGGAGTCTGCAAGTGGATAATTGGAGCGCTTTGAGGCCTACGCTGCAAAAGGAAATAGCATTGCATAAAAACTAGATGGAAGCATTCTCACAAACTTCTTTGTGGTGAGTGCATTCAACTCACAGAGTTGAACCTTCGTTTTGATAGACCAGTTTTGAAACACTGTTTTTGTAGTATTCGCAAGTGGATATTTGGAGCGCGTTGAGGCTGGAGTTGGAAAAGGAAATATCTTCACATACAAACTAGACGGAAGCATTCTCCGAAACTTCTTTGTCATGTGGGGATTGAACTCACAGTGTTGAACATTCCTTTTCGTAGAGCGGTTCTGCGTGACTCTTTTTGTGGAAACTGCAAGTAGATATTTGGTGCGATTGCGGCATCTAGTGGAAAGGAACATACATTACGATGAAAACTAGATTGAACTCTTCTCAGGAACTTCTTTTTTTTTTTTTTTTTTTTTTTTTTATGCTGTCTGTGTAACTCTTTTTTTTTTTTTTTTCTTTTATTGTAATTATTATTATTATTATTATTATTATTATTATACTTTAGGTTTTATGGTACATGTGCCCAATGTGCAGGTAAGTTACATATGTATACATGTGCCATGCTGGTGCACTGCACCCACCAACTCGTCATCTAGCATTAGGTATATCTCCCAATGTTATCCCTCCCCCCTCCCCCCAACCCACAACAGTCCCTGAAGTGTGATGTTCCCCTTCCTGTGTCCATGTGTTCTCATTGTTCAATTCCCACCTATGAGTGAGAATATGCGGTGTTTGGTTTTTTGTTCTTGCGAGAGTTTACTGAGAATGATGATTTCCAATTTCATCCATGTCCCTACAAAGGACGTGAACTCATCATTTCTTATGGCTGCATAGTATTCCATGGTGTAGATGTGCCACATTTTCTTAATCCAGTCTATCATTGTTGGACATTTGGGTTGGTTCCAAGTCTTTGCTATTGTGAATAATGCGGCAATAAACATACGTGTGCATGTGTCTTTATAGCAGCATGATTTATAGTCCTTTGGGTATATACCCAGTAATGGGATGGCTGGGTCGAATGGAATTTCTAGTTCTAGATCCCTGAGGAATCGCCACACTGACTTCCACAAGGGTTGAACTAGTTTACAGCCCCACCAACAGTGTAAAAGTGTTCCTATGTCTCCACATCCTCTCCAGCACCTGTTGTTTCCTGACTTTTTAATGATCGCCATTCTAACAGGTGTGAGATGGTATCTCATTGTGGTTTTGATTTGCATTTCTCTGATGGCCAGTGATGGTGAGCATTTTTTCATGTGTCTTTTGGCTGCATAAATGTCTTCTTTTGAGAAGTGTCTGTTCATGTCCTTCGCCCACTTTTTGATGGGGTTGTTTGTTTTTTTCTTGTAAATTTGTTGGAGTTCATTGTAGATTCTGGATATTAGCCCTTTGTCAGATGAGTAGGTTGCGAAAATTTTCTCCCATTTTGTAGGTTGCCTGTTCACTCTGATGGTAGTTTCCTTTGCTGTGCAGAAGCTCTTTAGTTTAATTAGATCCCATTTGTCAATTTTGGCTTTTGTTGCCATTGCTTTTGGTGTTGTAGACATGAAGTCCTTGCCCATGCCAATGTCCTGAATGGTATTGCCTAGGTTTTCTTCTAGGGTTTTTATGGTTTTAGGTCTAACATTTAAGTCTTTAATCCATCTTGAATTGATTTTTGTATAAGGTGTAAGGAAGGGATCCAGTTTCAGCTTTCTACATATAGCTAGCCAGTTTTCCCAGCACCATTTATTAAATAGGGAATCCTTTCCCCATTTCTTGTTTTTCTCAGGTTTGTCAAAGATCAGATGGTTGTAGATATGTGGCATTATTTCTGATGGCTCTGTTCTGTTCCATTGATCTATATCTCTGTTTTGGTACCAGTACCATGCTGTTTTGGTTACTGTAGCCTTGTAGTATAGTTTGAAGACAGGTAGCGTGATGCGTCCAGCTTTGTTCTTTAGTAGAAGGCACTCACTCAGGAACTTCTTTGCGATGAGTGCCTTCTACTCACAGAGTCGAACCTTCCTTTCGAGAGAAGAGTTTTGAGACACTCTTTTGGTGGAATCTGCAAGGGGGTCACTAGGTCGCTTTGATGCCTATGCTGGAAAAGGAAATATCTTCACACGAAAACTAGACAGAAGCATTCTCAGAAACCTTTTCTGATGTGCGCGTTCAACTCACCGAGTTGAACCTTCCTTTTGATAGAGCAGTTTTGAAACCCTCTTTTTGTAGAATCTGCAAGTGGAGATTTGGAGTGCTTTGAGTCCTATCCTGGAAAAGGAAATAACTTCACTTAGAACCTAGACGGAAGCATTCTCAGAGACTTCCCTGTGCTTTCTGCATTCGACTCACAGAGTTGAACCTTCCTTTTGATAAAACAGCTTTGAAACGCTCTTTTTGTAGAATCTGCAAGTCGATACTTGGAACGCTTTGAGGCCTATGCTGGAAAAGGAAATATCTTCACATAAAAACTAGAGAGAAGCATTCTCAGAAACTTCTTTGTGATCTGCGCATTCAACTCACAGAGTTGAAGCTTCCCTTTGCTATAGCAGTTTTGAAACTCTCTTTGAGTAGAATCTTCAAGGGGATATTCGGTGTGCCGAGAGGCCAACACTGGAAAAGGAAATATCTTCCCTTAAAAACTGGACGGAAGCGTTCTCAGAAACTACCCTGAGCTTTATGCATTCAACTCACAGAGAGTGCTCTTCCTTTGGAGAGCGCACTTTGGAAACACTCTTTTTGCAGAATTTGCTAGGGGATGTTTGGAGCTTTTGGAGGCCTATGCTGGAAAAGGAAATATCTTCACATACCAACTAGACAGAAGCATTCTCACAAACTTCTTTGTGATGAGTGCCTTCAACTCACAGACTTGAACCTTCCTTTTGAAAGAGCAGTTTTGAAACACTCCTTTTGTAGAATCTGCAAGTGGATATTTGGAGCGTTTTGAGGCCTTTGCTGGGAAATGAAATATCTTCACCTAAAAATTAGACAGAAGCATTCTCAGAAACATCTTTGCGATGTGTGCATTCAACTCGCAGGGTTGAACCTTCCTTTTGATAGAGCAGTTTTGAAACGCACTTTGTGTAGAATCTGCAAGTGGATATTTGGAGCGCTTTGAGGCCTATGCTGGAAAAGGGAATATCTTCACATAAACACTAGACAGACGCATTCTCAGAAACTTCTTTGTGATGTGTGCATTCAACTCACAGAGTTGAACCGGCCTTTTGATAGAGCCGTTTGGAAACAGCCTTTTTGTAACATCTGCAAGTGGATATTTGGAGCGATTTGAGGCCTATGATGGAAAGGGAAATATCTTCACATAGAAACTAGACAGAAGCCTTCTCAGAAACTTCTGTGGGATGAGTGCATTCAACTCACAGACTTGAACCTTCCTTTTGACAGAGAAGTTTTGAAACCCTCTTGTAGAGGCATCTGAATGAGGATCTTGGGAGCGCTTCGAGGCCAATGCTGGGAAACGAAATATCATCACATAGAAACTAGACAGAAGGATTCTCAGAAACTTCTTTGTGTTGAGGGCGTTCCACTCACAGACTTGAACGTCGCTCTTGAGAGAACAGTTTTGAAACACTCCTTTTGTAGAATCTGCAAGTGTTTATTTGGAGCGCTTTGAGGCCTATGTTGGAAAAGGAAATATCTTCACATACAAACTAGACAGAAGCATTCTCAGAAACTTCTTTGCGGTGAGTGCATTCAACTCACTGACTTGAAGCTTCCTTTGGAAAGAGCAGTTTTGAAACACTCTTTTTGTAGAATCTGCAAGTGGATATGTGGAGCGCTTTGAGGCCTCTGCTGGAAAAGGAAATATCTTCACAGAAAAACTAGACAGAAGCATTCTCAGAAACGTCTTGGTCATGTGTGCATTGAACTCACAGAGTAGAACCTTCCTTTTCATAGAGAAGTTTGGAAACACTCTTTTAGTAGAATCTTCAGGTGGATGTATGGAGTGCTTTGAGGCCTATGCTGGAAAAGGAAATGTCTTCACGTAGAAAGGAGACAAAGGCATTCTCAGAAAGTTCCCTGTGCTTTGTGCATTCAACTCACAGAGTTCAGCCTTCTTTTTGATAGAGCAGTTTGGAAACACTCTTTGTGTGGAGTCTGCAAGTGGATAATTGGAGCGCTTTGAGGCCTACGCTGCAAAAGGAAATAGCATTGCATAAAAACTAGATGGAAGCATTCTCACAAACTTCTTTGTGGTGAGTGCATTCAACTCACAGAGTTGAACCTTCGTTTTGATAGACCAGTTTTGAAACACTGTTTTTGTAGTATTCGCAAGTGGATATTTGGAGCGCGTTGAGGCTGGAGTTGGAAAAGGAAATATCTTCACATACAAACTAGACGGAAGCATTCTCCGAAACTTCTTTGTCATGTGGGGATTGAACTCACAGTGTTGAACATTCCTTTTCGTAGAGCGGTTCTGCGTGACTCTTTTTGTGGAAACTGCAAGTGGATATTTGGTGCGATTGCGGCATCTAGTGGAAAGGAACATACATTACGATGAAAACTAGATTGAACTCTTCTCAGGAACTTCTTTGCGATGAGTGCCTTCTACTCACAGAGTCGAACCTTCCTTTCGAGAGAAGAGTTTTGAGACACTCTTTTGGTGGAATCTGCAAGGGGGTCACTAGGTCGCTTTGATGCCTATGCTGGAAAAGGAAATATCTTCACACGAAAACTAGACAGAAGCATTCTCAGAAACCTTTTCTGATGTGCGCGTTCAACTCACCGAGTTGAACCTTCCTTTTGATAGAGCAGTTTTGAAACCCTCTTTTTGTAGAATCTGCAAGTGGAGATTTGGAGTGCTTTGAGTCCTATCCTGGAAAAGGAAATAACTTCACTTAGAACCTAGACGGAAGCATTCTCAGAGACTTCCCTGTGCTTTCTGCATTCGACTCACAGAGTTGAACCTTCCTTTTGATAAAACAGCTTTGAAACGCTCTTTTTGTAGAATCTGCAAGTCGATACTTGGAACGCTTTGAGGCCTATGCTGGAAAAGGAAATATCTTCACATAAAAACTAGAGAGAAGCATTCTCAGAAACTTCTTTGTGATCTGCGCATTCAACTCACAGAGTTGAAGCTTCCCTTTGCTATAGCAGTTTTGAAACTCTCTTTGAGTAGAATCTTCAAGGGGATATTCGGTGTGCCGAGAGGCCAACACTGGAAAAGGAAATATCTTCCCTTAAAAACTGGACGGAAGCGTTCTCAGAAACTACCCTGAGCTTTATGCATTCAACTCACAGAGAGTGCTCTTCCTTTGGAGAGCGCACTTTGGAAACACTCTTTTTGCAGAATTTGCTAGGGGATGTTTGGAGCTTTTGGAGGCCTATGCTGGAAAAGGAAATATCTTCACATACCAACTAGACAGAAGCATTCTCACAAACTTCTTTGTGATGGGTGCCTTCAACTCACAGACTTGAACCTTCCTTTTGAAAGAGCAGTTTTGAAACACTCCTTTTGTAGAATCTGCAAGTGGATATTTGGAGCGTTTTGAGGCCTTTGCTGGGAAATGAAATATCTTCACCTAAAAACTAGACAGAAGCATTCTCAGAAACATCTTTGCGATGTGTGCATTCAACTCGCAGGGTTGAACCTTCCTTTTGATAGAGCAGTTTTGAAACGCACTTTGTGTAGAATCTGCAAGTGGATATTTGGAGCGCTTTGAGGCCTATGCTGGAAAAGGGAATATCTTCACATAAACACTAGACAGACGCATTCTCAGAAACTTCTTTGTGATGTGTGCATTCAACTCACAGAGTTGAACCGGCCTTTTGATAGAGCCGTTTGGAAACAGCCTTTTTGTAACATCTGCAAGTGGATATTTGGAGCGATTTGAGGCCTATGATGGAAAGGGAAATATCTTCACATAGAAACTAGACAGAAGCCTTCTCAGAAACTTCTGTGGGATGAGTGCATTCAACTCACAGACTTGAACCTTCCTTTTGACAGAGAAGTTTTGAAACCCTCTTGTAGAGGCATCTGAATGAGGATCTTGGGAGCGCTTCGAGGCCAATGCTGGGAAACGAAATATCATCACATAGAAACTAGACAGAAGGATTCTCAGAAACTTCTTTGTGTTGAGGGCGTTCCACTCACAGACTTGAACGTCGCTCTTGAGAGAACAGATTTGAAACACTCCTTTTGTAGAATCTGCAAGTGTTTATTTGGAGCGCTTTGAGGCCTATGTTGGAAAAGGAAATATCTTCACATACAAACTAGACAGAAGCATTCTCAGAAACTTCTTTGCGGTGAGTGCATTCAACTCACTGACTTGAAGCTTCCTTTGGAAAGAGCAGTTTTGAAACACTCTTTTTGTAGAATCTGCAAGTGGATATGTGGAGCGCTTTGAGGCCTCTGCTGGAAAAGGAAATATCTTCACAGAAAAACTAGACAGAAGCATTCTCAGAAACGTCTTGGTCATGTGTGCATTGAACTCACAGAGTAGAACCTTCCTTTTCATAGAGAAGTTTGGAAACACTCTTTTAGTAGAATCTTCAGGTGGATGTATGGAGTGCTTTGAGGCCTATGCTGGAAAAGGAAATGTCTTCACGTAGAAAGGAGACAAAGGCATTCTCAGAAAGTTCCCTGTGCTTTGTGCATTCAACTCACAGAGTTCAGCCTTCTTTTTGATAGAGCAGTTTGGAAACACTCTTTGTGTGGAGTCTGCAAGTGGATAATTGGAGCGCTTTGAGGCCTACGCTGCAAAAGGAAATAGCATTGCATAAAAACTAGATGGAAGCATTCTCACAAACTTCTTTGTGGTGAGTGCATTCAACTCACAGAGTTGAACCTTCGTTTTGATAGACCAGTTTTGAAACACTGTTTTTGTAGTATTCGCAAGTGGATATTTGGAGCGCGTTGAGGCTGGAGTTGGAAAAGGAAATATCTTCACATACAAACTAGACGGAAGCATTCTCCGAAACTTCTTTGTCATGTGGGGATTGAACTCACAGTGTTGAACATTCCTTTTCGTAGAGCGGTTCTGCGTGACTCTTTTTGTGGAAACTGCAAGTGGATATTTGGTGCGATTGCGGCATCTAGTGGAAAGGAACATACATTACGATGAAAACTAGATTGAACTCTTCTCAGGAACTTCTTTGCGATGAGTGCCTTCTACTCACAGAGTCGAACCTTCCTTTCGAGAGAAGAGTTTTGAGACACTCTTTTGGTGGAATCTGCAAGGGGGTCACTAGGGCGCTTTGATGCCTATGCTGGAAAAGGAAATATCTTCACACGAAAACTAGACAGAAGCATTCTCAGAAACCTTTTCTGATGTGCGCGTTCAACTCACCGAGTTGAACCTTCCTTTTGATAGAGCAGTTTTGAAACCCTCTTTTTGTAGAATCTGCAAGTGGAGATTTGGAGTGCTTTGAGTCCTATCCTGGAAAAGGAAATAACTTCACTTAGAACCTAGACGGAAGCATTCTCAGAGACTTCCCTGTGCTTTCTGCATTCGACTCACAGAGTTGAACCTTCCTTTTGATAAAACAGCTTTGAAACGCTCTTTTTGTAGAATCTGCAAGTCGATACTTGGAACGCTTTGAGGCCTATGCTGGAAAAGGAAATATCTTCACATAAAAACTAGAGAGAAGCATTCTCAGAAACTTCTTTGTGATCTGCGCATTCAACTCACAGAGTTGAAGCTTCCCTTTGCTATAGCAGTTTTGAAACTCTCTTTGAGTAGAATCTTCAAGGGGATATTCGGTGTGCCGAGAGGCCAACACTGGAAAAGGAAATATCTTCCCTTAAAAACTGGACGGAAGCGTTCTCAGAAACTACCCTGAGCTTTATGCATTCAACTCACAGAGAGGGCTCTTCCTTTGGAGAGCGCACTTTGGAAACACTCTTTTTGCAGAATTTGCTAGGGGATGTTTGGAGCTTTTGGAGGCCTATGCTGGAAAAGGAAATATCTTCACATACCAACTAGACAGAAGCATTCTCACAAACTTCTTTGTGATGAGTGCCTTCAACTCACAGACTTGAACCTTCCTTTTGAAAGAGCAGTTTTGAAACACTCCTTTTGTAGAATCTGCAAGTGGATATTTGGAGCGTTTTGAGGCCTTTGCTGGGAAATGAAATATCTTCACCTAAAAACTAGACAGAAGCATTCTCAGAAACATCTTTGCGATGTGTGCATTCAACTCGCAGGGTTGAACCTTCCTTTTGATAGAGCAGTTTTGAAACGCACTTTGTGTAGAATCTGCAAGTGGATATTTGGAGCGCTTTGAGGCCTATGCTGGAAAAGGGAATATCTTCACATAAACACTAGACAGACGCATTCTCAGAAACTTCTTTGTGATGTGTGCATTCAACTCACAGAGTTGAACCGGCCTTTTGATAGAGCCGTTTGGAAACAGCCTTTTTGTAACATCTGCAAGTGGATATTTGGAGCGATTTGGGGCCTATGATGGAAAGGGAAATATCTTCACATAGAAACTAGACAGAAGCCTTCTCAGAAACTTCTGTGGGATGAGTGCGTTCAACTCACAGACTTGAACCTTCCTTTTGACAGAGAAGTTTTGAAACCCTCTTGTAGAGGCATCTGAATGAGGATCTTGGGAGCGCTTCGAGGCCAATGCTGGGAAACGAAATATCATCACATAGAAACTAGACAGAAGGATTCTCAGAAACTTCTTTGTGTTGAGGGCGTTCCACTCACAGACTTGAACGTCGCTCTTGAGAGAACAGTTTTGAAACACTCCTTTTGTAGAATCTGCAAGTGTTTATTTGGAGCGCTTTGAGGCCTATGTTGGAAAAGGAAATATCTTCACATACAAACTAGACAGAAGCATTCTCAGAAACTTCTTTGCGATGAGTGCATTCAACGCACAGGCTTGAAGCTTCCTTTGGAAAGAGCAGTTTTGAAACACTCTTTTTGTAGAATCTGCAAGTGGATATGTGGAGCGCTTTGAGGCCTCTGCTGGAAAAGGAAATATCTTCACAGAAAAACTAGTCAGAAGCATTCTCAGAAACGTCTTGGTCATGTGTGCATTGAACTCACAGAGTAGAACCTTCCTTTTCATAGAGAAGTTTGGAAACACTCTTTTAGTAGAATCTTCAGGTGGATGTATGGAGTGCTTTGAGGCCTATGCTGGAAAAGGAAATGTCTTCACGTAGAAAGGAGACAAAGGCATTCTCAGAAAGTTCCCTGTGCTTTGTGCATTCAACTCACAGAGTTCAGCCTTCTTTTTGATAGAGCAGTTTGGAAACACTCTTTGTGTGGAGTCTGCAAGTGGATAATTGGAGCGCTTTGAGGCCTACGCTGCAAAAGGAAATAGCATTGCATGAAAACTAGATGGAAGCATTCTCACAAACTTCTTTGTGGTGAGTGCATTCAACTCACAGAGTTGAACCTTCGTTTTGATAGACCAGTTTTGAAACACTGTTTTTGTAGTATTCGCAAGTGGATATTTGGAGCGCGTTGAGGCTGGAGTTGGAAAAGGAAATATCTTCACATACAAACTAGACGGAAGCATTCTCCGAAACTTCTTTGTCATGTGGGGATTGAACTCACAGTGTTGAACATTCCTTTTCGTAGAGCGGTTCTGCGTGACTCTTTTTGTGGAAACTGCAAGTGGATATTTGGTGCGATTGCGGCATCTAGTGGAAAGGAACATACATTACGATGAAAACTAGATTGAACTCTTCTCAGGAACTTCTTTGCGATGAGTGCCTTCTACTCACAGAGTCGAACCTTCCTTTCGAGAGAAGAGTTTTGAGACACTCTTTTGGTGGAATCTGCAAGGGGGTCACTAGGGCGCTTTGATGCCTATGCTGGAAAAGGAAATATCCTCACACGTAAACTAGACAGAAGCATTCTCAGAAACCTTTTCTGATGTGCGCGTTCAACTCACCGAGTTGAACCTTCCTTTTGATAGAGCAGTTTTGAAACCCTCTTTTTGTAGAATCTGCAAGTGGAGATTTGGAGTGCTTTGAGTCCTATCCTGGAAAAGGAAATAACTTCACTTAGAACCTAGACGGAAGCATTCTCAGAGACTTCCCTGTGCTTTCTGCATTCGACTCACAGAGTTGAACCTTCCTTTTGATAAAACAGCTTTGAAACGCTCTTTTTGTAGAATCTGCAAGTCGATACTTGGAACGCTTTGAGGCCTATGCTGGAAAAGGAAATATCTTCACATAAAAACTAGAGAGAAGCATTCTCAGAAACTTCTTTGTGATCTGCGCATTCAACTCACAGAGTTGAAGCTTCCCTTTGCTATAGCAGTTTTGAAACTCTCTTTGAGTAGAATCTTCAAGGGGATATTCGGTGTGCCGAGAGGCCAACACTGGAAAAGGAAATATCTTCCCTTAAAAACTGGACGGAAGCGTTCTCAGAAACTACCCTGAGCTTTATGCATTCAACTCACAGAGAGGGCTCTTCCTTTGGAGAGCGCACTTTGGAAACACTCTTATTGCAGAATTTGCTAGGGGATGTTTGGAGCTTTTGGAGGCCTATGCTGGAAAAGGAAATATCTTCACATACCAACTAGACAGAAGCATTCTCACAAACTTCTTTGTGATGAGTGCCTTCAACTCACAGACTTGAACCTTCCTTTTGAAAGAGCAGTTTTGAAACACTCCTTTTGTAGAATCTGCAAGTGGATATTTGGAGCGTTTTGAGGCCTTTGCTGGGAAATGAAATATCTTCACCTAAAAACTAGACAGAAGCATTCTCAGAAACATCTTTGCGATGTGTGCATTCAACTCCCAGGGTTGAACCTTCCTTTTGATAGAGCAGTTTTGAAACGCACTTTGTGTAGAATCTGCAAGTGGATATTTGGAGCGCTTTGAGGCCTATGCTGGAAAAGGGAATATCTTCACATAAACACTAGACAGACGCATTCTCAGAAACTTCTTTGTGATGTGTGCATTCAACTCACAGAGCTGAACCGGCCTTTTGATAGAGCCGTTTGGAAACAGCCTTTTTGTAACATCTGCAAGTGGATATTTGGAGCGATTTGGGGCCTATGATGGAAAGGGAAATATCTTCACATAGAAACTAGACAGAAGCCTTCTCAGAAACTTCTGTGTGATGAATGCGTTCAACTCACAGACTTGAGCCTTCCTTTTGACAGAGAAGTTTTGAAACCCTCTTTTAGAGGCATGTGAATGAGGATCTTGGGAACGCTTCGAGGCCAATGCTGGGAAACGAAATATCATCACATAGAAACTAGACAGATGGATTCTCAGAAACTTCTTTGTGATGAGTGCGTTCCACTCACAGACTTGAACGTCCCTCTTGAGAGAACAGTTTTGAAACACTCCTTTTGTAGAATCTGCAAGTGTTTATTTGGAGCGCTTTGAGGCCTATGTTGGAAAAGGAAATATCTTCACATACAAACTAGACAGAAGCATTCTCAGAAACTTCTTTGCGATGAGTGCATTCAACGCACAGGCTTGAAGCTTCCTTTGGAAAGAGCAGTTTTGAAACACTCTTTTTGTAGAATCTGCAAGTGGATATGTGGAGCGCTTTGAGGCCTCTGCTGGAAAAGGAAATATCTTCACAGAAAAACTAGACAGAAGCATTCTCAGAAACTTCTTGGTCATGTGTGCATTGAACTCACAGAGTAGAACCTTCCTTTTCATAGAGAAGTTTGGAAACACTCTTTTAGTAGAATCTTCAGGTGGATGAATGGAGTGCTTTGAGGCCTATGCTGGAAAAGGAAATGTCTTCACGTAGAAAGGAGACAAAGGCATTCTCAGAAAGTTCCCTGTGCTTTGTGCATTCAACTCACAGAGTTCAGCCTTCTTTTTGATAGAGCAGTTTGGAAACACTCTTTGTGTGGAGTCTGCAAGTGGATAATTGGAGCGCTTTGAGGCCTACGCTGCAAAAGGAAATAGCATTGCATAAAAACTAGATGGAAGCATTCTCACAAACTTCTTTGTGGTGAGTGCATTCAACTCACAGAGTTGAACCTTCGTTTTGATAGACCAGTTTTGAAACACTGTTTTTGTAGTATTCGCAAGTGGATATTTGGAGCGCGTTGAGGCTGGAGTTGGAAAAGGAAATATCTTCACATACAAACTAGACGGAAGCATTCTCCGAAACTTCTTTGTCATGTGGGGATTGAACTCACAGTGTTGAACATTCCTTTTCGTAGAGCGGTTCTGCGTGGCTCTTTTTGTGGAAACTGCAAGTGGATATTTGGTGCGATTGCGGCATCTAGTGGAAAGGAACATACATTACGATGAAAACTAGATTGAACTCTTCTCAGGAACTTCTTTGCGATGAGTGCCTTCTACTCACAGAGTCGAACCTTCCTTTCGAGAGAAGAGTTTTGAGACACTCTTTTGGTGGAATCTGCAAGGGGGTCACTAGGGCGCTTTGATGCCTATGCTGGAAAAGGAAATATCTTCACACGAAAACTAGACAGAAGCATTCTCAGAAACCTTTTCTGATGTGCGCGTTCAACTCACCGAGTTGAACCTTCCTTTTGATAGAGCAGTTTTGAAACCCTCTTTTTGTAGAATCTGCAAGTGGAGATTTGGAGTGCTTTGAGTCCTGTCCTGGAAAAGGAAATAACTTCACTTAGAACCTAGACGGAAGCATTCTCAGAGACTTCCCTGTGCTTTCTGCATTCGACTCACAGAGTTGAACCTTCCTTTTGATAAAACAGCTTTGAAACGCTCTTTTTGTAGAATCTGCAAGTCGATACTTGGAACGCTTTGAGGCCTATGCTGGAAAAGGAAATATCTTCACATAAAAACTAGAGAGAAGCATTCTCAGAAACTTCTTTGTGATCTGCGCATTCAACTCACAGAGTTGAAGCTTCCCTTTGCTATAGCAGTTTTGAAACTCTCTTTGAGTAGAATCTTCAAGGGGATATTCGGTGTGCCGAGAGGCCAACACTGGAAAAGGAAATATCTTCCCTTAAAAACTGGACGGAAGCGTTCTCAGAAACTACCCTGAGATTTATGCATTCAACTCACAGAGAGGGCTCTTCCTTTGGAGAGCGCACTTTTGAAACACTCTTTTTGCAGAATTTGCTAGGGGATGTTTGGAGCTTTTGGAGGCCTATGCTGGAAAAGGAAATATCTTCACATACCAACTAGACAGAAGCATTCTCACAAACTTCTTTGTGATGAGTGCCTTCAACTCACAGACTTGAACCTTCCTTTTGAAAGAGCAGTTTTGAAACACTCCTTTTGTAGAATCTGCAAGTGGATATTTGGAGCGTTTTGAGGCCTTTGCTGGGAAATGAAATATCTTCACCTAAAAACTAGACAGAAGCATTCTCAGAAACATCTTTGCGATGTGTGCATTCAACTCACAGGGTTGAACCTTCCTTTTGATAGAGCAGTTTTGAAACGCACTTTGTGTAGAATCTGCAAGTGGATATTTGGAGCGCTTTGAGGCCTATGCTGGAAAAGGGAATATCTTCACATAAACACTAGACAGACGCATTCTCAGAAACTTCTTTGTGATGTGTGCATTCAACTCACAGAGCTGAACCGGCCTTTTGATAGAGCCGTTTGGAAACAGCCTTTTTGTAACATCTGCAAGTGGATATTTGGAGCGATTTGGGGCCTATGATGGAAAGGGAAATATCTTCACATAGAAACTAGACAGAAGCCTTCTCAGAAACTTCTGTGTGATGAATGCGTTCAACTCACAGACTTGAACCTTCCTTTTGACAGAGATGTTTTGAAACCCTCTTTTAGAGGCATGTGAATGAGGATCTTGGGAACGCTTCGAGGCCAATGCTGGGAAACGAAATATCATCACATAGAAACTAGACAGATGGATTCTCAGAAACTTCTTTGTGATGAGTGCGTTCCACTCACAGACTTGAACGTCCCTCTTGAGAGAACAGTTTTGAAACACTCCTTTTGTAGAATCTGCAAGTGTTTATTTGGAGCGCTTTGAGGCCTATGTTGGAAAAGGAAATATCTTCACATACAAACTAGACAGAAGCATTCTCAGAAACTTCTTTGCGATGAGTGCATTCAACGCACAGGCTTGAAGCTTCCTTTGGAAAGAGCAGTTTTGAAACACTCTTTTTGTAGAATCTGCAAGTGGATATGTGGAGCGCTTTGAGGCCTCTGCTGGAAAAGGAAATATCTTCACAGAAAAACTAGTCAGAAGCATTCTCAGAAACGTCTTGGTCATGTGTGCATTGAACTCACAGAGTAGAACCTTCCTTTTCATAGAGAAGTTTGGAAACACTCTTTTAGTAGAATCTTCAGGTGGATGTATGGAGTGCTTTGAGGCCTATGCTGGAAAAGGAAATGTCTTCACGTAGAAAGGAGACAAAGGCATTCTCAGAAAGTTCCCTGTGCTTTGTGCATTCAACTCACAGAGTTCAGCCTTCTTTTTGATAGAGCAGTTTGGAAACACTCTTTGTGTGGAGTCTGCAAGTGGATAATTGGAGCGCTTTGAGGCCTACGCTGCAAAAGGAAATAGCATTGCATGAAAACTAGATGGAAGCATTCTCACAAACTTCTTTGTGGTGAGTGCATTCAACTCACAGAGTTGAACCTTCGTTTTGATAGACCAGTTTTGAAACACTGTTTTTGTAGTATTCGCAAGTGGATATTTGGAGCGCGTTGAGGCTGGAGTTGGAAAAGGAAATATCTTCACATACAAACTAGACGGAAGCATTCTCCGAAACTTCTTTGTCATGTGGGGATTGAACTCACAGTGTTGAACATTCCTTTTCGTAGAGCGGTTCTGCGTGACTCTTTTTGTGGAAACTGCAAGTGGATATTTGGTGCGATTGCGGCATCTAGTGGAAAGGAACATACATTACGATGAAAACTAGATTGAACTCTTCTCAGGAACTTCTTTGCGATGAGTGCCTTCTACTCACAGAGTCGAACCTTCCTTTCGAGAGAAGAGTTTTGAGACACTCTTTTGGTGGAATCTGCAAGGGGGTCACTAGGGCGCTTTGATGCCTATGCTGGAAAAGGAAATATCCTCACACGTAAACTAGACAGAAGCATTCTCAGAAACCTTTTCTGATGTGCGCGTTCAACTCACCGAGTTGAACCTTCCTTTTGATAGAGCAGTTTTGAAACCCTCTTTTTGTAGAATCTGCAAGTGGAGATTTGGAGTGCTTTGAGTCCTATCCTGGAAAAGGAAATAACTTCACTTAGAACCTAGACGGAAGCATTCTCAGAGACTTCCCTGTGCTTTCTGCATTCGACTCACAGAGTTGAACCTTCCTTTTGATAAAACAGCTTTGAAACGCTCTTTTTGTAGAATCTGCAAGTCGATACTTGGAACGCTTTGAGGCCTATGCTGGAAAAGGAAATATCTTCACATAAAAACTAGAGAGAAGCATTCTCAGAAACTTCTTTGTGATCTGCGCATTCAACTCACAGAGTTGAAGCTTCCCTTTGCTATAGCAGTTTTGAAACTCTCTTTGAGTAGAATCTTCAAGGGGATATTCGGTGTGCCGAGAGGCCAACACTGGAAAAGGAAATATCTTCCCTTAAAAACTGGACGGAAGCGTTCTCAGAAACTACCCTGAGCTTTATGCATTCAACTCACAGAGAGGGCTCTTCCTTTGGAGAGCGCACTTTGGAAACACTCTTATTGCAGAATTTGCTAGGGGATGTTTGGAGCTTTTGGAGGCCTATGCTGGAAAAGGAAATATCTTCACATACCAACTAGACAGAAGCATTCTCACAAACTTCTTTGTGATGAGTGCCTTCAACTCACAGACTTGAACCTTCCTTTTGAAAGAGCAGTTTTGAAACACTCCTTTTGTAGAATCTGCAAGTGGATATTTGGAGCGTTTTGAGGCCTTTGCTGGGAAATGAAATATCTTCACCTAAAAACTAGACAGAAGCATTCTCAGAAACATCTTTGCGATGTGTGCATTCAACTCCCAGGGTTGAACCTTCCTTTTGATAGAGCAGTTTTGAAACGCACTTTGTGTAGAATCTGCAAGTGGATATTTGGAGCGCTTTGAGGCCTATGCTGGAAAAGGGAATATCTTCACATAAACACTAGACAGACGCATTCTCAGAAACTTCTTTGTGATGTGTGCATTCAACTCACAGAGCTGAACCGGCCTTTTGATAGAGCCGTTTGGAAACAGCCTTTTTGTAACATCTGCAAGTGGATATTTGGAGCGATTTGGGGCCTATGATGGAAAGGGAAATATCTTCACATAGAAACTAGACAGAAGCCTTCTCAGAAACTTCTGTGTGATGAATGCGTTCAACTCACAGACTTGAGCCTTCCTTTTGACAGAGAAGTTTTGAAACCCTCTTTTAGAGGCATGTGAATGAGGATCTTGGGAACGCTTCGAGGCCAATGCTGGGAAACGAAATATCATCACATAGAAACTAGACAGATGGATTCTCAGAAACTTCTTTGTGATGAGTGCGTTCCACTCACAGACTTGAACGTCCCTCTTGAGAGAACAGTTTTGAAACACTCCTTTTGTAGAATCTGCAAGTGTTTATTTGGAGCGCTTTGAGGCCTATGTTGGAAAAGGAAATATCTTCACATACAAACTAGACAGAAGCATTCTCAGAAACTTCTTTGCGATGAGTGCATTCAACGCACAGGCTTGAAGCTTCCTTTGGAAAGAGCAGTTTTGAAACACTCTTTTTGTAGAATCTGCAAGTGGATATGTGGAGCGCTTTGAGGCCTCTGCTGGAAAAGGAAATATCTTCACAGAAAAACTAGACAGAAGCATTCTCAGAAACTTCTTGGTCATGTGTGCATTGAACTCACAGAGTAGAACCTTCCTTTTGATAGAGAAGTTTGGAAACACTCTTTTAGTAGAATCTTCAGGTGGATGTGTGGAGTGCTTTGAGGCCTATGCTGGAAAAGGAAATGTCTTCACGTAGAAAGGAGACAAAGGCATTCTCAGAAAGTTCCCTGTGCTTTGTGCATTCAACTCACAGAGTTCAGCCTTCTTTTTGATAGAGCAGTTTGGAAACACTCTTTGTGTGGACTCTGCAAGTGGATAATTGGAGCGCTTTGAGGCCTACGCTGCAAAAGGAAATAGCATTGCATAAAAACTAGATGGAAGCATTCTCACAAACTTCTTTGTGGTGAGTGCATTCAACTCACAGAGTTGAACCTTCGTTTTGATAGACCAGTTTTGAAACACTGTTTTTGTAGTATTCGCAAGTGGATATTTGGAGCGCGTTGAGGCTGGAGTTGGAAAAGGAAATATCTTCACATACAAACTAGACGGAAGCATTCTCCGAAACTTCTTTGTCATGTGGGGATTGAACTCACAGTGTTGAACATTCCTTTTCGTAGAGCGGTTCTGCGTGGCTCTTTTTGTGGAAACTGCAAGTGGATATTTGGTGCGATTGCGGCATCTAGTGGAAAGGAACATACATTACGATGAAAACTAGATTGAACTCTTCTCAGGAACTTCTTTGCGATGAGTGCCTTCTACTCACAGAGTCGAACCTTCCTTTCGAGAGAAGAGTTTTGAGACACTCTTTTGGTGGAATCTGCAAGGGGGTCACTAGGGCGCTTTGATGCCTATGCTGGAAAAGGAAATATCTTCACACGAAAACTAGACAGAAGCATTCTCAGAAACCTTTTCTGATGTGCGCGTTCAACTCACCGAGTTGAACCTTCCTTTTGATAGAGCAGTTTTGAAACCCTCTTTTTGTAGAATCTGCAAGTGGAGATTTGGAGTGCTTTGAGTCCTGTCCTGGAAAAGGAAATAACTTCACTTAGAACCTAGACGGAAGCATTCTCAGAGACTTCCCTGTGCTTTCTGCATTCGACTCACAGAGTTGAACCTTCCTTTTGATAAAACAGCTTTGAAACGCTCTTTTTGTAGAATCTGCAAGTCGATACTTGGAACGCTTTGAGGCCTATGCTGGAAAAGGAAATATCTTCACATAAAAACTAGAGAGAAGCATTCTCAGAAACTTCTTTGTGATCTGCGCATTCAACTCACAGAGTTGAAGCTTCCCTTTGCTATAGCAGTTTTGAAACTCTCTTTGAGTAGAATCTTCAAGGGGATATTCGGTGTGCCGAGAGGCCAACACTGGAAAAGGAAATATCTTCCCTTAAAAACTGGACGGAAGCGTTCTCAGAAACTACCCTGAGCTTTATGCATTCAACTCACAGAGAGGGCTCTTCCTTTGGAGAGCGCACTTTTGAAACACTCTTTTTGCAGAATTTGCTACGGGATGTTTGGAGCTTTTGGAGGCCTATGCTGGAAAAGGAAATATCTTCACATACCAACTAGACAGAAGCATTCTCACAAACTTCTTTGTGATGAGTGCCTTCAACTCACAGACTTGAACCTTCCTTTTGAAAGAGCAGTTTTGAAACACTCCTTTTGTAGAATCTGCAAGTGGATATTTGGAGCGTTTTGAGGCCTTTGCTGGGAAATGAAATATCTTCACCTAAAAACTAGACAGAAGCATTCTCAGAAACATCTTTGCGATGTGTGCATTCAACTCACAGGGTTGAACCTTCCTTTTGATAGAGCAGTTTTGAAACGCACTTTGTGTAGAATCTGCAAGTGGATATTTGGAGCGCTTTGAGGCCTATGCTGGAAAAGGGAATATCTTCACATAAACACTAGACAGAAGCATTCTCAGAAACTTCTTTGTGATGTGTGCATTCAACTCACAGAGCTGAACCGGCCTTTTGATAGAGCCGTTTGGAAACAGCCTTTTTGTAACATCTGCAAGTGGATATTTGGAGCGATTTGGGGCCTATGATGGAAAGGGAAATATCTTCACATAGAAACTAGACAGAAGCCTTCTCAGAAACTTCTGCGTGATGAGTGCATTCAACTCACAGACTTGAACCTTCCTTTTGATAGAGAAGTTTTGAAACACTCCTTTAGAGGCATGTGAATGAGGATCTTGGGAGCGCTTCGAGGCCAATGCTGGGAAACGAAATATCATCACATAGAAACTAGACAGATGGATTCTCAGAAACTTCTTTGTGATGAGTGCGTTCCACTCACAGACTTGAACGTCCCTCTTGAGAGAACAGTTTTGAAACACTCCTTTTGTAGAATCTGCAAGTGTTTATTTGGAGCGCTTTGAGGCCTATGTTGGAAAAGGAAATATCTTCACATAGAAACTAGACAGAAGCATTCTCAGAAACTTCTTTGCGATGAGTGCATTCAACGCACAGACTTGAAGCTTCCTTTGGAAAGAGCAGTTTTGAAACACTCTTTTTGTAGAATCTGCAAGTGGATATGTGGAGCGCTTTGAGGCCTCTGCTGGAAAAGGAAATATCTTCACAGAAAAACTAGACAGAAGCATTCTCAGAAACGTCTTGGTCATGTGTGCATTGAACTCACAGAGTAGAACCTTCCTTTTGATAGAGGAGTTTGGAAACACTCTTTTAGTAGAATCTTCAGGTGGATGTATGGAGTGCTTTGAGGCCTATGCTGGAAAAGGAAATGTCTTCACGTAGAAACGAGACAAAGGCATTCTCAGAAAGTTCCCTGTGCTTTGTGCATTCAACTCACAGAGTTCAGCCTTCTTTTTGATAGAGCAGTTTGGAAACACTCTTTGTGTGGAGTCTGCAAGTGGATAATTGGAGCGCTTTGAGGCCTACGCTGCAAAAGGAAATAGCATTGCATAAAAACTAGATGGAAGCATTCTCACAAACTTCTTTGTGGTGAGTGCATTCAACTCACAGAGTTGAACCTTCGTTTTGATAGACCAGTTTTGAAACACTGTTTTTGTAGTATTCGCAAGTGGATATTTGGAGCGCGTTGAGGCTGGAGTTGGAAAAGGAAATATCTTCACATACAAACTAGACGGAAGCATTCTCCGAAACTTCTTTGTCATGTGGGGATTGAACTCACAGTGTTGAACATTCCTTTTCGTAGAGCGGTTCTGCGTGACTCTTTTTGTGGAAACTGCAAGTGGATATTTGGTGCGATTGCGGCATCTAGTGGAAAGGAACATACATTACGATGAAAACTAGATTGAACTCTTCTCAGGAACTTCTTTGCGATGAGTGCCTTCTACTCACAGAGTCGAACCTTCCTTTCGAGAGAAGAGTTTTGAGACACTCTTTTGGTGGAATCTGCAAGGGGGTCACTAGGGCGCTTTGATGCCTATGCTGGAAAAGGAAATATCTTCACACGAAAACTAGACAGAAGCATTCTCAGAAACCTTTTCTGATGTGCGCGTTCAACTCACCGAGTTGAACCTTCCTTTTGATAGAGCAGTTTTGAAACCCTCTTTTTGTAGAATCTGCAAGTGGAGATTTGGAGTGCTTTGAGTCCTATCCTGGAAAAGGAAATAACTTCACTTGGAACCTAGACGGAAGCATTCTCAGAGACTTCCCTGTGCTTTCTGCATTCGACTCACAGAGTTGAACCTTCCTTTTGATAAAACAGCTTTGAAACGCTCTTTTTGTAGAATCTGCAAGTCGATACTTGGAACGCTTTGAGGCCTATGCTGGAAAAGGAAATATCTTCACATAAAAACTAGAGAGAAGCATTCTCAGAAACTTCTTTGTGATCTGCGCATTCAACTCACAGAGTTGAAGCTTCCCTTTGCTATAGCAGTTTTGAAACTCTCTTTGAGTAGAATCTTCAAGGGGATATTCGGTGTGCCGAGAGGCCAACACTGGAAAAGGAAATATCTTCCCTTAAAAACTGGACGGAAGCGTTCTCAGAAACTACCCTGAGCTTTATGCATTCAACTCACAGAGAGGGCTCTTCCTTTGGAGAGCGCACTTTGGAAACACTCTTTTTGCAGAATTTGCTAGGGGATGTTTGGAGCTTTTGGAGGCCTATGCTGGAAAAGGAAATATCTTCACATACCAACTAGACAGAAACATTCTCACAAACTTCTTTGTGATGAGTGCCTTCAACTCACAGACTTGAACCTTCCTTTTGAAAGAGCAGTTTTGAAACACTCCTTTTGTAGAATCTGCAAGTGGATATTTGGAGCGTTTTGAGGCCTTTGCTGGGAAATGAAATATCTTCACCTAAAAACTAGACAGAAGCATTCTCAGAAACATCTTTGCGATGTGTGCATTCAACTCGCAGGGTTGAACCTTCCTTTTGATAGAGCAGTTTTGAAACGCACTTTGTGTAGAATCTGCAAGTGGATATTTGGAGCGCTTTGAGGCCTACGCTGGAAAAGGGAATATCTTCACATAAACACTAGACAGACGCATTCTCAGAAACTTCTTTGTGATGTGTGCATTCAACTCACAGAGTTGAACCGGCCTTTTGATAGAGCCGTTTGGAAACAGCCTTTTTGTAACATCTGCAAGTGGATATTTGGAGCGATTTGAGGCCTATGATGGAAAGGGAAATATCCTCACATAGAAACTAGACAGAAGCCTTCTCAGAAACTTCTGTGGGATGAGTGCATTCAACTCACAGACTTGAACCTTCCTTTTGACAGAGAAGTTTTGAAACCCTCTTGTAGAGGCATCTGAATGAGGATCTTGGGAGCGCTTCGAGGCCAATGCTGGGAAACGAAATATCATCACATAGAAACTAGACAGAAGGATTCTCAGAAACTTCTTTGTGTTGAGAGCGTTCCACTCACAGACTTGAACGTCGCTCTTGAGAGAACAGTTTTGAAACACTCCTTTTGTAGAATCTGCAAGTGTTTATTTGGAGCGCTTTGAGGCCTATGTTGGAAAAGGAAATATCTTCACATACAAACTAGACAGAAGCATTCTCAGAAACTTCTTTGCGGTGAGTGCATTCAACTCACTGACTTGAAGCTTCCTTAAGAAAGAGCAGTTTTGAAACACTCTTTTTGTAGAATCTGCAAGTGGATATGTGGAGCGCTTTGAGGCCTCTGCTGGAAAAGGAAATATCTTCACAGAAAAACTAGACAGAAGCATTCTCAGAAACGTCTTGGTCATGTGTGCATTGAACTCACAGAGTAGAACCTTCCTTTTCATAGAGAAGTTTGGAAACACTCTTTTAGTAGAATCTTCAGGTGGATGTGTGGAGTGCTTTGAGGCCTATGCTGGAAAAGGAAATGTCTTCACGTAGAAACGAGACAAAGGCATTCTCAGAAAGTTCCCTGTGCTTTGTGCATTCAACTCACAGAGTTCAGCCTTCTTTTTGATAGAGCAGTTTGGAAACACTCTTTGTGTGGAGTCTGCAAGTGGATAATTGGAGCGCTTTGAGGCCTACGCTGCAAAAGGAAATAGCATTGCATAAAAACTAGATGGAAGCATTCTCACAAACTTCTTTGTGGTGAGTGCATTCAACTCACAGAGTTGAACCTTCGTTTTGATAGACCAGTTTTGAAACACTGTTTTTGTAGTATTCGCAAGTGGATATTTGGAGCGCGTTGAGGCTGGAGTTGGAAAAGGAAATATCTTCACATACAAACTAGACGGAAGCATTCTCCGAAACTTCTTTGTCATGTGGGGATTGAACTCACAGTGTTGAACATTCCTTTTCGTAGAGCGGTTCTGCGTGACTCTTTTTGTGGAAACTGCAAGTGGATATTTGGTGCCATTGCGGCATCTAGTGGAAAGGAACATACATTACGATGAAAACTAGATTGAACTCTTCTCAGGAACTTCTTTGCGATGAGTGCCTTCTACTCACAGAGTCGAACCTTCCTTTCGAGAGAAGAGTTTTGAGACACTCTTTTGGTGGAATCTGCAAGGGGGTCACTAGGGCGCTTTGATGCCTATGCTGGAAAAGGAAATATCTTCACACGAAAACTAGACAGAAGCATTCTCAGAAACCTTTTCTGATGTGCGCGTTCAACTCACCGAGTTGAACCTTCCTTTTGATAGAGCAGTTTTGAAACCCTCTTTTTGTAGAATCTGCAAGTGGAGATTTGGAGTGCTTTGAGTCCTATCCTGGAAAAGGAAATAACTTCACTTAGAACCTAGACGGAAGCATTCTCAGAGACTTCCCTGTGCTTTCTGCATTCGACTCACAGAGTTGAACCTTCCTTTTGATAAAACAGCTTTGAAACGCTCTTTTTGTAGAATCTGCAAGTCGATACTTGGAACGCTTTGAGGCCTATGCTGGAAAAGGAAATATCTTCACATAAAAACTAGAGAGAAGCATTCTCAGAAACTTCTTTGTGATCTGCGCATTCAACTCACAGAGTTGAAGCTTCCCTTTGCTATAGCAGTTTTGAAACTCTCTTTGAGTAGAATCTTCAAGGGGATATTCGGTGTGCCGAGAGGCCAACACTGGAAAAGGAAATATCTTCCCTTAAAAACTGGACGGAAGCGTTCTCAGAAACTACCCTGAGCTTTATGCATTCAACTCACAGAGAGGGCTCTTCCTTTGGAGAGCGCACTTTGGAAACACTCTTTTTGCAGAATTTGCTAGGGGATGTTTGGAGCTTTTGGAGGCCTATGCTGGAAAAGGAAATATCTTCACATACCAACTAGACAGAAGCATTCTCACAAACTTCTTTGTGATGAGTGCCTTCAACTCACAGACTTGAACCTTCCTTTTGAAAGAGCAGTTTTGAAACACTCCTTTTGTAGAATCTGCAAGTGAATATTTGGAGCGTTTTGAGGCCTTTGCTGGGAAATGAAATATCTTCACCTAAAAACTAGACAGAAGCATTCTCAGAAACATCTTTGCGATGTGTGCATTCAACTCGCAGGGTTGAACCTTCCTTTTGATAGAGCAGTTTTGAAACGCACTTTGTGTAGAATCTGCAAGTGGATATTTGGAGCGCTTTGAGGCCTATGCTGGAAAAGGGAATATCTTCACATAAACACTAGACAGACGCATTCTCAGAAACTTCTTTGTGATGTGTGCATTCAACTCACAGAGTTGAACCGGCCTTTTGATAGAGCCGTTTGGAAACAGCCTTTTTGTAACATCTGCAAGTGGATATTTGGAGCGATTTGAGGCCTATGATGGAAAGGGAAATATCTTCACATAGAAACTAGACAGAAGCCTTCTCAGAAACTTCTGTGGGATGAGTGCATTCAACTCACAGACTTGAACCTTCCTTTTGACAGAGAAGTTTTGAAACCCTCTTGTAGAGGCATCTGAATGAGGATCTTGGGAGTGCTTCGAGGCCAATGCTGGGAAACGAAATATCATCACATAGAAACTAGACAGAAGGATTCTCAGAAACTTCTTTGTGTTGAGAGCGTTCCACTCACAGACTTGAACGTCGCTCTTGAGAGAACAGTTTTGAAACACTCCTTTTGTAGAATCTGCAAGTGTTTATTTGGAGCGCTTTGAGGCCTATGTTGGAAAAGGAAATATCTTCACATACAAACTAGACAGAAGCATTCTCAGAAACTTCTTTGCGGTGAGTGCATTCAACTCACTGACTTGAAGCTTCCTTAAGAAAGAGCAGTTTTGAAACACTCTTTTTGTAGAATCTGCAAGTGGATATGTGGAGCGCTTTGAGGCCTCTGCTGGAAAAGGAAATATCTTCACAGAAAAACTAGACAGAAGCATTCTCAGAAACGTCTTGGTCATGTGTGCATTGAACTCACAGAGTAGAACCTTCCTTTTCATAGAGAAGTTTGGAAACACTCTTTTAGTAGAATCTTCAGGTGGATGTATGGAGTGCTTTGAGGCCTATGCTGGAAAAGGAAATGTCTTCACGTAGAAAGGAGACAAAGGCATTCTCAGAAAGTTCCCTGTGCTTTGTGCATTCAACTCACAGAGTTCAGCCTTCTTTTTGATAGAGCAGTTTGGAAACACTCTTTGTGTGGAGTCTGCAAGTGGATAATTGGAGCGCTTTGAGGCCTACGCTGCAAAAGGAAATAGCATTGCATAAAAACTAGATGGAAGCATTCTCACAAACTTCTTTGTGGTGAGTGCATTCAACTCACAGAGTTGAACCTTCGTTTTGATAGACCAGTTTTGAAACACTGTTTTTGTAGTATTCGCAAGTGGATATTTGGAGCGCGTTGAGGCTGGAGTTGGAAAAGGAAATATCTTCACATACAAACTAGACGGAAGCATTCTCCGAAACTTCTTTGTCATGTGGGGATTGAACTCACAGTGTTGAACATTCCTTTTCGTAGAGCGGTTCTGCGTGACTCTTTTTGTGGAAATTGCAAGTAGATATTTGGTGCGATTGCGGCATCTAGTGGAAAGGAACATACATTACGATGAAAACTAGATTGAACTCTTCTCAGGAACTTCTTTTTTTTTTTTTTTTTTTTTTTTTTATGCTGTCTGTGTAACTCTTTTTTTTTTTTTTTTCTTTTATTGTAATTATTATTATTATTATTATTATTATTATACTTTAGGTTTTATGGTACATGTGCCCAATGTGCAGGTAAGTTACATATGTATACATGTGCCATGCTGGTGCACTGCACCCACCAACTCGTCATCTAGCATTAGGTATATCTCCCAATGTTATCCCTCCCCCCTCCCCCCAACCCACAACAGTCCCTGAAGTGTGATGTTCCCCTTCCTGTGTCCATGTGTTCTCATTGTTCAATTCCCACCTATGAGTGAGAATATGCGGTGTTTGGTTTTTTGTTCTTGCGAGAGTTTACTGAGAATGATGATTTCCAATTTCATCCATGTCCCTACAAAGGACGTGAACTCATCATTTCTTATGGCTGCATAGTATTCCATGGTGTAGATGTGCCACATTTTCTTAATCCAGTCTATCATTGTTGGACATTTGGGTTGGTTCCAAGTCTTTGCTATTGTGAATAATGCGGCAATAAACATACGTGTGCATGTGTCTTTATAGCAGCATGATTTATAGTCCTTTGGGTATATACCCAGTAATGGGATGGCTGGGTCGAATGGAATTTCTAGTTCTAGATCCCTGAGGAATCGCCACACTGACTTCCACAAGGGTTGAACTAGTTTACAGCCCCACCAACAGTGTAAAAGTGTTCCTATGTCTCCACATCCTCTCCAGCACCTGTTGTTTCCTGACTTTTTAATGATCGCCATTCTAACAGGTGTGAGATGGTATCTCATTGTGGTTTTGATTTGCATTTCTCTGATGGCCAGTGATGGTGAGCATTTTTTCATGTGTCTTTTGGCTGCATAAATGTCTTCTTTTGAGAAGTGTCTGTTCATGTCCTTCGCCCACTTTTTGATGGGGTTGTTTGTTTTTTTCTTGTAAATTTGTTGGAGTTCATTGTAGATTCTGGATATTAGCCCTTTGTCAGATGAGTAGGTTGCGAAAATTTTCTCCCATTTTGTAGGTTGCCTGTTCACTCTGATGGTAGTTTCCTTTGCTGTGCAGAAGCTCTTTAGTTTAATTAGATCCCATTTGTCAATTTTGGCTTTTGTTGCCATTGCTTTTGGTGTTGTAGACATGAAGTCCTTGCCCATGCCAATGTCCTGAATGGTATTGCCTAGGTTTTCTTCTAGGGTTTTTATGGTTTTAGGTCTAACATTTAAGTCTTTAATCCATCTTGAATTGATTTTTGTATAAGGTGTAAGGAAGGGATCCAGTTTCAGCTTTCTACATATAGCTAGCCAGTTTTCCCAGCACCATTTATTAAATAGGGAATCCTTTCCCCATTTCTTGTTTTTCTCAGGTTTGTCAAAGATCAGATGGTTGTAGATATGTGGCATTATTTCTGATGGCTCTGTTCTGTTCCATTGATCTATATCTCTGTTTTGGTACCAGTACCATGCTGTTTTGGTTACTGTAGCCTTGTAGTATAGTTTGAAGACAGGTAGCGTGATGCGTCCAGCTTTGTTCTTTAGTAGAAGGCACTCACTCAGGAACTTCTTTGCGATGAGTGCCTTCTACTCACAGAGTCGAACCTTCCTTTCGAGAGAAGAGTTTTGAGACACTCTTTTGGTGGAATCTGCAAGGGGGTCACTAGGTCGCTTTGATTCCTATGCTGGAAAAGGAAATATCTTCACACGAAAACTAGACAGAAGCATTCTCAGAAACCTTTTCTGATGTGCGCGTTCAACTCACCGAGTTGAACCTTCCTTTTGATAGAGCAGTTTTGAAACCCTCTTTTTGTAGAATCTGCAAGTGGAGATTTGGAGTGCTTTGAGTCCTATCCTGGAAAAGGAAATAACTTCACTTAGAACCTAGACGGAAGCATTCTCAGAGACTTCCCTGTGCTTTCTGCATTCGACTCACAGAGTTGAACCTTCCTTTTGATAAAACAGCTTTGAAACGCTCTTTTTGTAGAATCTGCAAGTCGATACTTGGAACGCTTTGAGGCCTATGCTGGAAAAGGAAATATCTTCACATAAAAACTAGAGAGAAGCATTCTCAGAAACTTCTTTGTGATCTGCGCATTCAACTCACAGAGTTGAAGCTTCCCTTTGCTATAGCAGTTTTGAAACTCTCTTTGAGTAGAATCTTCAAGGGGATATTCGGTGTGCCGAGAGGCCAACACTGGAAAAGGAAATATCTTCCCTTAAAAACTGGACGGAAGCGTTCTCAGAAACTACCCTGAGCTTTATGCATTCAACTCACAGAGAGTGCTCTTCCTTTGGAGAGCGCACTTTGGAAACACTCTTTTTGCAGAATTTGCTAGGGGATGTTTGGAGCTTTTGGAGGCCTATGCTGGAAAAGGAAATATCTTCACATACCAACTAGACAGAAGCATTCTCACAAACTTCTTTGTGATGAGTGCCTTCAACTCACAGACTTGAACCTTCCTTTTGAAAGAGCAGTTTTGAAACACTCCTTTTGTAGAATCTGCAAGTGGATATTTGGAGCGTTTTGAGGCCTTTGCTGGGAAATGAAATATCTTCACCTAAAAACTAGACAGAAGCATTCTCAGAAACATCTTTGCGATGTGTGCATTCAACTCGCAGGGTTGAACCTTCCTTTTGATAGAGCAGTTTTGAAACGCACTTTGTGTAGAATCTGCAAGTGGATATTTGGAGCGCTTTGAGGCCTATGCTGGAAAAGGGAATATCTTCACATAAACACTAGACAGACGCATTCTCAGAAACTTCTTTGTGATGTGTGCATTCAACTCACAGAGTTGAACCGGCCTTTTGATAGAGCCGTTTGGAAACAGCCTTTTTGTAACATCTGCAAGTGGATATTTGGAGCGATTTGAGGCCTATGATGGAAAGGGAAATATCTTCACATAGAAACTAGACAGAAGCCTTCTCAGAAACTTCTGTGGGATGAGTGCATTCAACTCACAGACTTGAACCTTCCTTTTGACAGAGAAGTTTTGAAACCCTCTTGTAGAGGCATCTGAATGAGGATCTTGGGAGCGCTTCGAGGCCAATGCTGGGAAACGAAATATCATCACATAGAAACTAGACAGAAGGATTCTCAGAAACTTCTTTGTGTTGAGGGCGTTCCACTCACAGACTTGAACGTCGCTCTTGAGAGAACAGTTTTGAAACACTCCTTTTGTAGAATCTGCAAGTGTTTATTTGGAGCGCTTTGAGGCCTATGTTGGAAAAGGAAATATCTTCACATACAAACTAGACAGAAGCATTCTCAGAAACTTCTTTGCGGTGAGTGCATTCAACTCACTGACTTGAAGCTTCCTTTGGAAAGAGCAGTTTTGAAACACTCTTTTTGTAGAATCTGCAAGTGGATATGTGGAGCGCTTTGAGGCCTCTGCTGGAAAAGGAAATATCTTCACAGAAAAACTAGACAGAAGCATTCTCAGAAACGTCTTGGTCATGTGTGCATTGAACTCACAGAGTAGAACCTTCCTTTTCATAGAGAAGTTTGGAAACACTCTTTTAGTAGAATCTTCAGGTGGATGTATGGAGTGCTTTGAGGCCTATGCTGGAAAAGGAAATGTCTTCACGTAGAAAGGAGACAAAGGCATTCTCAGAAAGTTCCCTGTGCTTTGTGCATTCAACTCACAGAGTTCAGCCTTCTTTTTGATAGAGCAGTTTGGAAACACTCTTTGTGTGGAGTCTGCAAGTGGATAATTGGAGCGCTTTGAGGCCTACGCTGCAAAAGGAAATAGCATTGCATAAAAACTAGATGGAAGCATTCTCACAAACTTCTTTGTGGTGAGTGCATTCAACTCACAGAGTTGAACCTTCGTTTTGATAGACCAGTTTTGAAACACTGTTTTTGTAGTATTCGCAAGTGGATATTTGGAGCGCGTTGAGGCTGGAGTTGGAAAAGGAAATATCTTCACATACAAACTAGACGGAAGCATTCTCCGAAACTTCTTTGTCATGTGGGGATTGAACTCACAGTGTTGAACATTCCTTTTCGTAGAGCGGTTCTGCGTGACTCTTTTTGTGGAAACTGCAAGTGGATATTTGGTGCGATTGCGGCATCTAGTGGAAAGGAACATACATTACGATGAAAACTAGATTGAACTCTTCTCAGGAACTTCTTTGCGATGAGTGCCTTCTACTCACAGAGTCGAACCTTCCTTTCGAGAGAAGAGTTTTGAGACACTCTTTTGGTGGAATCTGCAAGGGGGTCACTAGGGCGCTTTGATGCCTATGCTGGAAAAGGAAATATCTTCACACGAAAACTAGACAGAAGCATTCTCAGAAACCTTTTCTGATGTGCGCGTTCAACTCACCGAGTTGAACCTTCCTTTTGATAGAGCAGTTTTGAAACCCTCTTTTTGTAGAATCTGCAAGTGGAGATTTGGAGTGCTTTGAGTCCTATCCTGGAAAAGGAAATAACTTCACTTAGAACCTAGACGGAAGCATTCTCAGAGACTTCCCTGTGCTTTCTGCATTCGACTCACAGAGTTGAACCTTCCTTTTGATAAAACAGCTTTGAAACGCTCTTTTTGTAGAATCTGCAAGTCGATACTTGGAACGCTTTGAGGCCTATGCTGGAAAAGGAAATATCTTCACATAAAAACTAGAGAGAAGCATTCTCAGAAACTTCTTTGTGATCTGCGCATTCAACTCACAGAGTTGAAGCTTCCCTTTGCTATAGCAGTTTTGAAACTCTCTTTGAGTAGAATCTTCAAGGGGATATTCGGTGTGCCGAGAGGCCAACACTGGAAAAGGAAATATCTTCCCTTAAAAACTGGACGGAAGCGTTCTCAGAAACTACCCTGAGCTTTATGCATTCAACTCACAGAGAGGGCTCTTCCTTTGGAGAGCGCACTTTGGAAACACTCTTTTTGCAGAATTTGCTAGGGGATGTTTGGAGCTTTTGGAGGCCTATGCTGGAAAAGGAAATATCTTCACATACCAACTAGACAGAAGCATTCTCACAAACTTCTTTGTGATGAGTGCCTTCAACTCACAGACTTGAACCTTCCTTTTGAAAGAGCAGTTTTGAAACACTCCTTTTGTAGAATCTGCAAGTGGATATTTGGAGCGTTTTGAGGCCTTTGCTGGGAAATGAAATATCTTCACCTAAAAACTAGACAGAAGCATTCTCAGAAACATCTTTGCGATGTGTGCATTCAACTCGCAGGGTTGAACCTTCCTTTTGATAGAGCAGTTTTGAAACGCACTTTGTGTAGAATCTGCAAGTGGATATTTGGAGCGCTTTGAGGCCTATGCTGGAAAAGGGAATATCTTCACATAAACACTAGACAGACGCATTCTCAGAAACTTCTTTGTGATGTGTGCATTCAACTCACAGAGTTGAACCGGCCTTTTGATAGAGCCGTTTGGAAACAGCCTTTTTGTAACATCTGCAAGTGGATATTTGGAGCGATTTGAGGCCTATGATGGAAAGGGAAATATCTTCACATAGAAACTAGACAGAAGCCTTCTCAGAAACTTCTGTGGGATGAGTGCATTCAACTCACAGACTTGAACCTTCCTTTTGACAGAGAAGTTTTGAAACCCTCTTGTAGAGGCATCTGAATGAGGATCTTGGGAGCGCTTCGAGGCCAATGCTGGGAAACGAAATATCATCACATAGAAACTAGACAGAAGGATTCTCAGAAACTTCTTTGTGTTGAGGGCGTTCCACTCACAGACTTGAACGTCGCTCTTGAGAGAACAGTTTTGAAACACTCCTTTTGTAGAATCTGCAAGTGTTTATTTGGAGCGCTTTGAGGCCTATGTTGGAAAAGGAAATATCTTCACATACAAACTAGACAGAAGCATTCTCAGAAACTTCTTTGCGGTGAGTGCATTCAACTCACTGACTTGAAGCTTCCTTTGGAAAGAGCAGTTTTGAAACACTCTTTTTGTAGAATCTGCAAGTGGATATGTGGAGCGCTTTGAGGCCTCTGCTGGAAAAGGAAATATCTTCACAGAAAAACTAGACAGAAGCATTCTCAGAAACGTCTTGGTCATGTGTGCATTGAACTCACAGAGTAGAACCTTCCTTTTCATAGAGAAGTTTGGAAACACTCTTTTAGTAGAATCTTCAGGTGGATGTATGGAGTGCTTTGAGGCCTATGCTGGAAAAGGAAATGTCTTCACGTAGAAAGGAGACAAAGGCATTCTCAGAAAGTTCCCTGTGCTTTGTGCATTCAACTCACAGAGTTCAGCCTTCTTTTTGATAGAGCAGTTTGGAAACACTCTTTGTGTGGAGTCTGCAAGTGGATAATTGGAGCGCTTTGAGGCCTACGCTGCAAAAGGAAATAGCATTGCATAAAAACTAGATGGAAGCATTCTCACAAACTTCTTTGTGGTGAGTGCATTCAACTCACAGAGTTGAACCTTCGTTTTGATAGACCAGTTTTGAAACACTGTTTTTGTAGTATTCGCAAGTGGATATTTGGAGCGCGTTGAGGCTGGAGTTGGAAAAGGAAATATCTTCACATACAAACTAGACGGAAGCATTCTCCGAAACTTCTTTGTCATGTGGGGATTGAACTCACAGTGTTGAACATTCCTTTTCGTAGAGCGGTTCTGCGTGACTCTTTTTGTGGAAACTGCAAGTGGATATTTGGTGCGATTGCGGCATCTAGTGGAAAGGAACATACATTACGATGAAAACTAGATTGAACTCTTCTCAGGAACTTCTTTGCGATGAGTGCCTTCTACTCACAGAGTCGAACCTTCCTTTCGAGAGAAGAGTTTTGAGACACTCTTTTGGTGGAATCTGCAAGGGGGTCACTAGGGCGCTTTGATGCCTATGCTGGAAAAGGAAATATCTTCACACGAAAACTAGACAGAAGCATTCTCAGAAACCTTTTCTGATGTGCGCGTTCAACTCACCGAGTTGAACCTTCCTTTTGATAGAGCAGTTTTGAAACCCTCCTTTTGTAGAATCTGCAAGTGGAGATTTGGAGTGCTTTGAGTCCTATCCTGGAAAAGGAAATAACTTCACTTGGAACCTAGACGGAAGCATTCTCAGAGACTTCCCTGTGCTTTCTGCATTCGACTCACAGAGTTAAACCTTCCTTTTGATAAAACAGCTTTGAAACGCTCTTTTTGTAGAATCTGCAAGTCGATACTTGGAACGCTTTGAGGCCTATGCTGGAAAAGGAAATATCTTCACATAAAAACTAGAGAGAAGCATTCTCAGAAACTTCTTTGTGATCTGCGCATTCAACTCACAGAGTTGAAGCTTCCCTTTGCTATAGCAGTTTTGAAACTCTCTTTGAGTAGAATCTTCAAGGGGATATTCGGTGTGCCGAGAGGCCAACACTGGAAAAGGAAATATCTTCCCTTAAAAACTGGACGGAAGCGTTCTCAGAAACTACCCTGAGCTTTATGCATTCAACTCACAGAGAGGGCTCTTCCTTTGGAGAGCGCACTTTGGAAACACTCTTTTTGCGGAATTTTCTAGGGGATGTTTGGAGCTTTTGGAAGCCTATGCTGGAAAAGGAAATATCTTCACATACCAACTAGACAGAAGCATTCTCACAATCTTCTTTGTGATGAGTGCCTTCAACTCACAGACTTGAACCTTCCTTTTGAAAGAGCAGTTTTGAAACACTCCTTTTGTAGAATCTGCAAGTGGATATTTGGAGCGTTTTGAGGCCTTTGCTGGGAAATGAAATATCTTCACCTAAAAACTAGACAGAAGCATTCTCAGAAACATCTTTGCGATGTGTGCATTCAACTCACAGGGTTGAACCTTCCTTTTGATAGAGCAGTTTTGAAACGCACTTTGTGTAGAATCTGCAAGTGGATATTTGGAGCGCTTTGAGGCCTACGCTGGAAAAGGGAATATCTTCACATAAACACTACACAGAAGCATTCTCAGAAACTTCTTTGTGATGTGTGCATTCAACTCACAGAGCTGAACCAGCCTTTTGATAGAGCCGTTTGGAAACAGCCTTTTTGTAACATCTGCAAGTGGATATTTGGAGCGATTTGGGGCCTATGATGGAAAGGGAAATATCTTCACATAGAAACTAGACAGAAGCCTTCTCAGAAACTTCTGTGTGATGAGTGCATTCAACTCACAGACTTGAACCTTCCTTTTGATAGAGAAGTTTTGAAACACTCTTTTAGAGGCATGTGAATGAGGATCTTGGGAGCGCTTCGAGGCCAATGCTGGGAAACGAAATATCATCACATAGAAACTAGACAGATGGATTCTCAGAAACTTCTTTGTGATGAGTGCGTTCCACTCACAGACTTGAACGTCCCTCTTGAGAGAACAGTTTTGAAACACTCCTTTTGTAGAATCTGCAAGTGTTTATTTGGAGCGCTTTGAGGCCTATGTTGGAAAAGGAAATATCTTCACATATAAACTAGACAGAAGCATTCTCAGAAACTTCTTTGCGATGAGTGCATTCAACGCACAGACTTGAAGCTTCCTTTGGAAAGAGCAGTTTTGAAACACTCTTTTTGTAGAATCTGCAAGGGGATATGTGGAGCGCTTTGAGGCCTCTGCTGGAAAAGGAAATATCTTCACAGAAAAACTAGACAGAAGCATTCTCAGAAACGTCTTGGTCATGTGTGCATTGAACTCACAGAGTAGAACCTTCCTTTTCATAGAGAAGTTTGGAAACACTCTTTTAGTAGAATCTTCAGGTGGATGTGTGGAGTGCTTTGAGGCCTATGCTGGAAAAGGAAATGTCTTCACGTAGAAACGAGACAAAGGCATTCTCAGAAAGTTCCCTGTGCTTTGTGCATTCAACTCACAGAGTTCAGCCTTCTTTTTGATAGAGCAGTTTGGAAACACTCTTTGTGTGGAGTCTGCAAGTGGATAATTGGAGCGCTTTGAGGCCTACGCTGCAAAAGGAAATAGCATTGCATAAAAACTAGATGGAAGCATTCTCACAAACTTCTTTGTGGTGAGTGCATTCAACTCACAGAGTTGAACCTTCGTTTTGATAGACCAGTTTTGAAACACTGTTTTTGTAGTATTCGCAAGTGGATATTTGGAGCGCGTTGAGGCTGGAGTTGGAAAAGGAAATATCTTCACATACAAACTAGACGGAAGCATTCTCCGAAACTTCTTTGTCATGTGGGGATTGAACTCACAGTGTTGAACATTCCTTTTCGTAGAGCGGTTCTGCGTGACTCTTTTTGTGGAAACTGCAAGTGGATATTTGGTGCGATTGCGGCATCTAGTGGAAAGGAACATACATTACGATGAAAACTAGATTGAACTCTTCTCAGGAACTTCTTTGCGATGAGTGCCTTCTACTCACAGAGTCGAACCTTCCTTTCGAGAGAAGAGTTTTGAGACACTCTTTTGGTGGAATCTGCAAGGGGGTCACTAGGGCGCTTTGATGCCTATGCTGGAAAAGGAAATATCTTCACACGAAAACTAGACAGAAGCATTCTCAGAAACCTTTTCTGATGTGCGCGTTCAACTCACCGAGTTGAACCTTCCTTTTGATAGAGCAGTTTTGAAACCCTCTTTTTGTAGAATCTGCAAGTGGAGATTTGGAGTGCTTTGAGTCCTATCCTGGAAAAGGAAATAACTTCACTTAGAACCTAGACGGAAGCATTCTCAGAGACTTCCCTGTGCTTTCTGCATTCGACTCACAGAGTTGAACCTTCCTTTTGATAAAACAGCTTTGAAACGCTCTTTTTGTAGAATCTGCAAGTCGATACTTGGAACGCTTTGAGGCCTATGCTGGAAAAGGAAATATCTTCACATAAAAACTAGAGAGAAGCATTCTCAGAAACTTCTTTGTGATCTGCGCATTCAACTCACAGAGTTGAAGCTTCCCTTTGCTATAGCAGTTTTGAAACTCTCTTTGAGTAGAATCTTCAAGGGGATATTCGGTGTGCCGAGAGGCCAACACTGGAAAAGGAAATATCTTCCCTTAAAAACTGGACGGAAGCGTTCTCAGAAACTACCCTGAGCTTTATGCATTCAACTCACAGAGAGGGCTCTTCCTTTGGAGAGCGCACTTTGGAAACACTCTTTTTGCAGAATTTGCTAGGGGATGTTTGGAGCTTTTGGAGGCCTATGCTGGAAAAGGAAATATCTTCACATACCAACTAGACAGAAGCATTCTCACAAACTTCTTTGTGATGAGTGCCTTCAACTCACAGACTTGAACCTTCCTTTTGAAAGAGCAGTTTTGAAACACTCCTTTTGTAGAATCTGCAAGTGGATATTTGGAGCGTTTTGAGGCCTTTGCTGGGAAATGAAATATCTTCACCTAAAAACTAGACAGAAGCATTCTCAGAAACATCTTTGCGATGTGTGCATTCAACTCGCAGGGTTGAACCTTCCTTTTGATAGAGCAGTTTTGAAACGCACTTTGTGTAGAATCTGCAAGTGGATATTTGGAGCGCTTTGAGGCCTATGCTGGAAAAGGGAATATCTTCACATAAACACTAGACAGACGCATTCTCAGAAACTTCTTTGTGATGTGTGCATTCAACTCACAGAGTTGAACCGGCCTTTTGATAGAGCCGTTTGGAAACAGCCTTTTTGTAACATCTGCAAGTGGATATTTGGAGCGATTTGGGGCCTATGATGGAAAGGGAAATATCTTCACATAGAAACTAGACAGAAGCCTTCTCAGAAACTTCTGTGGGATGAGTGCATTCAACTCACAGACTTGAACCTTCCTTTTGACAGAGAAGTTTTGAAACCCTCTTGTAGAGGCATCTGAATGAGGATCTTGGGAGCGCTTCGAGGCCAATGCTGGGAAACGAAATATCATCACATAGAAACTAGACAGAAGGATTCTCAGAAACTTCTTTGTGTTGAGAGCGTTCCACTCACAGACTTGAACGTCGCTCTTGAGAGAACAGTTTTGAAACACTCCTTTTGTAGAATCTGCAAGTGTTTATTTGGAGCGCTTTGAGGCCTATGTTGGAAAAGGAAATATCTTCACATACAAACTAGACAGAAGCATTCTCAGAAACTTCTTTGCGGTGAGTGCATTCAACTCACTGACTTGAAGCTTCCTTAAGAAAGAGCAGTTTTGAAACACTCTTTTTGTAGAATCTGCAAGTGGATATGTGGAGCGCTTTGAGGCCTCTGCTGGAAAAGGAAATATCTTCACAGAAAAACTAGACAGAAGCATTCTCAGAAACGTCTTGGTCATGTGTGCATTGAACTCACAGAGTAGAACCTTCCTTTTCATAGAGAAGTTTGGAAACACTCTTTTAGTAGAATCTTCAGGTGGATGTATGGAGTGCTTTGAGGCCTATGCTGGAAAAGGAAATGTCTTCACGTAGAAAGGAGACAAAGGCATTCTCAGAAAGTTCCCTGTGCTTTGTGCATTCAACTCACAGAGTTCAGCCTTCTTTTTGATAGAGCAGTTTGGAAACACTCTTTGTGTGGAGTCTGCAAGTGGATAATTGGAGCGCTTTGAGGCCTACGCTGCAAAAGGAAATAGCATTGCATAAAAACTAGATGGAAGCATTCTCACAAACTTCTTTGTGGTGAGTGCATTCAACTCACAGAGTTGAACCTTCGTTTTGATAGACCAGTTTTGAAACACTGTTTTTGTAGTATTCGCAAGTGGATATTTGGAGCGCGTTGAGGCTGGAGTTGGAAAAGGAAATATCTTCACATACAAACTAGACGGAAGCATTCTCCGAAACTTCTTTGTCATGTGGGGATTGAACTCACAGTGTTGAACATTCCTTTTCGTAGAGCGGTTCTGCGTGACTCTTTTTGTGGAAACTGCAAGTAGATATTTGGTGCGATTGCGGCATCTAGTGGAAAGGAACATACATTACGATGAAAACTAGATTGAACTCTTCTCAGGAACTTCTTTTTTTTTTTTTTTTTTTTTTTTTATGCTGTCTGTGTAACTCTTTTTTTTTTTTTTTCTTTTATTGTAATTATTATTATTATTATTATTATTATTATACTTTAGGTTTTATGGTACATGTGCCCAATGTGCAGGTAAGTTACATATGTATACATGTGCCATGCTGGTGCACTGCACCCACCAACTCGTCATCTAGCATTAGGTATATCTCCCAATGTTATCCCTCCCCCCTCCCCCCAACCCACAACAGTCCCTGAAGTGTGATGTTCCCCTTCCTGTGTCCATGTGTTCTCATTGTTCAATTCCCACCTATGAGTGAGAATATGCGGTGTTTGGTTTTTTGTTCTTGCGAGAGTTTACTGAGAATGATGATTTCCAATTTCATCCATGTCCCTACAAAGGACGTGAACTCATCATTTCTTATGGCTGCATAGTATTCCATGGTGTAGATGTGCCACATTTTCTTAATCCAGTCTATCATTGTTGGACATTTGGGTTGGTTCCAAGTCTTTGCTATTGTGAATAATGCGGCAATAAACATACGTGTGCATGTGTCTTTATAGCAGCATGATTTATAGTCCTTTGGGTATATACCCAGTAATGGGATGGCTGGGTCGAATGGAATTTCTAGTTCTAGATCCCTGAGGAATCGCCACACTGACTTCCACAAGGGTTGAACTAGTTTACAGCCCCACCAACAGTGTAAAAGTGTTCCTATGTCTCCACATCCTCTCCAGCACCTGTTGTTTCCTGACTTTTTAATGATCGCCATTCTAACAGGTGTGAGATGGTATCTCATTGTGGTTTTGATTTGCATTTCTCTGATGGCCAGTGATGGTGAGCATTTTTTCATGTGTCTTTTGGCTGCATAAATGTCTTCTTTTGAGAAGTGTCTGTTCATGTCCTTCGCCCACTTTTTGATGGGGTTGTTTGTTTTTTTCTTGTAAATTTGTTGGAGTTCATTGTAGATTCTGGATATTAGCCCTTTGTCAGATGAGTAGGTTGCGAAAATTTTCTCCATTTTGTAGGTTGCCTGTTCACTCTGATGGTAGTTTCCTTTGCTGTGCAGAAGCTCTTTAGTTTAATTAGATCCCATTTGTCAATTTTGGCTTTTGTTGCCATTGCTTTTGGTGTTGTAGACATGAAGTCCTTGCCCATGCCAATGTCCTGAATGGTATTGCCTAGGTTTTCTTCTAGGGTTTTTATGGTTTTAGGTCTAACATTTAAGTCTTTAATCCATCTTGAATTGATTTTTGTATAAGGTGTAAGGAAGGGATCCAGTTTCAGCTTTCTACATATAGCTAGCCAGTTTTCCCAGCACCATTTATTAAATAGGGAATCCTTTCCCCATTTCTTGTTTTTCTCAGGTTTGTCAAAGATCAGATGGTTGTAGATATGTGGCATTATTTCTGATGGCTCTGTTCTGTTCCATTGATCTATATCTCTGTTTTGGTACCAGTACCATGCTGTTTTGGTTACTGTAGCCTTGTAGTATAGTTTGAAGACAGGTAGCGTGATGCGTCCAGCTTTGTTCTTTAGTAGAAGGCACTCACTCAGGAACTTCTTTGCGATGAGTGCCTTCTACTCACAGAGTCGAACCTTCCTTTCGAGAGAAGAGTTTTGAGACACTCTTTTGGTGGAATCTGCAAGGGGGTCACTAGGTCGCTTTGATTCCTATGCTGGAAAAGGAAATATCTTCACACGAAAACTAGACAGAAGCATTCTCAGAAACCTTTTCTGATGTGCGCGTTCAACTCACCGAGTTGAACCTTCCTTTTGATAGAGCAGTTTTGAAACCCTCTTTTTGTAGAATCTGCAAGTGGAGATTTGGAGTGCTTTGAGTCCTATCCTGGAAAAGGAAATAACTTCACTTAGAACCTAGACGGAAGCATTCTCAGAGACTTCCCTGTGCTTTCTGCATTCGACTCACAGAGTTGAACCTTCCTTTTGATAAAACAGCTTTGAAACGCTCTTTTTGTAGAATCTGCAAGTCAATACTTGGAACGCTTTGAGGCCTATGCTGGAAAAGGAAATATCTTCACATAAAAACTAGAGAGAAGCATTCTCAGAAACTTCTTTGTGATCTGCGCATTCAACTCACAGAGTTGAAGCTTCCCTTTGCTATAGCAGTTTTGAAACTCTCTTTGAGTAGAATCTTCAAGGGGATATTCGGTGTGCCGAGAGGCCAACACTGGAAAAGGAAATATCTTCCCTTAAAAACTGGACGGAAGCGTTCTCAGAAACTACCCTGAGCTTTATGCATTCAACTCACAGAGAGTGCTCTTCCTTTGGAGAGCGCACTTTGGAAACACTCTTTTTGCAGAATTTGCTAGGGGATGTTTGGAGCTTTTGGAGGCCTATGCTGGAAAAGGAAATATCTTCACATACCAACTAGACAGAAGCATTCTCACAAACTTCTTTGTGATGAGTGCCTTCAACTCACAGACTTGAACCTTCCTTTTGAAAGAGCAGTTTTGAAACACTCCTTTTGTAGAATCTGCAAGTGGATATTTGGAGCGTTTTGAGGCCTTTGCTGGGAAATGAAATATCTTCACCTAAAAACTAGACAGAAGCATTCTCAGAAACATCTTTGCGATGTGTGCATTCAACTCGCAGGGTTGAACCTTCCTTTTGATAGAGCAGTTTTGAAACGCACTTTGTGTAGAATCTGCAAGTGGATATTTGGAGCGCTTTGAGGCCTATGCTGGAAAAGGGAATATCTTCACATAAACACTAGACAGACGCATTCTCAGAAACTTCTTTGTGATGTGTGCATTCAACTCACAGAGTTGAACCGGCCTTTTGATAGAGCCGTTTGGAAACAGCCTTTTTGTAACATCTGCAAGTGGATATTTGGAGCGATTTGAGGCCTATGATGGAAAGGGAAATATCTTCACATAGAAACTAGACAGAAGCCTTCTCAGAAACTTCTGTGGGATGAGTGCATTCAACTCACAGACTTGAACCTTCCTTTTGACAGAGAAGTTTTGAAACCCTCTTGTAGAGGCATCTGAATGAGGATCTTGGGAGCGCTTCGAGGCCAATGCTGGGAAACGAAATATCATCACATAGAAACTAGACAGAAGGATTCTCAGAAACTTCTTTGTGTTGAGGGCGTTCCACTCACAGACTTGAACGTCGCTCTTGAGAGAACAGTTTTGAAACACTCCTTTTGTAGAATCTGCAAGTGTTTATTTGGAGCGCTTTGAGGCCTATGTTGGAAAAGGAAATATCTTCACATACAAACTAGACAGAAGCATTCTCAGAAACTTCTTTGCGGTGAGTGCATTCAACTCACTGACTTGAAGCTTCCTTTGGAAAGAGCAGTTTTGAAACACTCTTTTTGTAGAATCTGCAAGTGGATATGTGGAGCGCTTTGAGGCCTCTGCTGGAAAAGGAAATATCTTCACAGAAAAACTAGACAGAAGCATTCTCAGAAACGTCTTGGTCATGTGTGCATTGAACTCACAGAGTAGAACCTTCCTTTTCATAGAGAAGTTTGGAAACACTCTTTTAGTAGAATCTTCAGGTGGATGTATGGAGTGCTTTGAGGCCTATGCTGGAAAAGGAAATGTCTTCACGTAGAAAGGAGACAAAGGCATTCTCAGAAAGTTCCCTGTGCTTTGTGCATTCAACTCACAGAGTTCAGCCTTCTTTTTGATAGAGCAGTTTGGAAACACTCTTTGTGTGGAGTCTGCAAGTGGATAATTGGAGCGCTTTGAGGCCTACGCTGCAAAAGGAAATAGCATTGCATAAAAACTAGATGGAAGCATTCTCACAAACTTCTTTGTGGTGAGTGCATTCAACTCACAGAGTTGAACCTTCGTTTTGATAGACCAGTTTTGAAACACTGTTTTTGTAGTATTCGCAAGTGGATATTTGGAGCGCGTTGAGGCTGGAGTTGGAAAAGGAAATATCTTCACATACAAACTAGACGGAAGCATTCTCCGAAACTTCTTTGTCATGTGGGGATTGAACTCACAGTGTTGAACATTCCTTTTCGTAGAGCGGTTCTGCGTGACTCTTTTTGTGGAAACTGCAAGTGGATATTTGGTGCGATTGCGGCATCTAGTGGAAAGGAACATACATTACGATGAAAACTAGATTGAACTCTTCTCAGGAACTTCTTTGCGATGAGTGCCTTCTACTCACAGAGTCGAACCTTCCTTTCGAGAGAAGAGTTTTGAGACACTCTTTTGGTGGAATCTGCAAGGGGGTCACTAGGGCGCTTTGATGCCTATGCTGGAAAAGGAAATATCTTCACACGAAAACTAGACAGAAGCATTCTCAGAAACCTTTTCTGATGTGCGCGTTCAACTCACCGAGTTGAACCTTCCTTTTGATAGAGCAGTTTTGAAACCCTCTTTTTGTAGAATCTGCAAGTGGAGATTTGGAGTGCTTTGAGTCCTATCCTGGAAAAGGAAATAACTTCACTTAGAACCTAGACGGAAGCATTCTCAGAGACTTCCCTGTGCTTTCTGCATTCGACTCACAGAGTTGAACCTTCCTTTTGATAAAACAGCTTTGAAACGCTCTTTTTGTAGAATCTGCAAGTCGATACTTGGAACGCTTTGAGGCCTATGCTGGAAAAGGAAATATCTTCACATAAAAACTAGAGAGAAGCATTCTCAGAAACTTCTTTGTGATCTGCGCATTCAACTCACAGAGTTGAAGCTTCCCTTTGCTATAGCAGTTTTGAAACTCTCTTTGAGTAGAATCTTCAAGGGGATATTCGGTGTGCCGAGAGGCCAACACTGGAAAAGGAAATATCTTCCCTTAAAAACTGGACGGAAGCGTTCTCAGAAACTACCCTGAGCTTTATGCATTCAACTCACAGAGAGGGCTCTTCCTTTGGAGAGCGCACTTTGGAAACACTCTTTTTGCAGAATTTGCTAGGGGATGTTTGGAGCTTTTGGAGGCCTATGCTGGAAAAGGAAATATCTTCACATACCAACTAGACAGAAGCATTCTCACAAACTTCTTTGTGATGAGTGCCTTCAACTCACAGACTTGAACCTTCCTTTTGAAAGAGCAGTTTTGAAACACTCCTTTTGTAGAATCTGCAAGTGGATATTTGGAGCGTTTTGAGGCCTTTGCTGGGAAATGAAATATCTTCACCTAAAAACTAGACAGAAGCATTCTCAGAAACATCTTTGCGATGTGTGCATTCAACTCGCAGGGTTGAACCTTCCTTTTGATAGAGCAGTTTTGAAACGCACTTTGTGTAGAATCTGCAAGTGGATATTTGGAGCGCTTTGAGGCCTATGCTGGAAAAGGGAATATCTTCACATAAACACTAGACAGACGCATTCTCAGAAACTTCTTTGTGATGTGTGCATTCAACTCACAGAGTTGAACCGGCCTTTTGATAGAGCCGTTTGGAAACAGCCTTTTTGTAACATCTGCAAGTGGATATTTGGAGCGATTTGAGGCCTATGATGGAAAGGGAAATATCTTCACATAGAAACTAGACAGAAGCCTTCTCAGAAACTTCTGTGGGATGAGTGCATTCAACTCACAGACTTGAACCTTCCTTTTGACAGAGAAGTTTTGAAACCCTCTTGTAGAGGCATCTGAATGAGGATCTTGGGAGCGCTTCGAGGCCAATGCTGGGAAACGAAATATCATCACATAGAAACTAGACAGAAGGATTCTCAGAAACTTCTTTGTGTTGAGGGCGTTCCACTCACAGACTTGAACGTCGCTCTTGAGAGAACAGTTTTGAAACACTCCTTTTGTAGAATCTGCAAGTGTTTATTTGGAGCGCTTTGAGGCCTATGTTGGAAAAGGAAATATCTTCACATACAAACTAGACAGAAGCATTCTCAGAAACTTCTTTGCGGTGAGTGCATTCAACTCACTGACTTGAAGCTTCCTTTGGAAAGAGCAGTTTTGAAACACTCTTTTTGTAGAATCTGCAAGTGGATATGTGGAGCGCTTTGAGGCCTCTGCTGGAAAAGGAAATATCTTCACAGAAAAACTAGACAGAAGCATTCTCAGAAACGTCTTGGTCATGTGTGCATTGAACTCACAGAGTAGAACCTTCCTTTTCATAGAGAAGTTTGGAAACACTCTTTTAGTAGAATCTTCAGGTGGATGTATGGAGTGCTTTGAGGCCTATGCTGGAAAAGGAAATGTCTTCACGTAGAAAGGAGACAAAGGCATTCTCAGAAAGTTCCCTGTGCTTTGTGCATTCAACTCACAGAGTTCAGCCTTCTTTTTGATAGAGCAGTTTGGAAACACTCTTTGTGTGGAGTCTGCAAGTGGATAATTGGAGCGCTTTGAGGCCTACGCTGCAAAAGGAAATAGCATTGCATAAAAACTAGATGGAAGCATTCTCACAAACTTCTTTGTGGTGAGTGCATTCAACTCACAGAGTTGAACCTTCGTTTTGATAGACCAGTTTTGAAACACTGTTTTTGTAGTATTCGCAAGTGGATATTTGGAGCGCGTTGAGGCTGGAGTTGGAAAAGGAAATATCTTCACATACAAACTAGACGGAAGCATTCTCCGAAACTTCTTTGTCATGTGGGGATTGAACTCACAGTGTTGAACATTCCTTTTCGTAGAGCGGTTCTGCGTGACTCTTTTTGTGGAAACTGCAAGTGGATATTTGGTGCGATTGCGGCATCTAGTGGAAAGGAACATACATTACGATGAAAACTAGATTGAACTCTTCTCAGGAACTTCTTTGCGATGAGTGCCTTCTACTCACAGAGTCGAACCTTCCTTTCGAGAGAAGAGTTTTGAGACACTCTTTGGGTGGAATCTGCAAGGGGGTCACTAGGGCGCTTTGATGCCTATGCTGGAAAAGGAAATATCTTCACACGAAAACTAGACAGAAGCATTCTCAGAAACCTTTTCTGATGTGCGCGTTCAACTCACCGAGTTGAACCTTCCTTTTGATAGAGCAGTTTTGAAACCCTCTTTTTGTAGAATCTGCAAGTGGAGATTTGGAGTGCTTTGAGTCCTATCCTGGAAAAGGAAATAACTTCACTTAGAACCTAGACGGAAGCATTCTCAGAGACTTCCCTGTGCTTTCTGCATTCGACTCACAGAGTTGAACCTTCCTTTTGATAAAACAGCTTTGAAACGCTCTTTTTGTAGAATCTGCAAGTCGATACTTGGAACGCTTTGAGGCCTATGCTGGAAAAGGAAATATCTTCACATAAAAACTAGAGAGAAGCATTCTCAGAAACTTCTTTGTGATCTGCGCATTCAACTCACAGAGTTGAAGCTTCCCTTTGCTATAGCAGTTTTGAAACTCTCTTTGAGTAGAATCTTCAAGGGGATATTCGGTGTGCCGAGAGGCCAATACTGGAAAAGGAAATATCTTCCCTTAAAAACTGGACGGAAGCGTTCTCAGAAACTACCCTGAGCTTTATGCATTCAACTCACAGAGAGGGCTCTTCCTTTGGAGAGCGCACTTTGGAAACACTCTTTTTGCAGAATTTTCTAGGGGATGTTTGGAGCTTTTGGAAGCCTATGCTGGAAAAGGAAATATCTTCACATACCAACTAGACAGAAGCATTCTCACAATCTTCTTTGTGATGAGTGCCTTCAACTCACAGACTTGAACCTTCCTTTTGAAAGAGCAGTTTTGAAACACTCCTTTTGTAGAATCTGCAAGTGGATATTTGGAGCGTTTTGAGGCCTTTGCTGGGAAATGAAATATCTTCACCTAAAAACTAGACAGAAGCATTCTCAGAAACATCTTTGCGATGTGTGCATTCAACTCACAGGGTTGAACCTTCCTTTTGATAGAGCAGTTTTGAAACGCACTTTGTGTAGAATCTGCAAGTGGATATTTGGAGCGCTTTGAGGCCTACGCTGGAAAAGGGAATATCTTCACATAAACACTACACAGAAGCATTCTCAGAAACTTCTTTGTGATGTGTGCATTCAACTCACAGAGCTGAACCGGCCTTTTGATAGAGCCGTTTGGAAACAGCCTTTTTGTAACATCTGCAAGTGGATATTTGGAGCGATTTGGGGCCTATGATGGAAAGGGAAATATCTTCACATAGAAACTAGACAGAAGCCTTCTCAGAAACTTCTGTGTGATGAGTGCATTCAACTCACAGACTTGAACCTTCCTTTTGATAGAGAAGTTTTGAAACACTCTTTTAGAGGCATGTGAATGAGGATCTTGGGAGCGCTTCGAGGCCAATGCTGGGAAACGAAATATCATCACATAGAAACTAGACAGAAGGATTCTCAGAAACTTCTTTGTGTTGAGGGCGTTCCACTCACAGACTTGAACATCGCTCTTGAGAGAACAGTTTTGAAACACTCCTTTTGTAGAATCTGCAAGTGTTTATTTGGAGCGCTTTGAGGCCTATGTTGGAAAAGGAAATATCTTCACATACAAACTAGACAGAAGCATTCTCAGAAACTTCTTTGCGATGAGTGCATTCAACTCACTGACTTGAAGCTTCCTTAAGAAAGAGCAGTTTTGAAACACTCTTTTTGTAGAATCTGCAAGTGGATATGTGGAGCGCTTTGAGGCCTCTGCTGGAAAAGGAAATATCTTCACAGAAAAACTAGACAGAAGCATTCTCAGAAACGTCTTGGTCATGTGTGCATTGAACTCACAGAGTAGAACCTTCCTTTTCATAGAGAAGTTTGGAAACACTCTTTTAGTAGAATCTTCAGGTGGATGTATGGAGTGCTTTGAGGCCTATGCTGGAAAAGGAAATGTCTTCACGTAGAAACGAGACAAAGGCATTCTCAGAAAGTTCCCTGTGCTTTGTGCATTCAACTCACAGAGTTCAGCCTTCTTTTTGATAGAGCAGTTTGGAAACACTCTTTGTGTGGAGTCTGCAAGTGGATAATTGGAGCGCTTTGAGGCCTACGCTGCAAAAGGAAATAGCATTGCATAAAAACTAGATGGAAGCATTCTCACAAACTTCTTTGTGGTGAGTGCATTCAACTCACAGAGTTGAACCTTCGTTTTGATAGACCAGTTTTGAAACACTGTTTTTGTAGTATTCGCAAGTGAATATTTGCAGCGCGTTGAGGCTGGAGTTGGAAAAGGAAATATCTTCACATACAAACTAGACGGAAGCATTCTCCGAAACTTCCTTGTCATGTGGGGATTGAACTCACAGTGTTGAACATTCCTTTTCGTAGAGCGGTTCTGCGTGACTCTTTTTGTGGAAACTGCAAGTGGATATTTGGTGCGATTGCGGCATCTAGTGGAAAGGAACATACATTACGATGAAAACTAGATTGAACTCTTCTCAGAAACTTCTTTGCGATGGGTGCCTTTTACTCACAGAGTCGAACCTTCCTTTCGAGAGAAGAGTTTTGAGACACTCTTTTTGTGGAATCTGCAAGGGGATCACTAGGGCGCTTTGATGCCTATGCTGGAAAAGGAAATATCTTCACACGAAAACTAGACAGAAGCATTCTCAGAAACCTTTTCTGATGTGCGCGTTCAACTCACCGAGTTGAACCTTCCTTTTGATAGAGCAGTTTTGCAACCCTCTTTTTCTAGAATCTGCAAGTGGAGATTTGGAGTGCTTTGAGTCCTACCCTGGAAAAGGAAATAACTTCACTTAGAACCTAGACGGAAGCATTCTCAGAGACTTCCCTGTGCTTTCTGCATTCGACTCACAGGGTTGAACCTTCCTTTGGATAGAACAGCTTTGAAACTCTCTTTTTGTGGAATCTGCAAGTCGATACTTGGAACGCTTTGAGGCCTATGCTGGAAAAGGAAACATCTTCACATAAAAACTAGAGAGAAGCATTCTCAGAAACTTCTTTGTGATCTGCGCATTCAACTCACAGAGTTGAAGCTTCCCTTTGCTATAGCAGTTTTGAAACTCTCTTTGAGTAGAATCTTCAAGGGGATATTCGGTGTGCCGAGAGGCCAACACTGGAAAAGGAAATATCTTCCCTTAAAAACTGGACGGAAGCGTTCTCAGAAACTACCCTGAGCTTTATGCATTCAACTCACAGAGAGGGCTCTTCCTTTGGAGAGCGCACTTTTGAAACACTCTTTTTGCAGAATTTGCTAGGGGATGTTTGGAGCTTTTGGAGGCCTATGCTGGAAAAGGAAATATCTTCACATACCAACTAGACAGAAGCATTCTCACAAACTTCTTTGTGATGAGTGCCTTCAACTCACAGACTTGAACCTTCCTTTTGAAAGAGCAGTTTTGAAACACTCCTTTTGTAGAATCTGCAAGAGGATATTTGGAGCGTTTTGAGGCCTTTGCTGGGAAATGAAATATCTTCACCTAAAAACTAGACAGAAGCATTCTCAGAAACATCTTTGCGATGTGTGCATTCAACTCACAGGGTTGAACCTTCCTTTTGATAGAGCAGTTTTGAAACGCACTTTGTGTAGAATCTGCAAGTGGATATTTGGAGCGCTTTGAGGCCTATGCTGGAAAAGGGAATATCTTCACATAAACACTAGACAGAAGCATTCTCAGAAACTTCTTTGTGATGTGTGCATTCAACTCACAGAGCTGAACCGGCCTTTTGATAGAGCCGTTTGGAAACAGCCTTTTTGTAACATCTGCAAGTGGATATTTGGAGCGATTTGGGGCCTATGATGGAAAGGGAAATATCTTCACATAGAAACTAGACAGAAGCCTTCTCAGAAACTTCTGCGTGATGAGTGCATTCAACTCACAGACTTGAACCTTCCTTTTGATAGAGAAGTTTTGAAACACTCTTTTAGAGGCATGTGAATGAGGATCTTGGGAGCGCTTCGAGGCCAATGCTGGGAAACGAAATATCATCACATAGAAACTAGACAGATGGATTCTCAGAAACTTCTTTGTGATGAGTGCGTTCCACTCACAGACTTGAACGTCCCTCTTGAGAGAACAGTTTTGAAACACTCCTTTTGTAGAATCTGCAAGTGTTTATTTGGAGCGCTTTGAGGCCTATGTTGGAAAAGGAAATATCTTCACATATAAACTAGACAGAAGCATTCTCAGAAACTTCTTTGCGATGAGTGCATTCAACGCACAGACTTGAAGCTTCCTTTGGAAAGAGCAGTTTTGAAACACTCTTTTTGTAGAATCTGCAAGGGGATATGTGGAGCGCTTTGAGGCCTCTGCTGGAAAAGGAAATATCTTTACAGAAAAACTAGACAGAAGCATTCTCAGAAACGTCTTGGTCATGTGTGCATTGAACTCACAGAGTAGAACCTTCCTTTTGATAGAGAAGTTTGGAAACACTCTTTTAGTAGAATCTTCAGGTGGATGTGTGGAGTGCTTTGAGGCCTATGCTGGAAAAGGAAATGTCTTCACGTAGAAACGAGACAAAGGCATTCTCAGAAAGTTCCCTGTGCTTTGTGCATTCAACTCACAGAGTTCAGCCTTCTTTTTGATAGAGCAGTTTGGAAACACTCTTTGTGTGGAGTCTGCAAGTGGATAATTGGAGCGCTTTGAGGCCTACGCTGCAAAAGGAAATAGCATTGCATAAAAACTAGATGGAAGCATTCTCACAAACTTCTTTGTGGTGAGTGCATTCAACTCACAGAGTTGAACCTTCGTTTTGATAGACCAGTTTTGAAACACTGTTTTTGTAGTATTCGCAAGTGGATATTTGGAGCGCGTTGAGGCTGGAGTTGGAAAAGGAAATATCTTCACATACAAACTAGACGGAAGCATTCTCCGAAACTTCTTTGTCATGTGGGGATTGAACTCACAGTGTTGAACATTCCTTTTCGTAGAGCGGTTCTGCGTGACTCTTTTTGTGGAAACTGCAAGTGGATATTTGGTGCGATTGCGGCATCTAGTGGAAAGGAACATACATTACGATGAAAACTAGATTGAACTCTTCTCAGGAACTTCTTTGCGATGAGTGCCTTCTACTCACAGAGTCGAACCTTCCTTTCGAGAGAAGAGTTTTGAGACACTCTTTTGGTGGAATCTGCAAGGGGGTCACTAGGGCGCTTTGATGCCTATGCTGGAAAAGGAAATATCTTCACACGAAAACTAGACAGAAGCATTCTCAGAAACCTTTTCTGATGTGCGCGTTCAACTCACCGAGTTGAACCTTCCTTTTGATAGAGCAGTTTTGAAACCCTCTTTTTGTAGAATCTGCAAGTGGAGATTTGGAGTGCTTTGAGTCCTATCCTGGAAAAGGAAATAACTTCACTTAGAACCTAGACGGAAGCATTCTCAGAGACTTCCCTGTGCTTTCTGCATTCGACTCACAGAGTTGAACCTTCCTTTTGATAAAACAGCTTTGAAACGCTCTTTTTGTAGAATCTGCAAGTCGATACTTGGAACGCTTTGAGGCCTATGCTGGAAAAGGAAATATCTTCACATAAAAACTAGAGAGAAGCATTCTCAGAAACTTCTTTGTGATCTGCGCATTCAACTCACAGAGTTGAAGCTTCCCTTTGCTATAGCAGTTTTGAAACTCTCTTTGAGTAGAATCTTCAAGGGGATATTCGGTGTGCCGAGAGGCCAACACTGGAAAAGGAAATATCTTCCCTTAAAAACTGGACGGAAGCGTTCTCAGAAACTACCCTGAGCTTTATGCATTCAACTCACAGAGAGGGCTCTTCCTTTGGAGAGCGCACTTTGGAAACACTCTTTTTGCAGAATTTGCTAGGGGATGTTTGGAGCTTTTGGAGGCCTATGCTGGAAAAGGAAATATCTTCACATACCAACTAGACAGAAGCATTCTCACAAACTTCTTTGTGATGAGTGCCTTCAACTCACAGACTTGAACCTTCCTTTTGAAAGAGCAGTTTTGAAACACTCCTTTTGTAGAATCTGCAAGTGGATATTTGGAGCGTTTTGAGGCCTTTGCTGGGAAATGAAATATCTTCACCTAAAAACTAGACAGAAGCATTCTCAGAAACATCTTTGCGATGTGTGCATTCAACTCGCAGGGTTGAACCTTCCTTTTGATAGAGCAGTTTTGAAACGCACTTTGTGTAGAATCTGCAAGTGGATATTTGGAGCGCTTTGAGGCCTATGCTGGAAAAGGGAATATCTTCACATAAACACTAGACAGACGCATTCTCAGAAACTTCTTTGTGATGTGTGCATTCAACTCACAGAGTTGAACCGGCCTTTTGATAGAGCCGTTTGGAAACAGCCTTTTTGTAACATCTGCAAGTGGATATTTGGAGCGATTTGAGGCCTATGATGGAAAGGGAAATATCTTCACATAGAAACTAGACAGAAGCCTTCTCAGAAACTTCTGTGGGATGAGTGCATTCAACTCACAGACTTGAACCTTCCTTTTGACAGAGAAGTTTTGAAACCCTCTTGTAGAGGCATCTGAATGAGGATCTTGGGAGCGCTTCGAGGCCAATGCTGGGAAACGAAATATCATCACATAGAAACTAGACAGAAGGATTCTCAGAAACTTCTTTGTGTTGAGGGCGTTCCACTCACAGACTTGAACGTCGCTCTTGAGAGAACAGTTTTGAAACACTCCTTTTGTAGAATCTGCAAGTGTTTATTTGGAGCGCTTTGAGGCCTATGTTGGAAAAGGAAATATCTTCACATACAAACTAGACAGAAGCATTCTCAGAAACTTCTTTGCGGTGAGTGCATTCAACTCACTGACTTGAAGCTTCCTTTGGAAAGACCAGTTTTGAAACACTCTTTTTGTAGAATCTGCAAGTGGATATGTGGAGCGCTTTGAGGCCTCTGCTGGAAAAGGAAATATCTTCACAGAAAAACTAGACAGAAGCATTCTCAGAAACGTCTTGGTCATGTGTGCATTGAACTCACAGAGTAGAACCTTCCTTTTCATAGAGAAGTTTGGAAACACTCTTTTAGTAGAATCTTCAGGTGGATGTATGGAGTGCTTTGAGGCCTATGCTGGAAAAGGAAATGTCTTCACGTAGAAAGGAGACAAAGGCATTCTCAGAAAGTTCCCTGTGCTTTGTGCATTCAACTCACAGAGTTCAGCCTTCTTTTTGATAGAGCAGTTTGGAAACACTCTTTGTGTGGAGTCTGCAAGTGGATAATTGGAGCGCTTTGAGGCCTACGCTGCAAAAGGAAATAGCATTGCATAAAAACTAGATGGAAGCATTCTCACAAACTTCTTTGTGGTGAGTGCATTCAACTCACAGAGTTGAACCTTCGTTTTGATAGACCAGTTTTGAAACACTGTTTTTGTAGTATTCGCAAGTGGATATTTGGAGCGCGTTGAGGCTGGAGTTGGAAAAGGAAATATCTTCACATACAAACTAGACGGAAGCATTCTCCGAAACTTCTTTGTCATGTGGGGATTGAACTCACAGTGTTGAACATTCCTTTTCGTAGAGCGGTTCTGCGTGACTCTTTTTGTGGAAACTGCAAGTGGATATTTGGTGCGATTGCGGCATCTAGTGGAAAGGAACATACATTACGATGAAAACTAGATTGAACTCTTCTCAGGAACTTCTTTGCGATGAGTGCCTTCTACTCACAGAGTCGAACCTTCCTTTCGAGAGAAGAGTTTTGAGACACTCTTTTGGTGGAATCTGCAAGGGGGTCACTAGGTCGCTTTGATGCCTATGCTGGAAAAGGAAATATCTTCACACGAAAACTAGACAGAAGCATTCTCAGAAACCTTTTCTGATGTGCGCGTTCAACTCACCGAGTTGAACCTTCCTTTTGATAGAGCAGTTTTGAAACCCTCTTTTTGTAGAATC